>NC_066314.1:58189602-58492632 GCF_022539315.1 Serinus canaria | reverse complement strand
GGAATTCTAGTACATACACTAGCTCTTGGTGCTGAAGAGCTCAAGGACATGGGAAAAATAGCATCCTGCTCTCTTCCACTTCAGGGCCCAGGGCTCACCAAAACATAATGACTTAGAAATGGATGGAAAGCAATGCCACTGCCACAGACAAAAGGATTTACAAAAGGATTAATAAATGACTATCACTTCTCTTGCCTCAGGACTTTTCTGGGTAAATTATTACTCTTTAAAGCAGTGCACTGTGAGTAAGCTGCCTGACTCCCATTAACATTAGTAGCAGTGGCATAGCATAAGCTTTATGTGCCAGTTCTGAGGATTAATCACAAAGTTGTATCTGTAGGGCACTTGCTTTGAACTCAGCAAATCTGCAACTGAACAACTTTCCTCTGTCAGACTCTTCTTTGAAGAAAAATCACAAGGAAGTGGGTGGGCTGCAGCTAAGCCACTTCTTAACCCACCAGTACTTCCCCCATAACTCCAACAAAACACTACAGCAACAAGTGAGAGCATTAAATAGCTCTCTTGCTGCATTTCCAGTAATGTAAGCCAAGGTATGGGAGCAAGCAGGGATAATTTTTTTTGAGCAGGAGGAAAAAAAAGGATAAAAGAAATCACATAGAATTAATGCAGTAAATGCACCATCAAGATAAGACTGGGTTTTTTTAACACAGGATGAAAGCTGGAACACTTGAGAATAATTTCCATGTATGGATTTGGCAATCTAAAAATAGCACCTCATTTAACACAGAAATAAGATGGTAACTGACCCTAAAATAGATGGTGATGAATACATTCAACATCAAATTTTCTCTATTTTCTCTTTCCTTCTATGCTTGCTGGCACCTTTTCCACAGCCCACCCCTTGCAATTTCCCTAAAGAGGAAGGAAAGCAATCATCTCTGAGCAGCCTCAGAGCGGCTTTAGCAGAGCAGGACAGCCACGATGGATAGGAGGAGAACTGCTGTCTCACAGGAGAGCAGTTCTGTCAGCTCAGGTCTTGTTATTGTTTGCCTGAGGTGCTGGGATTTTGTCTCACTTCATGCTGCAGTGACAAATATCCACCTCTTTGAGTTTCCACGTGATGTTGCTCCAGAAGCTTTCAGACCTCCCCTTTCTGCAGCTCTTCTGTTCTCCTCTCAGCAGCAGTACATCTCCCTCACACAGGGTTTTGGTTTGCTAAAACCCTCAAAATGACCCACACGGAGGCACCACCAGGGAAAAGGAGAGTACAGGAATGCAGCCAGCCCTCAAATTTCAGCCTTCTCATCCAAGGGGCTGGAGAGGGTTCCAAGGCCCCTCCACACTACTGCAGCTGCACTTTCAGCCCACTGCTTGGGCTTCAGCTCACAGAAAGCCAAAATCACTGACTATGCTAACTCCATTTCTCCCTCCTCAAAACTGAAGACCTCCTCCACAAAGCTCTTGCTTTACAGTAAAATCTACTGGTGCAACAGGTTCTTGGGACCATCTCTGTCAGGCCCAATTATAACACATTTGCATTAGGGGCCAAAGTGCTTCTACATTGCTCTAAGATAAGAAGCATATAAATGCATCACGCAGACTCTCTGCCACCAAACCAGTAGCTGGCCAAAGCTGAGAACATGAAAAACAGGGCCATGAGTAGAACTCATACCTTACTTACCAATGCTGAACTCCTCCAGCAAAGCATGGCACTGAAGCAGGACACATTGTGACCTGAAGACAGCCCTGGGAGCCATGTCAAAATGCATGGCTGCAGCTGCCACAGTGCTGCATTTTGGGAATGACAGGGCAATACTGCAGAAGGCTTGAGACACAGCAGCAAAACTGTCTAAAGTCAAGTGAGAGCTCTGCACCAACAAGGCATCAGCTCTTCCTAGAGCAACAGTTTGTACTGGTGATTAGGCCCAGTGGCATGGTGGTAACTGGGAAACGTGCCCGGTAATTGCCTGCAGTACACCTGGGTTTAGCTGGTGCTCTCAGGTCTTTTGCTTTCATAAGCAATACATAATTTCAGCCTTCCCCCACACACACCCCCAAATGAAGAGAAAACTCATTGCAAGAGGCAATGTTCTGTTCCTTCTGCCTGTTCATTCACACCAGAGGCCCAACAGAGCAGCCATGTCCACAAACATCTCCCTTACTTTTACCGATGAGGCCAGCATTGTAGGAAGAGAAACAAAACCACAGTGAATTCAGGACAAATGAAATACCTGTTTTATGCTCCTTCATAAAAAAACCCCACAAGGCTTCAGCTGTGAGCTATTGATATTTGCTAACAGCAATACTTCACACTATTTACTATCCTGTGCCATTTGTTGCATATCCACCCCTGACATCAACATTTAGGTGGGTATAGGATGGATATATACAGCAGTGTCTACAATAAAGTTTTTGTAATTTGGCGCTCTAAGTAGTCAGAACAACTACCAAAACAATTCATTTCTTCACCAGTCTGTGTACTGACACTTTAAAAATACTTCACCAAGATCTCTGTTTTGATACTTGAATGCAACAGTGGATAAGATTTTCATTACACAGCACTCAGTCAGGAAACAAGTGCAGTGAATCTCACTCACGGCCGGCTCACACTGCCCTCAAACCATACTCATCAGGGTAAATGCACTGCTGTGACAACATCCTACATGGTTGATAGAATGTTCTAATGACACCTAAATGAATTAATCATCCCGCTTCTCAGCCTTCTTTGTAAGTCAGGGAACCAGATGTGATGTATTACTAGACAGCTGCATGTGATCTGCTACCAATGAACCTCATGGATGTTGACTAACACCAAGCATAGGCCCATCTTCACATCGCCTGCAGCTCTGCTCTGGATGCTGTGGCCTCAGACGTAAGTGCCCAAAGCTCTGTGGCATTTCAGCCAGTGTCACGGATCAGTCAATAACAAAATACACACCTAGCCCAAGTGAAACAGTTTGAATTTTCCTCATTTACCTGTTGTGTAATCCTCAGGTCTGTACAAACAGACCCCATACCCCTGATGGGGTCAGTATAAACAAAGTGCAGCCAAGAGCTCTCTTCTGTGAGCCTTGGTACTTTGGTTTTGGGCGCTGCCTGCTAGCTATCGGGCTAGCAGGTGTCAAAAAAAGTAAAAACACACTTTTAATAGCTGGTTTTGTTTTGTCATTCAGTCGAAATTAAGAGATTGATCTCTATTGACCTGTGGAAAGGCTCCATCTTTCCATTGCTTATCAGAGTTGTGCCAAGAGCTTGACACACACAAACAAAAACCGAAGTAAATTTAAAAAAGTAATGAGTGAGCAATGGCAAACTCATGCCAGTCTCATTCACCATCAGATTTCGCTGCAAAAGGAAAGTGACAGAGGCAACAGCTTCTGGTTATTGTCTCAGCACTGCCAGCAATGTCAGGAATTTGTTTGATTTTCACAGAAATCTAATGCATCCACATCAATGAATAATAAGCAGAGGAGAAAAGTTTTCTCTATACACAAAAGAGCATCTAGGCATCACATTTTTATTTCGCCCAGCAGCTTTTCCATTATGCTGTTTTCTCTTTTAGCTTCTCCCCAGGTGTTTACACACATCACCTTAGCTCCCTTGTTCATATTCTTGAAGGCACCACTAAAAGCTCATCCAACTGCATTCTCAGCTCTTGGAAAAACAAACCAAAAACCACACAGGACCTCCCAGGCACACAAAGAGTTCCTCTCTGCACTCACCACTCCCCAAGGCAGTAAGATTCCTGCTCCTACACTAGAGAATGTTTTCTCTACTCATACCTACAGCACAGGAATAAAAGACAGGAAAGCAGCAATACCTTACAACTGCCAACCATACCACTAAACAGCCACCACCAGATGTTTTTCCCTTTCTATCAACATCAAAATGAAGGCAGCTGTCGAAGCAGATGGCTTTCTGTCCCAAACTAGCTCCCATCAATCCCACCAAAATGACATTATTGTGTGGACCAGAGCCCTCTGCAGGTAACTTGGGGCCACAGGACCATCCTATCCATGTCCTCCCTGACTGATGTTCCTTCTTGCCAACTTCATAGACAGGTGTACAATTCCTACAGGCTATCACTGCCTGGGCATTGGCTCTCCATGGTCTCTCTCTTAGATAAATCATCTTCTGAAGACTGCACAAGCAGGTTTAGGAGCCTCCTAGACCTTCCTACCAGGTCTTAGCCCTACCACAATATTTACTATACCTTCTCTAAGCACTGCTTTGGTACAGTAACAGATCAACTCACCTGCTATACTAGGAAAGGATGGCAAAACACTCATCATGAATCCAAGAAGCCAGTGACAAATGGCCTCTCTTCTCTGGCTTGTAAAATACTGGTGCCCCCCCAGTTGTGATAAAAAACCACAAATATCCTTACCCTGCTCTTGCCATCTGACTGCCAAAAGGTGGGAATTCATTTACCCCTGGAACTCTGCTCTTACTTGCATAGAGGATTGGTTCCCATTGAAAGCCAATGCCAGAACTGTTCATCAGGAAATCCTATGAACTAGCAGCCAAAGAGATACATCAAATGATCTAATCCATCCATGCATCACACAGATTTTCCAAGTGCTCCTGCCTGTGCAACCCTTTGTCTTGTCAAAAAGCTTCACCTAGCAGAGCTGTCAATTCAGCTTTTCAGAGCACCACTGATTCCTCCTGGAAAACTGGGCAGACAGTCTGAAATACTAATCCTATTGCTATATCAAGGGGGTTTTTCTTGCATTTCTCTGCCTGGTTTCTCCTTACAAAAGCCTTTCATTCTCAATTACTTCCACATGAAATATCTGGTCCTCTGTGGAAGGGATGACACCATGGGCTTTACTACTTCATCAGCTAAAGTCAGTACAGAGGAATGGTGCCCCAGCAAATGGTTGTCAGAGCCAAGGCTTATCTACAGGATGAAAATCCTGTTTTAATGTAAAGACCTAAACATCAATGAAAAAACAGCAGAACTAATCAACACATAGGTCCTGGTACACTGGGTTGCGTGAAGGATGAAGATATTCCTGAAACAAGCCAAAGACCAGTTTAGCCTAGGTTTATGTGAAATAAATAACTCTAATGCACCCTCTGGCAGCAGATGGTCCACAGCCAGTAATCATGGTCAGGACTATCCTTGTCAATTAGTCATTTCCTGACCCATGCCATTTTGGGAAGAGGAGCAGAGCTGGCTGTGGCCAATCTGAATTGGCCAAAGAGGATTTGTCACCCATAACAGGTTCTGCCCAGGCCATATCAGAAAGGCCATTTTTGCAACATATGGCTACTGTTATCCTTTCAGCGTGCACTACATTCAGATTTTATGACTCTGTAATAGGACCGATAATCATTATTTCTCAAAATACACTAATTTGATTATTTTTCAAATTAAATTATGGTTAAGATTACTTGCAGGTAAAACCAAGTACCAGTAAGTTATTTGTGCTGTATCAGTTGTCATAAAATTAGCAAGAACACTGGTGTAGAGAGCAACATATGCATGGCAGAAAATTCCCAGCACCTACACATCCTGTAAGGGGCAATCTTGAATCTTTGTTTTTCACCCTCATATCTCCAAGGACCTGCGTTATAACAGGCTCTGAACAACCCCCACTTTGTTATATCTAATCTGCTAGCAACTTTTGAAGGTGGTTTTTCTATTTTTCTAGGCAAAAACTTATACATCCATTTGGATTCTGGTTTTGGCCAGTAAACTTTTCAATTAAATTTTTTTTTTTTTTGGTATATTTAGGAAAAGCATTCTTGATATTTGGTTTTGCAAGGCTTTTCTAGGAGATTGGCTGCATAATCCCTGGCACTCCAGGACACAGCATTGTCTAGCACTTACAGCAGTGGGAGTCCAAAGACCTGAGTTCTCTTTCTGGCTCTCCCACTCACTCTCCACATGACATTTAGCAAGTCAATTCACTTGTCTAACTCCTTCTGTGAAATGGGTGTGCTTAGGTTGTATTCTTCCTTTGGCGCCCAGTTTAAATCCAATAGATACTGAGTGAAAACCATTTCCTGAGTGTTTCAAGGTACTAGGATAGAAGGTTCATGATACACCATCAGCAGCAGCATTAACAGAAAAGTTTAATTGTGGGATCTGCCCATTTTCATTGAAATGCCAAAAAGTCATTTTCTTTTCCTGATATCTCTTGAGTATTTGGTACTCAGATGCTGACTGCACACCATTTTCATCTTGGAATATCTGTTCTTGTTTCAGTAGAATTATTATTTCAGTATGAATATAAGCCAAACTAAACTCTTAGTCCTCAGCCTATAGCTCCCTTCTGATTAGGATCTTTCTCTATATGGATTCATGCCTCTACTGTATTCCTCAGTGGAAGAAGAAAGATTAAAGCCTTGCCTTGGCAGTTTAACACTTTTCTTCCCTTGGCAACACCATCAGGCATGAAAGCAAGTTATAAGGAATGACATTACATCATGCTCAAATACATGATTATAACATGCTGCAAAATGGATTCTACAAGGAAGACTGATTTAGCGTGTGCCTGTGATGATGAGTAAAGAGCAGCTGGTACTGAACTAATACATTGCTGAAGATTGTATCAGATTAAGCCAGTAATTCAGCTACCTCCATGTCCTCTCCCATAAAATTTTAATAAACCCAATCTTATGGGAGGAAAGAAAAGATGGGGACCCTAATGAATTATTTATAACCTTAGTTATATATGGCAAAGAAGCCCCTCTTAGGTGAGCAACTGATATTCTTCCATTGATTTCCTTCTGAGAATATCTAGGTGAGAATCAAGTTGGGGGGGGGAACCACAAAGTACACAAGGATGCAAAGGGCAAGCTAGAAAAGACAAAGCTGATGAAGGCAGAGATGAGGGAGAGTTTGTATTTATGAAAGAGATATTGATCAATTGCACATACCAGTGGCAGACAGACTCAAATTAGCTGTCATAATTCCAGTGATGCAGAGGGACATGCAGGCTCAAGCTCCATTAAGTATAACCTACATCCAGAGCAGCCAGATGAGATTTGCCAGACTGAACTCTGAATTCCCACAGGAGACACCTGCAGTTGATTTATATTCCTGATTTCTTATTCCCCCACCAACTGTGCAATCAGTTCCTGGAGGTGGGTAGGGAATAACTGAACAGCTAAACTGTGATTCACCCAGCCAATTAAGGAGTCTTGGGATGGGCCCCTAGACAAATCCTTCAGCTTCATCTGGTCTTCATGGACCAGAACTGCATTTGGCTCTGACAACAGGGTCAAAATCACAATGACCCAGTTAGAATTAACAATCTGAGGAAGTAAATCTGCATTATGGTTTCTGCAAATTAATATTGACACATTTGATGTTCCTTCAAAGCAGGAAGATGTCCTGACTGTACATGAAGTTTGGATTTATTCTGTAATTTCATGTCCAAAGAGCATCACTGCAAAACAGCAATTAAAATGGCAACCACTGCCTAGTTGCTATTGACATACAAAACCCACCTTCATGTTTCAGCCTGCAACTTCTGTCAGGTCAAGGCCAGGTTTTTTGATTCAAAGTCTCTTGCCCTCTCTCTCATGCTGGCTGCTATGATGTTTCCTTGTGGATGGTGCATGGCTTTGTGAACAAATCACACTAAACTAATTTCCAAAATGTTCCACTTATGTCTCTCTTCTTGCACTGAAGTAAGGAAGCACTTAACTCCTCATTAGTAACTCTGTATGTGGCATATAATCACCTTGAAATATTTAACTGCTGGGATTTCATTGCGCTAACATTGTGGGGTGGGGCATCAGACTGGGGTATAAACAAACTGGGACATAAATCATCATAAACCAGGCATTAAATTGGTATATAAATCAAAAATTATAGAAGTCAGATGGATGAGACCCATTACAGCCTCCTGTTTGTTCTTTCCTGTTCCCTCACCCTAAGAATGCACAAGACATCATTCTTGATTAGCCAAGAGACAGAAGAACACCCATCTCTCCCCCTCTGTGTCTCTCAAGAGGGAGAGAAGGGAAACAGAGAGCTCTGTACGCATATTAATAAAGCTACATTTTGACTGGATGAATAACTAGAAATTATTAGCAATGGTATGTTTTACCTGTCAACATCTCCACACGGTAACAGGCAAAAAGTGTCTAATACTTTTTTGCAAAAAGTCACTAGTGAGACTGGAGGGGGTTTGCTCTCAATTTTCCTGCACTCAGAACAGCTCTGTAAATACCTTAAGACTCTCTTCAACAAAGGAGATAACAATGTCTTTTTACTTGTATGACAGTGTAAGACAATGCAAAACATCCCCTAAGCCACAATGAATCCAAGCGCCTGCACTCAAAAACATAACACACAAAACCAAAAAACTCAAAACCTATCAACATGAAGGTTACCAAGCCAAGTATGCCAAAGGTAGGAAATACAGGAATGGGACCCTTTGAAAGGGTCAGTGTGAAAGGTGAGAAGACAAGAAACTCTTCAGCAAAGAGCAATCAGAGCAGAGATCAGTCAGGTGGCCACACCTCCTTCTCCCTCTCACACAAGCACTTTGCTCTTCACTTATTCTAAAACTTCTTGGTGATAAGCCAATCCAAAAAAATTCTTAAGACATGGTCCCTAGCTGTGTTTTCCTCATTTACACCAACCCAGTGTGAGTTGGGTGGCCATTTGAAGTTTGATTATAGTGTAGAGCTTTTATAGTTACTCTGAAAGCCAATGGGAGCTGTGCTCTGGAAATATGTAAAACTCAAGCTTTCTTTATATTCAACTGGACACTCAAAAAACCCAAACAAGTTATCTTTGATTGTTAGGCATAAAATGAAAATTATAGCCAACCACAAATGGTTATTAGATATTAATATATTTATATTCACACTCTCTTCTTCAATTCAATGACTAGAAACGTGACAAAATCCACGAAGTGGTTAACTCCATCATAGGATCAGGAGTTGTGTAATCTGCAATTCAAAAGGCCAACAACTATAAATTCAGCAATGAAAAATAAACCAAACAAAGGCATCATGGAATGAAAACAGAATATCCCAAATGTATGGAACAAGGCAAGAGTATGTGATTACAGCTATTAAAGACTCAATAATGAGTGTGCTTAGAGGAGATAAATTAAGGCCAAGTATGCAGCCCAAACTGGGTCATCTCCTAACTTTACATGCTTGTATTTGCTTGTATTTGCAACCTTTAAAATGCTCATTTGATTTCAAGTGAACTTTAGGCAAACAACAAACTGCAAACCCAGAAATTCTAGTGTGTGGTTTCTTAGTGATTCAGAAGAGCGGCAAGAGGGTCATCAGCAGAATAAGACTATCCTGATTCACCTGTGAGCCCCATTGTTTGAGCTGGGCAAGAACCTGTTGGCTGAGGGAGCAGGATGAGACCTCCCCTCTGCCTGTGTTTCACAGCTGCATTAGCAGTAAATGTACAGTAAGACCTCTGACTTGTGCACTTTGATCAGGGCTTTGGAGGGGATCCTATACTTTCCTGTTTGTTCCCCCACTTCACTCCCACTCAAATAACAGAGTTCGACCATTTTTGCATCTTCTCTCCAAAATTGTTCCAATCCACCACTCCAACCATTTCCCCAATTGCAATGCTTAGCAATTCTTCATCTTATCTCTTCCAACTCTCCAGCACAGTTTTACCCCTTTCCTTGCCCTCATTTTCTCCCTTCCCAAATCTTGTCTATATTTGCTATTCAGGACTGAAGGGTCTAGTGACCTCCTCCCTTACTCCATCCCAGCTCTTCTACCTCTAAGAAGCAAATAAAAAATAGTATGCAGTTGGAAAGTTATTCATCAGTATAGGTATTAAGGTCACAGGCATATTAGCAGATCCTGAGATGAAACTTGGCAGAAGGCAATAAAATCCCTTACAGATTTCAAAATAGGTCTTAGACTTCAATGCCAAAAAAAAAAAATATTATCTTAGCTTGAAATAGCAGGATATGAAGAAAACCATACAGCAGAGAGAGAGAGAGGGAAATGAGAAGGTCTGTCACTACCACCTGGTCATTAGCTGAGGGAACAATGGATGCAATGAAGATCCAACAACACGAGACCTCCAGGCATGTGAGCACCTGCTGCCTGACTAACCTCTGGGATGGCTGCCCCGTCTGTTGTGAAAACCAATGAACTAAGGAGTGACATCATACCAAATGGCACTGACCAGCAGGACAGGGCCATACTTCAGGGTGTACTTCCATCTGGGGACCCAGGTAGCTAATTAAAAATGAAACAGGATTTCCTTGGAGAGACACATACAGGAGAGAGCGAAAGAAAGGCAACATCCCACTTTTGCTCCTATTTACTTCAAACACTGTTTTCAGTAGTACCCAATAAAAAAACAGAAGCAAAAATTTTATGGGTTCAGCCCTTATTAAAAATGCAACAAATAAATAACAAACAATAAATTTACTGTTGCTTATAATAGCAGATGGGTCTAAGTCCATAAGCCTGCTGGTGGTTACCAAGGCATTGTCAAGCTGTCAACTGAGCTTCTCTGCAAATTTCAACTTCCTGTTCCATGGAATGAGAAGGCTTGGGAAGTCTGTAGAAATTAGAAGTCTGGACATTGCACATATTTGAAGTCCAGACATTTTCCTGAGTGTTAATTGTTGCTGGATATTTTCCCAGTAGTTTTACTGGTTAGAAGGAAGTATTTGGGTGCTTTGTAGGCTCCTGCAAAATTCAGAGCATTAAGGCAAATAAAATCCATTCAACTTTCAGCATAGATGCTGCATGAATTAAAATATTACTACTCTGTACACCCAGTAGAAATTATTCATTTCCTCCAATACTTGCTCTTCACAGAATGTACCAGTCTATTACTTTTGACTTTAGAATTCATTTTTTATGCAAATGGATTTTAGACCACCACAAACACAGGAGTGCTGCAGTTCCAGAATGCAGATGAATGTTATCATTCCAATACAAAGCATTATGATTGTTGCTCTGACAATGCAGCTTTCCTCAGTGATACTTTAGATTCAGAGCCCAGGTTCTGTGGTCCTGCAGTAGAAACATGGGGGTAGGAGACAGGTAAAGGAGATCCCACAGTGCCAGGCAAGAAGTATTTTCAAAAAGCCCAGGAAATTCTGAACACTTAGGAAGCATCAGCTACCTGTTTATGATCTGGTTCACTCTAAAGCAGTCTGGTGACACAATTTCTAAGCTGTGCTGGAAAAAATCAGTTTCCATAGCAATTCCAGCCACTTTCTACCCAGATGCAGCACTCTTCACATTCCTGGACACAAAACACAGCTGCTGTGGAAGACAGGCTGAAGAGGCAATGGCAAGCTGGAGGAGCAGAGACAGACAAATTCCCTCTTTTGTGGCACTGTTACATCCAAAGTAGAAAATCAGGTTTGTGACACATAGGGAGGAAGGAAAAATAAAAGGCTTCTAGACCCAACTATCTACCTCACATAATAGGCTCTGTGAATCAGCAAAACAAGAGCTTTTGGAGACAATGAAGAATTTTTTTATCTCTCTTCTGATGTAGAGACTTTCATGCACTATAACACAAGCCACTGGGAGCTCTGCCAAAGGCTCTGAGAGCCATGCAGCAATTGTCCCATTTTCAGCTACCAAGGCAGGAAAAGGGAAGAGGGAGTTATTGCACTTGTTCTCTAAGAGAAAAACAAATATCACTCTTCAAGAACACACATCAGCAACTTGCTAATTTGCAGCATTTTAAAGCCACAGTAGTTTCTACATCTGCCTTGGAGAGAAAATGGCTCTTTTACATGAAACAGTTAATTCTCAGAGTGCAGCGTAAGACGAATATAGAGCCTGGGTTGCCTATAGCCTACTAAAAAAAATAGAACAAAACAAACACACCCACACAAAACCAAACAGGGATGAGCGCAAAATGACCTTACTACAGTCCTTCTGGTGGCAGAAAAAAAACAAACACACCACACAGCATCAACCCAACATGTGTTTGTTGTTCTCCAAAGAGTAACACGACTGGACACTCCCTGGACTTTAAGTGCCTTATCCCTCAGTGCCTTTAAAGAACAGCTTTGTGGGCTCCTGGAAGATGCTAAACTGAATATATTACGTCCCCTCGTTGCTTTGGAGGTACTGCCATTTTCATTACAAACACAGCCTTTCAACTGCTTAGCCATAATATACCAGATAATAGTTTTCTGATGATTTGGGGACAAGAAAAAGAAGACATACCATCAACATAGCCTCCCTTTTCTTGTCAGCTTCCTTAGTGCACAAGCATCCAGTTGAAATGCTTATTCTATCACCTGATGTCCTGGTTTGCCAAGCAAATTGTATTCTATTGCCATCTGTATGGCAGTTGTCTTCTGTTAAGTGGGCAGTTTTCCTTATCTCTTCCACAACCAATCCTTCCTCCAGGGGGACATTTGCTGATAACAGGCTATTGAATGTCACTGCATGACTGATAAGAACTACAGCATCCCATTGTGAGATGCACCTAGGAGGAGGAGCCAAGCATTCCTAACTGGATATAATCTGGAGATTCTGGAATACAAACATGGCTTCTCCACTGGAATTCCCAGAGAACAGCTGCTTCTTCCACTGGATATTCAGAGGAAGATTCCACCCTTCTACAGGATCACTGCTCCAACGGAACCACACCTGAAACTCCAGAAGGACTGCAGCCACAATTCCAATTGGACTGCTACCAATTGGACTGCTACACCCTGACCCACAGGGTGTCAAGGCTGAATTCTGACTCTGTCAGGGTTGTTTTGGTCTACTGCATTATTTTATCTTTTTATTTTCTTCTCTAATAAAGAACTGTTATTCCTGCTCCCATATTTTTGCCTGTGAGCCCCGTAATTTCAGATTTACAACAATTTGGAGAGAGGGGGTTTACATTTTTCCATTTCAGGGGAGGCTCCTGCCTTCCTTAGCAGACACCTGTCTTTCCAAATTAAGACACCTGAAAACCCTTCTCACCCTTCCCAATGCCTGCACCACATTCTACAGCTCAAACCCCTGCCATAAGCACATTTCCATGTTTTGTGAACACATATGTAGCATAATGAAAGGGAACCCACAGGAAGAGCATAAACCTATGGAACAATGTGTGAATAAATATAGACCTGCTCACATTTTCTTGGCTTTCTGCAATAATACACCTCAATTTTGAAGACCATCAATGATACTGGTCTTGTTTTTCAGAAAACACAACTATGGATCAGGTTTTGCACTCAAGACCAGGGTCAAAGTGTGACAAGGTAAATGCCTAATAGTGATTCAGTCGTATCACTAATTTAGCGTCTTCCATAAAGACAGTTACTCATGCTCAAATTTGTCGGACACAGCTTTCCTCTGCTTCTTTCTTCCCCTCTCGGCTCATATAGAGACTTGTTTTGTCTAATTAGATCAACATTTATCTCCTGACAGGCAAGAGCTGACAATACTACAATCATCTTTCCCTCTATCCGTTTAACCAGAGATAGTTGAGAGGAAGTGATTGCAGCAAAGACAAGTCCTATTTCCCCAGCTCATACTGCCATAGGCAATCAATTTGGAGCAAAGGTTCCATCTTGAAAATGTCAAACAGAATGAAAAAAAGATAAAATCAAAAATGGTGAAGTCAGCTCCAACCATTCCTCTAGGACAAACTGTTCACTCAGGTTCTTCCAGCACAGCTAACAGCGCAGCTAGAGTAGAGGAGGAGTATCTGCTTTATGTGCTGAATGGCACCAAGGGGTCCTCAGCCTCAAATTAATTGTCCCTTTACCCGCTCCTGCAATTCAAGAGAAACTGCTGGAGCATCAGTTCTGCCCACCAGTCCAAAAAAAGCAATTTGCAGTCCATGGTGGGAGCCCTCTCTCCTGTGATCCCCAGCCCACTGAACATGCAAAACAATGGATTTCTTTCACAGGCACCACAGTTGGCTGTCCATACACAAGAGGAAAATACATGACTCAAATACAAATACAGCAAATGGTAACAGTGGCTTCAGCCTGGAAGAGACAATTTTGTTTACTAGGGTGTCCAAATATTCTTTCACCTTTCCAGTTCCTCTGAAGTTCTCCAAGATGCCAGTTTGCCCTCATGTTTCTTCAGAAAATACTTTTTTTTCCCCCTATCTCATGTTACAGATCTGAAAAACAACCCATGACAAGAAAAAGATAGCCAGGCCTGGGCCCTGCTTCTTTTGTTGTTTGTCACAACACTCACTGATATGAACAGGAAAATATTCAGAGGAAAATAACGGCCAGGTTGACTTGGAAATATCAGACTGACCAGTGTTGAGATAAAGTAGCTGTGTCCTGGATGAAAGTAGTCCAGATTCATAGAGCAGGATCAGCTGCTACGGCAGGGGTTAAAATCACAGGGACTTTCTGCAGAGACTTATCCTACTCAGTCTACTGCAATGCAAAGGGAGAAAAATCCCCTCAACCAAACCACATTTTGAGAGATTGGTATTTGCCTTGTCTTTTAAAACAGGTTATTTTTTACTGTTTTAAAAGTCATATATATTCAGTTCATATATAGTCATATAGATTCAGTTCATTCTTAAATGCAGTGACCTCCAGAACCACCAGTGGGATTACCCCATATATCAAAGCACTCTGTTGCACCAACTGCTCAGGACAAGAGAGCTTCAGCAAAGTATTTCTCTACTTCTCTGCCTTCGGATAGGTGGATGCAGACACCAGTTCTATCTGCATCTCTCTACACTTCTCTGACTCTGAAACTTCTCTTGCCTGAAACTGGCAAGAAAATTTGGTTCAGAAATATGAGGTACACTCAATGTACTCTCTACAGGGAAGAGACAAGCAGCCTCACCCTGAGAGTGCATCAGACCATACCAGATACATAAATATGTGAGCAGTGTCTAGATTGCACTTTTGGAGACTGACAAATGCCCTACCAACACTCAAAGCTCAGGAACTTGCTGATCCTACCGAAGGATGCACGCAGCCTAAGATGACCAGGTGTACAGCCCTTTATTTGAGCCATTGTGGAGATAAATATTAATTTTAGAAAATAATTTTTGAACAGTGAGATTCCCAGCAGATGGTTGCAGAAAAGTCATTGTTACTCATAACAGTGGCAAAACCACACATACACAAAGCACAAACCAAAGCCCCTTCCTACTGCCCTATGAGCCCCAACAGAGGATGTCTTGGGTGGTGGGTGCTCTTCTTTTTTGCCCATAGATGACCACTGTTACGTTTTATATCAATGTGAAACTAACACCAGCAGAGAAGACAGGTGGTAGGAGAAAACCTGAAGTGAACTGAACTTTCTGATCTTCTGATTTCAGGGACAAATTAGCATAACAGTATTTTGCAAGACCAGCCTCTTACAACCTGCAGAGAGGCATAGGTTCAATTATTCCTTTTTTTTTTTTTTTTTTGCCATTTCAAAATAAAAATATGTATCTATCCACATAGACACACTAAAATAAAACCCACAGGCATTTAGCAAGACCCTCTAGAATGTTCTTAAGTCTTCACCAGTGTGTACCAGGAAGGCCTACAAGCGTCAATGAATCTCACCCATGCAGGAAAAAAAATTATAGCATTGCACCTTCTCCTCCTCTGAGCTTAAAAGGACCCTCTCAAAGCAAGAGCCACACAAGGGAGGAGTAAAACATACTGAAAGCCATGGGAACACCAGAGGTCTGGCACAGTTCTCAAACTGACAGAGTAGAAGCTCACTATCACCTTTCAAGGTTCTCAACCAGAACCAGTATTGCCTCAACCACTGCCACCTTCAAGGAGATTTAACTGCTTCCACCAAAACAGAGCTGCTCAGGATATTCATCAGTCCCCACGACTATTTAGTAACAAGAACAGTTGCAGTGGTATCCTTCCTTGTGAAATTCTACCTCATGCATTTTATCAGTGAGAACTCTTTTCCATCTCCAAGATTTAGAAAGAGACAAGATTTAAGGTCAGCCAATACATCCCAAGGCAATTCCATCCCTGTCAGATCTTGTCACTTCAGCAAGCGTTACAAGTTGGTGACCACTGGCTACAATTATCACTGAGGTCTAAGCTCCTTTCTTGTGCCTTAAAGGGTGAAGCAATTCTCTTTCAAGATCTTCAAAGGAGAGTGATGCCACACTCACACAGGAGCTGCTGGCAGTGTGACATATTCTACAATAAAAGCCAGCAATGAATTCTCCTGGAAGCAGGAAACTCAGCAGCAATGGCATGAGAATGTGCTCACGTACAGAGCATTCCACTGAATTAAAAAATAGGGCATTGATTTTGTTATTCATTTTTGTATTTAACTCAGTATTAATCTCTGCATACAAATGCCTTTTCCCCACTGCCGCATTCTCATGCCTCAGCAGAATTTCCAGTCAGCAGCAGAAACAGAGATGTAGGTCCTAAGAACAAATCGATACGTCTGCTACAAAGACAAACTGGATGTGAGATGAGGGCTCTGAGTGGGCTGTCACTCAAAGCCTCTGCTCTCATTTACCAGGGAGCACCTCCCGCCTGCACATGAGGAGAAGGTGAGGAAAGGCAGCAACACTTACGCAAGGCGTGCCACTCATCCTGGCGGATTGTCTTGGTGATGTTGTACGTAAGGTTCTTGGGGATGGTGGCTGAGGAGTAGTGGTACTTGATGTACGAGCACCGCTCAATTGCTCCTGGGAAAGGCAAAATGCAGAAAAGTGTGGTTAAATGAATGTAACATGTCCTGCCAGCTAAAGGCCAAATGGGTTTGACAACCAAAAGCAAAGCCTAGAAGCAAAGCAATCCCTACCATCCCTGCCCACTGTGACAACCAGCACACTCTCTGGCCCATAACATATAAGCTCAGAGCCAAACTTATGATGCCGGAAGTTTATCTTTCACACATTCCAGGGACTTTCCAAACTGGCCCTGGAGTAGCTGCCAATGCCTGCTTTCACCATGAGATATCTGTGTGGCAAATTCTTCCCTGAACTGTGAACTAGCAACTGCCATGCAGTTAACATATAGAAGCTATAAATTCATGCCTTAGCTTTCTGTGCAGTCATGGTCATGAATCAATGCCCATACTTCAGGAAATACACAAAGCAAACACCTTTGATCTTCCCTTAAATAAAAAGCAACACAGAAAAATTATACATATTCTCAGGATCTCTAGCTTGTCAGAGTGACCCCGAGATACGTTAGAAAGTCTCTTTCCCAGCCCAGCTCTCGAAGGAGGAGTCAGAGCTCTTCAGTTCTCAGTCTCAAGATCATTTATTGTATCTTATCTATAAAATTTTTTCTCCTGTCCAGCTGCGGTCTGCTCAGCAAGACAGTCAGAGCCTCTCTGCCTGCCCCCGGGCGGTGTTATCTTTTTATACTAAAAACTACATGTACAATATTGACAATTACTTTCCAATACCTATCACCTATGTTAGACAGTGAGCTTCTACTCTAAACCAATCTACAAGTGCCAATATCACAGCAGAAGATGGAGGCCAAGAAGAAGGAGAAAGGCTGGACATGCCCAGATTCCTCCATCTTGTCCCCTGAACCCTCAAGCTAAAAACCCCAAAAAATCTATTTACTATCTATCACCCTGTTATAAATTCACCTTCATTCTCCTTAAACTGTTGTGGCTTGCAGATCTTCATAAAAGGTTGGTAATTTCCTCCACAGGTCATAATCAAAACCACAAGTGTCTTGGGCTCTGTGTCAGGCTCTCTGAGCCCCCTGGGAGGGGTCTTGGCAGTCCAGGACAGCCAGAGGGATGCCCTGAATTCTGACGCATATAGGTAGTGAACAATTTCCTAACTCCTTCCACCCCACAGCAGGGGAACATGTGACAGACTACACTGTCTCCTGAAGGTACCTAGACACTTTTACAGCAGATTCAGAGACAGAATTCATTGGCATCTCTGAACAATGAGGCTCAGATAGCAACATCAGTGGTTGAAATGGAAAAATTTTTTTCCCATTGTATTTTCTGAATTTCACCTGTGTTCCATGGAAAAAAGCACCATGTGCTGCTTCTGATGTCTTCTGGTCACATCATTACATCTCCTCTTACAAATACACTTTCCTTCCTGTACAATAATTGCCCCTCCAGGATCTGATCTCCTGGCATCTCTCTGCATAGTTAGTATCCTTAGAAGAAAGAGTCTGGTGTAGTCTGATGCTTTCCATGAATTATAGCCTAGCCAAATTTCACATCTGATCAGACACCTGTAACTGTGTAACTGTTCTTGTATTGATGAAAGCCAGTCAGGTTTCCTACATTGCTTTTGCCAGCATTCTCAGCTAACACTGGCTTTATTAGACCTTCTCACTAAGCTGTCAGAGTCAAAGCTCATGGAAGTCATTTTCCCACTAACATAGTGTTGTTTTGGCTTTAGTTATTTGATAACTAAATAGGTATCCTTAATGTGGTTGGCCACACTGTTTGTTGCTAGCTACCACTAGTCAGAGAAGCAGCTATACTGGAAATGCTTTTATGTATTAAAAATACATCAGGACAAGCACTCAATAGAATAAATTAAATGAAGCAATGAATTATATAAATAATAAAGAGCGTTATACACCAGGACGCAGGTAGAAGACTCTTACTGCCAGCCTGAACTGAAAAGGCAGACCCATTAGCCTTATATTGACAGTTCCACAGGGTAAAAAATGCTTTTAAACTACTACAAACACAGGTTTCTACTAGGGGTTGTAAAATACTACTTGGCATGAACTTAGATTATAGACCATGAATTCACAGCATGAAGAAAACCTATGAAACAAGTTATTAATTACATCACAGTCTACCAGCATCTTTCAGAGTTAGTGCAGTATAAACATTTGAGGTCCTCATTGTTTGCTTCTTTTAAGTATTCTTCACATTCTGCCTTTGACAGCAATTACATTAGACAAAGCCAAATATTATAGGGGGAAAAGGCAAAATATTTACATATGTATCCGCCTGCCCTGACAGCGTGATGGGCTTCTGTGTGAGTCTGCACCATCTGGGCACCAAATGTACGCCCAGAATTAAAGTTTCAAACTAAGAATAGTATTTAAATAAAAAGAGAGCTAGTGTGCAAAGAGCTTTAAAAAATTCCCCAAATCACAACCTTGCCTTCTTATAGGTTTTCCTATCCCCTTTTGCTAGGTTGCTTTTATAGATTAGAAGCATCAACAAGAAAATAACAAATGCTTATTTGTCAGAAATTAATCTTTAAGTTATCAGATACCTGCCCAAACAAGAGATTTATATAGAATAGTAGAAAGAGACACAGAGCCAAGATACAAAATAAAAGCTTACACAAGGAAGGGAGAACAACTCCAGTTTTATTTGCAGCTTTTCTGGAACCAAAAAGACTAATTTCTAGTAAGGTGCATTAGATTTCTAATTCTGCAAATACTTCTGGTGGTAATGCAGCAAGCTGTTCAATATCACTTTTATCACCAAAGTCTAAAGCAGAAAGAGATTATTGGCTGAATTCAGGTCATCACTTGACCATATCCATAATTTGGGGCTTATGTTTCCTTCCATGTGGCTCTAATGAGACTGAAACACACAAAAATAGCTTTGGGACAACTATCAACCAGGGTGGGCAAATAAGGCACGGTACAGCACTTGGCATGGCTGTTCACAGAGGGCACTGAAGCCCTGCCAGATCCACCAGGGAGCAATGGTGTCCACTCAGCAGAAGAAGGCAGTATCTTACTGGAAAACTCAAGATTTTCATGGCCCAAAATGACAATGCTTGTGATTGCTTGGCATTTAAGCATGACCCACATATTTAAACCCACTCTCACAAGTGTAGAAGAATGACTATGCTGAGTCAATGCAACTACATCAGCATATATCTAACTAGAGGTTACAGTCAGCTTTTGAACTTAAGAAAAAGGCCTTCAGTTGCCTGGACCTGGAAATAAAAATTAGGAGAAGAGTGAGTCTATAAGCAGTGATGATTTCTTACTTCTGATGTTTCCCTAGTTGTTCCACACAGAAGAGAACAATGTTCAAGATGCCCAAAGATCCAAGTCCTGGAGGTCCCTATGAGAGCAAAAGCATCAAGAGCAGCAAGAATCAAAACTACTGCTCTGCTGGAAAGCCTTCTCAAAAAAAGGCTACAAAACCTTTACCTTTAGAAAAATTACTAGCTATGCTCACTCCAGTCTTTGAAATAGGAAGCAAAGCAAGCTTTCCCTTCCATACCCTCAATAGGGAAACTGCAATTGATGGAGCATTTCCAGCCTTCAGCACAAACTTAAACCAACTGCAACTGCAGCTTTGCTCTGCACTTTGCTCCAGTAACTGGGAACAGTATTAATAGAGCAAAGCAGTGAGTTGGGAGTTTTTTAGCTATAGCAAGAGTTATAGCCGGCCACAAGAAACACAAAAACCACCACAAAGCTGCTCCAGGGACAGATGTAGTATATCCTATATTTCTCTGACCAAAGGGAAATGCTTGCTGAAAATCCTAAAGAAAAGTAACTGACATCTTCCAATAGAGTGTTAAGAAAAGGATCAGCAGAAGGATGCAAATAGAACCATGCAGAGCAAACCTCTGCCATGCCATCATCACAAGCACAGATTCTCAGGGGATTCAGCAGCTGCTAACTGTGTCTGGCAACCCCCTGTTCCTGCAAAGGTCAGATGACAAACAAATTGGAGATAAGGAAACCAGAGATAGCTTCATCCTGAGCAGCTAAGTATTCACAGCATCAAGCATGCACCTCCTCTTACTGACTCACTCAAATGCTCAGTTTCCCTCTCATATCTGCTGATCATTGCTCCATACTATCACCTTAGCACATAATACTTCCTCCTCTCTCCATTATAAGAAAAACTTTTAACCCAGGCCACAGGACAAATACCACCTGAAAACACTGATGTTTTTCTTTTCAATTTTCAGAACTTTACCAACTAACATCCTGATGTTAGTTCAGCTGCTAGAGAAACTCAGCCTACCATTGTATTGCTGGAGCTGTAAACACCATCCCAGTAGAAGCCTCAAACTGTTTGGTAATGCAGGGAGTGACTGAACCATTTTCCCACTCTAAACAGAAGAGACTTGACATCAATTAAGGTCAAAGTGCTGGTGTCCAGACTGTATTTGTCTAGTAGGTCAACAGAAAACATTTTCAGAACTTTTGGGCCAGTATTTCTTCATCACCATTGTGGCCCCACCACTCCCTTAAATATAATATCTAAACTCTTTCAAACTGCCCCAAGGAACAGTTTTCACCATGGTTAATTTCAAAAATAGAATGGAAATTCAAAATGCCACCAAGGTATTGGTTATTTCTGTTGTAAATGGTGGATCTCAGAAGCACCCAGAGGCATTTGACCTGGTCAGTTTGACTTCTACAAAGATGGTTGCCAAGTTTCATTAATTTACAGTGTCAGTGTGATTGTATGGTTTAGTATTCTGCATAATACAGACCAACCCATCTGAGAGCTGGTAACAGAAAGCAGTCCTTGACATGGTCTTTCATCAAACTGGTAACCTGTGAGAGCAGTTGGGTGACAGTAATATCACTTCAGATTAAACCCAAGATGGCACAGAGTTACTTGCATGGGTTATCTGAGTTCTCCCTCTCCTGTCTTGAGGACTAGAATATTTCTCACTTCCCCCCTGCCTCAGCTCTCAGGGCTGCAGATTGTGGGACCATCCTTAAAGGTTCAACTACAGATTAACCCAATGCCTGTGAAAAAGTTACCTTCAGTAGCTAGAGGACTTCCAGATAGAGATAATTCCTTCCACACTAAGATTCTTTGCAGCAGTCCCTAGGTTAGAGCCATCAGGAAACTGAGATGCAGGGAGCTAGCAGCTCACTCACTCTGGATGAGCTATGGTGTAGCCATTCCAGACACACAAGTTAGGACCGAGAGTCACCTTGCATTCTGTAACATGCAGAGATCTGAACCAGGGGACACCCATTCTTCTCTTATAGTATGCATATTGGTTTCTAAGAAGGATCCAGCTGTAAAACTATTATTTGTTTTGCTACATTTCCTGTCAAAGCTTTGGATATTATGAGCTTCCCTGGAAAGACTGGTGCGGATATTCTGAGCCTTTGCTACCCCCAGGCAGCTTTTCCTTCTTCTGTGTCGCAGATACCACTGGATGAACTGTTTTGAAGCATAAAACTCCACAAAATGCACCTTTTGTTCTAGTTCTAATTTTCACAAATCTATTTGAGAATTACTACACAAACATTTCCTAGCAAAAGAAATCTTAGCCTCTGGCTTGCAACTGCGCTCACTGCATATATTTGCTCTTCATTATGAGAAACTGCCTTCAGTATGAAAGATTGCCTTAATTCCATGGTTTGGTTACTGGTCCCTCATTGGGTGACTATCTCCATAGCAAAAAAAGAGATATAGATTGGACATTTAGCCTCGAAGGGTTTCACATTATCTTCAGAAAATCTGTAGAGCAGAGGAAGTTCACAGTGGGTTACTTTTCTTAGCATAATATTTCAGTTAGGTTTCCAGAGGCTACAATCATAGTTAGGACAAAGATTTGGTGACAAAAAGCAATTCCATGCAGCGTATGTATCTACTATTTTCTTCAAAGCCTTCTCTCGCCTGGAATCTCACATTGTTTATTTGTGTTAGCATTTCTGCATCCTTCAAGCTAGCACTGGCAATTCAGGCTGGTGCCATTTCAAAATTATCACCCTCAAATGTATGTGCTGCCCTCAGTTACTTTAATCATTTCTTATGAGTCATCAAAACTCATCTGGAGGTACCTTAATATAGGCAAGACTTGCAGCTTTAGCATGAATTAACTGGTCAAATTAAACCCTGGAGGAGGATAGAAGGGGAAATCAAGTTCTACTTTGACCAGCTGCTATGACATAACTGCAATCAGAGATTGCAATCAGATTGCAATCATGCAATCAGATATGCTGACTAGTTAACGAACTCTGGATGACTTTTTAATGAAATCAGATACTTATTAGAAAGTATTGCAACACCTTTAACAGGATTATTTTGTTACTTCTGGAGTAATACTAACCATAAATGTACTGGTTACATATTTTTTTCCAGATCTATAAATAGATTCATACCAAAAATGTAGGAACACTATCTTCTGCATTAACTGCAGAATTATTTATGTTAAAAGTGCTCTCTTGATGTCAACCAGCCCAATGCCCTGCTCAAAAGAGACACAACTTCAAAGTTAAAATCAGATCCAAATATAGTTCATGTTGCTCAGGGCCTCATCCAATCAAGTTTTGAATGCCTCCAAGAATGGAGATGCACATCCTTGAGCACCTATTCCAATGTCTGAACACCCTTATTACCTAATCAGAAATTCCCTGGGTGTCACATTAATATTTCAAATAATAGAATACCTCAGAGTAAAGGGCTAAAAATCTAGGAAGAATATGCAAGAATCACCACCTTAATCAACACGTTTGGTGAATATTCATTAACTTATATGCATAAATAGAAGCCAGTGTTCTAATTAATGAAGCTCAACATAGCTTTTCAGTTGCAGCATGGGCCAAACTATTAGAACAAGAGATGTTTCTTCCTAAGTGGCTCTGGCATCATCCTGCACTGAGGTTCAGCTTGATCTGCCAGTAGGACTTGTTGCTACTTGTCCTAGATAAAGTGGAACAACTCCTGGTGCTCATTGCTGCTTGCTGTGAGCTGTCAAGGAATTGGGCTGATGCCTCCACTCAGCTGATGAGCTGAGTTTCTGTCTGTTGGGTTTAAGACTCAGTTGCTAGTCCCTAGCTGCCTCCCCTGCATGTGGATAGAGGTGCACAGTCAGGTTCTACTCACCTTCTGGATATCTCAGTAAAATCAAAGAGGGATCTGAGCCAGTGCCCTTTCCCATTCACAGACAGACCCAAGGGTCAGATACTGGGAGAGACAATGATCATGTCTATGGGAACACATGGCATGGATCAGGAGAGCACTTTTGGAAATGACCACCTGATCATTCTGGTTACTGTGCTTTGGTTCAGAACACACTGTGCTGAGAGATGATGACCGTTAGATTCTTCACAAATAAAGTTAAATCAGAAGATGTGCTAATGGAAATTCAACTAATTGTACAAGAGCAGAGCCAGTTTGAAGTAACATCCCCTCCTTGAAAACATTAGGTCCTAAAGGTGAACATTAGGTCCTAAGCACAAATTGTCTCTTTTAAATTCAATCCCACCATATCACAAAAGGGAAAAAAAACTGACCAAAATTTCAGGTCACCAGAAAAGTTTTGTACAGCTGCAAGACTGTATTGATCTGTAACTTATTTTGATGCCTTTAAGGAATAATTTTACAACTGTATTTCAATTGAAAGTCTGAAAAACATACTCTGAAAATTTTACAACATTTTTCTACATTTCATGGATTTTTTTCAACTGAAACCACCAGCAGCATTAAATTTTCACAAGTGGTTCTGTCCCCTTGCATGCTTTTTGCTTCAGAAACAATTATCCAAGTGAAAATAAAAAAAATCCTAACTGTACTTAAGTGTAACTATAAATGTACTTACAAGCACATGACACAGCTATAGACTCCCTCCTCTGGGATAAAATGCAGAAAGTCTGCAGCCTGTTAGGTTCCCAGTGGCTATTCAGTGGATATTTCAATATACAATCTTATTTAAACTTGCTTTTTTTATGTAGATGCCTTTACTGACCACCAAAAAATGCAACAAACACAGAACTTCAGGAAAACATACTCAGAAGATTGCAGCCTCCTCTGTTTTACCTGAAGGAAAAGCTTGCCTGTATCCACTGAGTTGAGCGCAACTGAAAGGATGAGACATAAAATAAATATTTTGTCCACAAAATGGCACATATCCAGAAAATACATTAACAAAATGAACAGCTTAAAGATTTTCACTAGGAAAGAGAGCAAACATTTTTTTCAGAGTGAGAAGCAGAACCATGATGCTCTTTTTTCCTTCTATTTTTCTTCTACAGCTCATCTCACTTAACTTCCAAATAAAGACTCT
The DNA here is from genome assembly GCF_022539315.1 of Serinus canaria. Lineage (NCBI taxonomy): Eukaryota > Metazoa > Chordata > Aves > Passeriformes > Fringillidae > Serinus > Serinus canaria. The sequence continues at coordinate 58,467,815 of NC_066314.1, read as the reverse complement.
CTCAGAGCCTCTAGCTTAGTCAAACTTGTTAGGCAATGCTCAGCTGGTAAAGCAGTCTTCCAAAATTTAGCGAGGGGGGGATGGTTGAAAGGATCCACCATACTGTACTATCCATACAGAAATGGGGTAATAGACAACAGCGTGCCTTTCCCACTTACCAGGTCATCTGGCAAGCTCTTCCAGCTCCCTTTCACTACGGACCCACCAGATCTCTAGAGATATGGAAAAAATCAGATCTAGTGCACACATGAAAAGGAAGCCATCCCTGAAGGTAATGAATCTCCAGACACACAACAGCTTTGTTGTGCGTGGGCTTTATGCGACCAGATTCCACAGAGCAACTACCACAGATTTCAGACAGTTACACCTACCTACATTTCAACTTCTGATTCCACACCAAAATGTCTATGTTTTCTTTTTAACCACTGTATGAGCAAAGACAGAGGTGCAGACAACATGTGCACACGTACTGAGCAGACAGCAACATTTTCAGAGTAAAGGAAAAATAAAGAGCTCGAGCAGCTTTTGCCAGACCTGTTCCTCACATGCTCTCTGGATAGCCCAGCAAATAGCAGCTTGCTTAAAGCCACCAGCTGGCAGAAGATAAATATTCCACCCATGATAAGAAAAGAATCCAAGAATGAGACCAAAAGCTGAATTTGCATTGGAAAGTGATGAGCTCACACTTTCTCTCCAGGGACCAAGGAAAGGGGGCTGGCAAGGAAGCAGGAGCAAGAGGAGGGTTATGAAACACTTTTTTACTTCAGCTATTAATAACAGTCTCCAAGCCACAGGGCACTTGAGAGGAAGAAAGCATCTCCTTGCTTCTATTAATCTTTTTGTCCACCTATTTGCTTTGGGCTGGCCACAGGGGAGAAGGAAGCAGAGCACAAATGAAAAGTTAAGGAGGTTAAAAGGACTGAAAAATATTTGCTCCCACATGTTTGGAGGCATAAATTAAATGATCAATAAAAAGTCAGTGAGACAGCAATTACCAGTAAAAACTCACTGATGACCCAATAGCTCATGGAACAAAGCAATAACTCAGCACTGCTGTCAAGCCAAAGAAAAAGCACAGCAAAGGCTATTCCATGGACTGGTTTCTTCTATATCAATGCACACCCTATACTCATAGTAAGATGCTTCCATGGAGCTTGATGTTTCATTAGCTAGCTTCAAAGCCTATTTCAAATGGATGTCTAAGAAGCAGGGTCCCAGATGGCCAAGAAGAAAAGAAGGGTGGATCCACTGATATCACTCATCCTGCTGAGTATCTGTGATCACATGCAGTGAAGTCTGAGGTGCCCATCTCTCTGCCTTGGAAAGCTCTTTTGCATGCTGCTTTGCAATGTAAATGTGGCTTTCTAGACACATTCTGTCCCCTTCTTAAAGTGAGAGGAATAGAAGCTCTTCTCTGTATCCCCTGTTAGTTTACAGCAAGCACCACAAATAACTGAGCTGGAGAAAGCATTTAGCTTTCTTGTAGCACTTCAACCTCATGTTTAAACAGCAGAAATCACAACATGACACAATCATTCAGATGCTTGCATGCAACATTGAGGAAATAAGGCTGAGACCTAACCCAGACAAATGTCCCAGAAGAGCCCACTTACAGGGGATCTTACGCTTGCATACAGGAGTCTCTTAAAATAAAAAAAAAATTTTAAAAATTCCCGCCTCTCCCCCTCAAAAAAAAGGACTTATATGAGCTATGTAACATCTTTATGATATCATTTTCATGTAGGTTTTGTCCTGCAGCTAAGGGGGGGGGGGGGGGGGGCGGTGGCAGGCAGAGTTTCACAACTTTAACTAGAACATAAGTTGTGATGAAGAGAAATGAGAAGGAAGAGTAAAGTCTGTGGCAGGAGTCGTATGGTAGGGATTTATAGAAACTAAGGAGACAGTTCTTTCCCTTTTAGTCAAAAAGCATTTTGTTTATAAGTTGAAATTAGGATGCAATTTTCTTACTCATATGTTATATATAAAGGTGATTTGGCTTGCCTTAAATTTGGGAAGTGCACCCCTGTTAGCATAGATCCCGTTTTGCATATTTTAAATTAAAGGTAACTAGGAGAAACCAAAGCATTTGAAATTATCTCAGTTCCAAAAGCAGTAATACCAGCAGACAACTAGCCTATCAAACAGATAAGTGAGGAAGAAATCCAACATCAGCTTTGCAACCGGCTGGGCTTTTTCCCCTATGAGCAGACTACAGCATGGATTTACCAGAAAGACACCCTGCTATTCATATAAACCCATAAACTATTCTCTCTACATCCTGTGCAGATGAGACAGACTATCTCCATCCATCAAGGACTCTGTTGAGACTAAAACTGCACAAACAGAAGACTTTCAACATATTCTCTCTTTGGTAGGAAGATACTATTTTAAATATATCCTTATATTCTAGATTCTCTAAGATTAATAACTTTTTTATGCTGTCCCTATTCTAGTAATTTCAAGAAAAAAATTAGGGTACAGTAATTGGAATAAAGATATTTTCAAGACATCACTTCATACATAAAGTATTTCTGAGACAAAGATCCCCTGCAGTTATTTAATCTAAGTGCAGAGTAAAGCTAACAGATGAGATCATCCCTAAGTGAGCAGCATTTCTCCCAGCAAGTCCATAACGTCTCTTGCCTCAAACTCTACCAGCTGAATAACTACTTGTATCATCCAGTCTGATGACAAAAGCTACAAAACACTACCTTGAAATGAACATTGAGATTTTTTTTCCTGGTGAGTAGGGACCATTAAATTATACAGGCATTTATAAAATGTCTCTCTGAAGTGAGGAACAGCTTCATGTTTGACCATGCTCTTTCCCTGTGAAGTCATTCCTTGGATTGTCCTTGTTCAAATTATTAACTTGTGAGCTACCATGACTAAATTACAAAGATACTCCATCTTCCTTTGTAAAGGAGTACACATTCAGAGGGACAAAAGACTGCACAGCTCACTGCCCTTCCCTTGCAAGGCTGTTTGCTGCACTATTGTAACTGGACTTACTATTGTACATGAGGGCTTCAATCAAACAAAGGCCTTGAGAAATTCAGCATTATGTAGATATTTAAAAGTTGTCCTTTAATAGTCAAACAAACTGAAAGACAACTAGAAGGAAAAGAAAAGGAAGATAAAGATAGTGATAAGAAGATGAGACAACTGTACTGTGAAATCCAAGATGAGCAAAAGCACAATTTGGTCATTCTAAAGCCTATAAACCACAGATATTGTTAATCTTTCCACAGCTGTCTGAAATCATAAGTGGTTTCTCCTGCCAGAAGGAAATTATTCTTGAAGAATATTTGAAATAGGAAAAGTTGGTGGATGTGATCAAAAAATATTTTTCCAATTGACTGGACTGTGCCCTTACTTATCCAGTGATGAGTTTTGCAATACCATTATATGCCCTTGTGTACAGAAGGCTTGGGCATTGAGCACCTCTCTGCAAACACTACAGCAATTCATTTCTGGTGCATCAAGGTCTTGCTGCACTCAAAAGTACTTCAGTCGACAACTTTGGGCTAGAATCTCAGCATCTCTGCAGACACTCTGTACCAAACAACAACACATTTCACAGCAGGTAAAAACACTGGAAGGATAAATGCCCTTCCAAGACGATAGAGGGAACCAGAAACTGAAAAGGGACCAACTTCTCTCCAGTCCCAACCTTCCCTTTGCTTATTCCCAGTACACATCTGGAAGGGTCAGAGTATGCCAATAGCTCCAGCTATGGGAAAGTTAGCAGTGAGATGACCTGTTGCCAGCATAATCTTGAACAAGGAATTAAGTTATTCTAGTCAAGTATCAAAGGTATTTAGTATCCAAGCACTTTAGCTAAGATTCATTGTATTATTTCTCTTAAGACATGCATGTGATGCACTTTAATGCAGAAATTAAAAATAGCTGAAGCCAGCCTAACTTATGGAACAGGGCAGCAGAAGAGAGTTGGGAAAACTCCTATAGATCTAAAAGCATCTATTTCCCATGCCAAATAAAGTCAGATTGTTATAAAATCATGTGACCTTAGTTTAGACCCAGTGCTGGTGAATATTTAAATGTATTAAGGTGTGGGATGAGAATTTCTCATCCATCCATCTACTGCTGGGTCAGCACATATGCTTTGGTAGGGTATTGTGACATCATGTTCTCTTGCCTGTAACATTCTCTCGTCTTCCAATAAATGTCATCTACTACTTCTTGCACCTTCCCATCTGAAATGTCAAATCAAATCAGAGGCTTACAGTATGAAGGTCTCCCACTCACTGCAATGTAAGATGTTCTGACCAGGACAAGCTGGACTAAATATTTCTGCTGCCTGTCAAGAAAGTTGCATAGAAGGAAAGACACGATTCGAAGTGCACTGAGCATCATTAGATAATAGAACCCCATGGATGGCAGCAATAAGCATTGCCTGAAAGGTGAGCACTGCACATCTGAACACGTTTGTCACCATCCAATGCATCCCACCATCCCTGCGCCTGAAAGAATCCCACTGGGGTTTATGGCCTGAACTGTTATTCAGCCCTTTACAACTCAAGAACCTCCTTTATGATCCTTATCCGGACAGAGGATGAAGCAACCATATCCCAGAAGACCCATCTGCATAAATGGGACCAAAGAAGAGCTCTCTTCCAAGCACCATTTGGAAGGTGCAGAACAGGCCTTTAACACCACACTGGTGAAATTCAGATTCAGAGAGAAGGGGTTATGGAAACAGGCATTTATTCAGACACTGCCAGCTCAGGATTTATGTTTTTACTCTATACTCCTAGTCTGAATTTAATAAAGGCTTGTGTCTCAGTAACCTCTGATAACACCCAATTCACTGTATTCTCCCTTCACTGAATTCACTGTACAATTACAGTGAACAGAATCTGTGCCCTGAAAGACTTTCACTGATCCTGTTTAGCACTTACCCTGCTCAGATAGATAATTTTGTATATATGTAAAGATAAGACTTGAACTGCAAGGCTTGGTTTTAAAAATTAAAAACTCCATGATTCAGCATCCTATGTGCTTCTGGACACATTTTTATCTGTATGATTAATTCTAAACCCAGGTTTTATTATATGTGTTGTATTCTATGAATGCTTCACATCCTATTTTAGTTACTACTCTATAACTACCTTGCACAGTCTATTTCTCTAAAATATCTGAAACTATTTAATAAAAGACAGTACTGCTGCCCAACTTTAATTTATGTATTAGTCTCTTCCCAAAAGAGTATGAGGCTTCAGTTCATTGAGTACAGGATGAGGTGAAGGAGATTCAGGATGATTCTAAGCATGCCTCCACTGGATCATCAGCCCCACTGATGAAAAGGATGAAGACAACATGCCAACCTAACAGAAAATATATGAATTGGAAAGCATCCAAACCTTTAAGAAAATATGCCATTATCTCAATATTCTTATCTCCTGGGGTTCTGCTATATCAGGTTTAATTACAGCAATCGTGACAAAATCATAGTAAGGAGATATAGCTGCAAGCTGATCTTGCCCAGAGATTCCACCCACCAGACTAAGAGGCAAATGCAGCACCAGGAAGACACTGCAGTACAAGCTCAGTGAGTTGTACATAGAAATAATTTGATGAAACTGATTTGCAAGTACAGCCAACCTTAAAGAGAACAAGATATGAAGATGGCATGCACACTGCTGAGATTCAGGAGGCACTCCCAGGACTGGGAGACTTAGGAAGGAGAAGGAAAATGCCCATCTCATACTGCAGTAGAAATACAGTAAGGGTGCACAAGTGCCAGACTCACTGGCAGCACAGTCAATACCCCAAACTGAACACCCAAGTCTGCCACTGGACATAACTGGAATCACCTAAAGATGACGCTTGTGTCCTCCTCAGGCAACTGACCAGCCTGATCATGCCTAGAGAAAAGAATAGCCAAGTTTAGATGGTTAACAGAAGGGGTTACAGAGTTTATGCTTTAGCTACACAAGTGGGCAACAAGCATAAAACAACGGACAAAGGAGCTAGCAGCACAGAGCTCTAAAAGGAGTGAGAAATAAAATAGCCCCAAAAATAGCCCAGTTTCTGAAATTGATGCCATTATCATATATGTTTGTATAACACATTTGCAAATGCAGTAGATTTTACACTTTAAGGATTAAACAGCTTTTCTGAATGTAGCCACAGCAGATGCAGGATATGTGGAGAACCAATCTTAGTACATGGACACAGTTCAAGTAAAATATTCCAATCCTGGAATATCAGTAAGTGAACAGCTTTCAAATGTGCAGGAGTGCAACTTCATCCACACAAAAGAAGCCTTTGCCAGGAGCACACACAAAGGCAAAACTGGATCCAGACACTTCATAATGGACTAAAGAAAAGCTACTTGGGAAATACAGAATCATAGAATAGGTTGGGTTGGAAAGGACCCTAAAGACCACCCAGTTCTAACCCCCTTGCCACAGTCAGGGCCACCTTTCACTAGGATCAAGTTGCTCAAAGCCACATCCAACCTGTCTTCAAACTCATCTAGTTCCAGAGCTTTAATATTTTTCTGAGATTTAATAAGCATCTTTCCAAAATGAGAGCAAGTGGTCTAGAATTGTAGAGAATGGCAGAAAACAAATTTCCAGCTATTATTTCCCCATTCCAGCAAAAATCTTTCCTACTGGAAAATAACCAAGTTATCCTAAGAAATGAAAAATAACAGTATTCATCTGTTACTCTGTAGATTTTCAACTATGGAATAAAAGATTTCACCATGAAATTGCATGACAGTAACTTACTTTAAAGAAGAATATTAAGTACTCTTGACATATAGACCATGGTATTTAAGAACACTTAGGTTGTCTTTAAAAGGAGGGAGCAAAAGAAAATACTTTGTTTCTCTGTTTAGATTTCCTACAGGCTTGGTAGCATCTATTGTAATCCAGCAGTGCTGTGAAAACGACTAGGAACTTCAGTCTTCGTCCAGGTTCCCATGAGTCCAGGCATGTCACCGACATAGTTTATGAAAAATCCTTTACTTAGGAATTTTCCTCTCCTGAGAGCTGAGAAGCCTCAGGAACAAACTGTAAACAATTCTTATCTGCTGCTGTGGAATGCGACGGGAAGGTCTGTGATTGGCCCCTTCAGACTGTTTCCAGTTAGGGGCCTATCACAGGACACCTGTCCAGTGTCTGAGGCTGAGAAGACTTTTCGTTCACACATTCTTTACTATTCTTAGGATAGCCTTGGTAGTGAAATCTCTAGCTTTATTCTTTTAGTATAGTTTTTATATCTTATATATCATATAATAATAAATCAAGCCTTCTGATGCATGGAGTCAACTGTCTCGTCTCTTCCCTCATCCTGGGACCCCAGAAAACCATGTAACAAATGGTGAACCCGAGTGAATAAAGGGACGTCACCACAGAAGTGGCTTCTAGCCAGAAGCTGAAGAACTGAAGATCCTGAAACTGGACAGAGCTCACAGCCGAGGCTGGCCACAGAGAGAACCTTTTGGAAAGTCTCCGAGACAAGATGTCCGGGTGTCTTCGCGGCACAGAGCAGCCTGCTGAAGCCCAGAGCACACTGTCGCAAGGTACTGTTTACACTGCCCTTCCTAAAAATGCTGCCCTTCGTGTGAGGTGGGCTAAGATGTGGCAGAGGGTGCCTACGGAGGCGGAGGTTCCATTCTCTCCCTCAGAGGAGAAACTTATCGGCCTCTGGAGGAGATGGGGTCATGAGGACAGCATTCCTATGCTAACGACACATTTCTATGAGTTTTTCCGGTGGGCAAAACACCATGGTTTTTTCTCTGATGTGCTATATGCCTTTGACTCATATGTTTGGGAATGCATGGAATTCATTGTCAGAGATCTTTTCTACCGGGGATTCGGCTTTCCTCAGATCTACCCGCATTTCAGAACTCTCTTCCCAGTTTTGAAACGGAAAGCTTTAGCATATCAGTGGATTGCAAATGCACGGGGCTTGTCTCCCTTCTCGCTGGAGCTGGAAAAAGGCAAGCCTGTCCGAATCCACTGCCTGGAAATCTCCAGCCCCCCCGAATGGGGGTGGGGGGGCGAAGCTTTGCCCGCGGCAGAAGAGAAGTTTTTTTCTGCGACCTTGGAGCAGGAGCTGACGGACCTGCCTCCCCGCCTCACGGGGGAGGTGGGTTGGCTCTGTCACCTGAACCGGGGCCAACGGCCCCGCCCCTGCCCGCCCCAGAGGAGGGGCCGGTCCCTGCAGCCCCTCCCACGGGTCCGCCTCCGGCGGGGGTGGACCCATCGCCTCCAGCAGAGCTTGTCCGCGGTTCCGGGGCGAAAGTACCGCCTCCCACGGCTTCGCCCGCGTTGCTAGGCGACACACTCAACAGCAGCGACGATCGACGGCAGCCCGTCCCGGAGTCGGGACCTGCAGCCCCTCCCGCAGGCCCGCCTCCGGCGGGGGTCGGTCCCACGCCGTCCGCGCCGGTCCCTCCCGCGCCCGACCCTCCAGCAGAGCCCGTGTGGGCTCCGACCGCAGCGGCCGCTGCAGTGCCCGCGATCAGCTTGGACCCTCCCCCGAGCTTTTCGGGCTGTCCCGAGGCTGCCCCTGCAAGGGGGGCTGGGACAGGGGAAGGGGACTCAGGCTTGCCCCTCCGTGGGGGGGGTGTGGCTGGACAGCTGATCGCAGGCTCGGGCCGTCTGCTTGCTTTCCATCTCGGTGTTTTTCGCGGGCTGACCCGGGTCTAGTTCGGCGTTTCCCGCTGGGGGTTGGAATGCCTGACTCCCCCTGCGCGCCCTTGCGGCGTGAGGGAGGGGGCTCCTGAGCCTTCTGCCTCCGGTCCCCAGCCCGCAGGGGGTGGGGGTGGTACCGAGGGGCAGAAAGAGGGAACACCTTCTGCATTTGCGTTGCAGAGGACGGAGTCACAGTGCAAAGTGAGCATTGCTCATCTGCTGTGGGGACAAAGCACCCCCAGATATGGGGTGTTGTTCCCTTGGAAAGCTTTTCTTCCCCAGCTGCTGGTCTGCACCGGTTCAGCGGGGCTGAAGCGTTCAGTCACTCGGGCTGCCCGGATATCGGCAGCTGTGTGCCGGATTGAGAGAACACAGAGCCCGCTCCGCGAGCCGGGTCTGGGCCGTTTGGCTCGGTTCCCTGGGCCTGGGCCTCCCTGCCAGCGCCTGTTGGGTTTGGGGGCCTTCTTCCCCCCTTCCCCCCGCCTGGACCTGGCCCACCATTCTGTGAGCCGGGTCTGTTCCCTCCACGGGGTGCAGGGCCCCCCGCAAACGGTGGCTGGTGGACCAGCCTGTTTGGGGCCTCAGTGGGCCATTGTCTGCTACTGCTCTTTCAAAAAAAAAAAAAAAAAAAAAAAAAAAAAAGAAAAAAAAAATTAAAATTAAATAAAAAGGGTTGAAAGAGCTAGCAGCTCAGAAATTTTTGCAAGCCTGTTTCAGGACCAAAAGGGACTTTTCAGCACTGTCAAAGAAGAACATCTTCAGTTTGGACTTTTTCCTGAAACTCAGCTGTTTGGACTTGAAGCAATGAACTTTCCTTGGACTGTTTTTGCATTTTCTTCTATTTTAAGATTGTTTTGGTGATGTGATGGGAATTTGGTGTTTTGCAGGTGAAGGGTTTCCCTGATGGTTCCACACCAGCATTTGATTGATCTTTTGATTGCATTTTCTTTTTAATTTACTAAAATAAGAAGGGTGAGATGTCATCGACATAGTTTATGAAAAATCCTTTACTTAGGAATTTTCCTCTCCTGAGAGCTGAGAAGCCTCAGGAACAAACTGTAAACAATTCTTATCTGCTGCTGTGGAATGCGACGGGAAGGTCTGTGATTGGCCCCTTCAGACTGTTTCCAGTTAGGGGCCTATCACAGGACACCTGTCCAGTGTCTGAGGCTGAGAAGACTTTTCGTTTACACATTCTTTACTATTCTTAGGATAGCCTTGGTAGTGAAATCTCTAGCTTTATTATTTTAGTATAGTTTTTATATCTTATATATCATATAATAATAAATCAAGCCTTCTGATGCATGGAGTCAACTGTCTCGTCTCTTCCCTCATCCTGGGACCCCAGAAAACCACTGAAACACAGGCATTATGTGATTGTGAAACTAATAGTGTTCCAGATCCAATTTATTCACCATTTGATGAAAAATTCTAGTGCTTCTGCAATATCACACCATAAGCTGATTTTGTACTGGGGTAGAGAGATGTACTTAAACAATAAAAAAAATAAACGTAGCTAGATATACTACTAATATTCAAAATCCAAGAAAAGACAAAGTGGAATGATATAATGATGCTCAAACTGTACACCTCACCCACAAGAATTGTTACTTATGATCAAGCCTGCAATTTTATTATTCATATTATACCAGGGCAAAAAAGCAGAGTCTGAAATAGTCTTAGTTGTTTAAAAGGCTCAGAATCTTGTACTCCAAAAGGAAGTAAAAACATGTATACTCTTGAGGTCCCATGAGGAAGTAGGACATGTAAGCTGCACACAGCCTCTGTGGCAACCTTTAAGCCTCGACTCATGCTCCTCTGATTTTGCCTAATTAGGATAATTTAAGCCTGCGGCTTTGATCATTCTGGAGCCTGATTCCATGCCATGAAGTACAAAAACAGTAAAGAGGTTTACTTCAAACAGTTGCACATGACCCGTGGCAATAATACAACACTTGAATCACTTCAACACTGGACAGCTCTGCAACATCTCCAAATATGCTGACATGAAGCTGAGCATGATTTCCCCTCAGCTATTACTCCTAACCCTATAAAGTGAATCTGAGAAATACAACGTGCACAGTAGTTGAAGGATGCCAGTCTCACTTCTAACAGGAGAAAAGCAGACTCATATCACCACAGATACTCCTACTAGGATAATATTTATGAGAAGATTTTTAAATAATTTTTAAGCTATGCTAGATATAGTCAGTTATTTATCTCTGCCTGGAGGATGCTGGTGCCTGCTGGAACCTCAGCCCAGAGCTAGAAAGGACAGGGATAATCACTCAAGTGCCCTGTTGGAAATGGGTACCGTCATACCTGCAGCACTGTGCACGCTTGCAGCTGTGCTGCATCAGGGATGCAGTCAGGCATTATTAACTGCATTGCTCTGCCATATCACTAAAAAGCATGATGGAAGGTTCTGACAGAATCTATCATTAGGCTTAGGGCTATGCTGCTCCTATCAGACAGAAGAAAAGTGGAAGCACTGTCCTGCCAGAGTCCATAACGTGCCTTGGCAAGCAGGCCCAGACTCCCGTGTCATGAATTACCTGGTTGGAAGAACTGCAGCTTGCTTCAATATGAAATAAAAATATCCTTTTGTTGGTTTAACCTTTGCTCCCTTAACTCTGAATTTCACCTCTCTGAACTACAAACAACAATCACAACTCATGAGTATTTGGGGAGGGACAGTAGCTTCCCCCTATTCCAGAAAAGGAAGAATGAACTGCACTATTTAGCGTGAACCCACACCAGATGATAATGAAATGAATTAGCAATAAAAATTTATTTCATGTATAAAAACCTTTTAAAAGAGAAATAAGCCAGGTTCCAAATTACCATTAAAATTAACTTCCATTGATGCTCTGCCAGTGCTGCTGAACTAATGTTCTTTGCAGAAGCCGAGTGGATTGATGATTGAGTGGTATCAATTAACGTGAACTGTTGTGCTAGTTGCTTCATCTGGAGATCAAAGCATTTTGTTTAGGAGAAAAGAAAAATGCAGCACCACTAAGGTTTTCCCCTTCTGCATTACTCTCCATTTCCAATACCTAGTCTCTGGCACAACTAGCATTCTTTCCCAAGCATAACTCTCTGTATTTAAGTAACCATCAACCACAAAGTCAAAACAAAAATTCCATCTTCTGGGAATTAAAGTTCTAAATAGAATCGTTCACAGACCACAGGCAACTGAAAAGTTGTATTACAAAGCTAGCACACAACTGAATATGGCTGAGTGATGTTCAAGTGACTGGATGCAGCTTGTGCTGGTTTCTCTCCCTATGGCTCCCTGGCAAGATGACAAATCTCTGTTCAAGGTGGCTGCCTGTTTTTTCATACATTTCCAACCAACACTACTGAGTCTCTCAGCCCTCTTCCTTGTCAAATATTCATCTGAGAGTGTGTTGCTTATATTTTTCTCAGCTTATAAACCACCCAGTTTTGTTGATCCATGCCAGTGAGCTGCAGCTGTAGGCATCTAAGAAGTAAGCGAGTTGTGACAACAGAGAAGGAGCATCAAGAAGGGGGAAATAACATGTTGAAAAAATTCTGACTGCCCCAGAAACTCATACACATTCTGTCAGGTCACTCAAAACACTCCCAATCAGCAGTCTAGACTGGAGCAAATGTCTGGGGAACAGTTTGGGGAAAAAACTATTTTGCCTTTTGTGATTTGTGCCCAGTCATCATCTGAGTGTTTTGCCTTTGACCCAGGCAGGGTAGGAGAAGTACACAGGCTCTGTCTGAAGGCTTGGCCTCACCAGATTTTATCTGTACCAAGTGCAAGTCCCACTGCGATAACCAAAATCAACTAAGTAGTCTACCTGGATCTCAAAGCAGGCAAATTCACTATAACACTCTCCAAATGTGGGATGCTAACAAACACACCTCTGAAAGCCACAGGAAACAGATTAATGAGATTTGTTAAAATTAACACCTATATTAGCAACAAGAGTTGTGCCTGAAAGGAATGGGCAATTTAAGACCTAAAGTACATCCACTGCTTCTCTTTGCTCTTTAGAGGCAAAGAAGGATCTACTCCAGCAGCTGTAGCCAAACATGACTTCACTTGGCTCTAGCACACTGTCCCTGCTAAATCCCAAAATACCCTGTAGAGACAAATAACAGCAGGTATGCAAAGGAGCTAAGGAACTGACAAAGGCCACATTCTCATCTCAGTTTCGAGATGAGGTGGTAAGTCAGTGAAAAAAACCTCATGCTGGTGGCAAGAGATGCAATGAAGAATCCCATCAATAGAGCAAGACTGTCAGCTGTGAGAAGGCAGAGATTAAGACTGAAGCCAAGCCCAAAAAAACCTCAAAGGTGCAGTCCAACATTTTGTGGAGTCACCCAAGAAAAAAGGGCTTTAATAGGGCCTAAATTTTACTTCTTCATATGTATCTTAAGATGTTTGGGGCTGGGATTATACCCAGCAGTTGCTTGCAATAGCAGAAGACTACACTGATTCAGCAGCTCTCCCTCGTCCTGCACAGAGGTGTCAGGAGAAGACAGTAAGAATTATCTGTATATCATGGATGGGAACAGGGGAAAAAACACAAGACTAATTAAATATTTTAACTCTCCTCTCTAAGTTCTGCCACTATGACCTCACTACATTATTTGAAGTACTCTCTACTCAGCTAACATTTTTATTAAGAATAAACAACCTCTAGCCTCCATTCCACTTTAACCACCATTACCCACCCATAAGACTTGCTCAGCACAGCCATTGAAAGTCCTCTAAACAGCATCAGAGCTATGCTGCCTTGTGCAGCAGACCAGCAGGGAATACTTTAATTAGTGTTTTCTTCAGAAACATAAAAAAATATTCTGAAATTACTTTGCCTGGTAACAAACTGCATCTTTCACACTATTGGAGAAGTGAAACTGATTCCTGCTTCATGTACTTTCCTTAGTTTAATTTTTTAGTTGCTTTGTTTTACAGATTTCCTTCTATCATAATGACAGCTACAAAAAATATTGCAAAAGCAATGGAGAAGGGAATGCTGACATTAAGGGAAATGAAGTTTTCACTTGCCTTGCTAAAATAAGTTATTCAAAATGGGGGTGAACAGCCCCAGCAGAAAAAGAAAACCTATAAACTACTTTATTTCTCCAAATTTCTATTGCCTCCTTCACAGGGTGACTTGGTTCATTGGCTCTGAACTCAGAGTGAAGCAGAGGTCACTTCTACCTCTCAAAGCAGGTATTGCTCACACACACACAGCAGCACCAGAAGTCTTTACATGGGTCAGGCTCTGAAGCCACTTCCCTGCCAAGCCGGCATCCAGCCACCAGCAATTACAGAGACAATTAAAGACACATTTTCCTGCTATGCAATGAAGTGCATTTCAATAACATTCTTGTGTACTTATTAAAATGTTTTCCACTGGAAGATCTCCAGAATGATAAATATTCATTAATCACCACAAAACTACATGAAAACTACATCAAATAGGTGATCACAGTCAGAGTTAAAGGCCATTCTATATTAAGTCAACTTCATGCTGCTCTGTTGACACACAGCCAACTTGCTGTGAGCCATTCCAGCCCCAGAATTACCTTTCTTGCAAGAAAACACTTTGGCCAACAGCAGCCCTGCACTTGTCAATCATCCCAAAAGCTTTGGCTGAGAGAAGCAAGGGCCAGTCCAGGCATCCATGAACTGATAATCCTCAACTACCCTAGCAGCTGAGCCAGACCATGGATTGTCAGGACAAGTGACCTTCAGGCACCTCTAAGGAAAGCTCATTGGCCTGGGGGAAGAAGGAAGGGTACAGCCAGATCCCACATTTTCCCGCAGGCCATGGGATCACAGATTTACTGCTCAGCTAGTTGAGTCACCCACACCAAGGAAAGGATGACAGAAGCCTTTGCCATGGCAGCAGGTGGCTCTCACTGCCCACAGCTGACACAAAAGGTTCTCAGTGAACAGCCCAGAGCATAAGACTTGGCTGGAGTTAAGAGAACCCCAGAACACACACTCATGGGGTAGTCTATATTGAAATAAGGTTTTTGATGTGATTTTTGAAATAAAGGTAAGATTTTTCCTGAAAAATCATCCTAGCAGAGAATCCAGTACACTGTGTTACAAGCAAACCACTTGATACTAATATAGCTTATTTTTGTTCCAGAACAGGAACAAGCAATTATATTGGGAAAGCTGGAGTTGAAATAAGAAAACTCAGACACCAGCATTTCTTACAATTAGAGAAATTTATAACACATTACTAGGCTGTTTGAATTTTATTATCCATGTAGAAGAAAAGACTTGAAACACAGTTTACAGAGAATTTGTACTGCAGAGTACTGCTGTGTCTGATGCTCAATAAGAACATAGAAGTTTGGATACTTTCATTTGTATACATGAGTATCTGTACATATGCATGTTTAATTAAGCCTTATTAATGTACTTAGTTTATTTTCTCTCTATAATTATACAGTTATGCAGAAAAACATTCAAAAGCCTTGATGACTCAGGAGTTTGACAGCAAGATATGAACTGCCAAATTTAGTCAACAGTACAAATTCAGCTACCCAGCTTAAGTCACTAATCTGGAGCAGACAGTCATTTAAATACAACTCTGACAAGTTTTATCCTTTTTTCTTTGTTAATTGTCTGCTAACAGGCTGCAAATAAAAATCTGAAATTTATTCATTATTCAAAATGATTCATAAATATATTCCCTGACTAACCCTCAGCCTACAAATATCTTAAGCTATGGCTGTCACAACTAAGTAAACAATTTGCAATTCATGGTGTAACTTATGTAATGAATTTCTTCACCTTATGTAACCAGCTTGAACAGTTTAAAGAGCTGACAAACACAGCATACATTTTTAATTGCACACTCCCAGTTAACAGTTGGGTTGTTAGAGGAATCACCCTCCCAGGAAGCATACAGTGCCACGTGATTTAGGTTGCAAATATCAAATCTTTTGCTTGAGAACATGCTTTGAAACTCACTTTGTCTGCCCACACCAAAAGAAGTAGGCAAGTTCAAGCTATAAATGCTTTTCCACTTATGCTGTTGTAGTAGTAGTGTAAAAAAAGCTTCCCATTTAAGCATGATCTTTTAAAAATTTCATAAAATGACAATTTATTCCATCTTCACCAGTACTACTGGATTTGGAAAATGGACATTTATTAGGAAGCTACTGTATTCTTCCTAATACATCAAGTGTGCCCAGAAGCCCTGCATCAAGGGTTGGGGTCACACTAACACTGGCCTTGTGCTCCTCTGCTCTCTTCCCAATGCTGCACTTCACTTCAGGAGTTAAAAACTAAATATATGAAACTACACTGCAGAAGATTGCTTTAAAGCAGTTCCTCAAACAAATTAAAAGCTTCAGGCAGCCTGAGTTTACCATTTGTCTCAGAATCCAATTCCACAGTTTATCACTGCGCTCAATGCTCTTGTACTGAACCAAAATTTTACATTTCAGTTCATTATTAACCATTTCTTTCTGTATGTTTCTCCAAACTTTGCTCTTACTAGAGCCATGGAGAATGTGCTGATCAGGAGATCTTCCCCACCATTTTTTGTGCCGAGGTTCAAGCCAGATTTCAATACTATTAATAGGGCTCTTAGAACTCTTTGAATCGTGTGTAAAGTCAGGAGAAGGAAGGTGACTTTACTGGGGCTACTACTGAACATGAATAAAGCTCTGAAATCTAGCCCTGATTTAGCTTTGAAAAAAAGAAAAAACTAACTCCTAAGCCAATCATCCTAGTGTCCCAGTTTTCAGTGTTCTTTGATTTCCCTCAGTATTACTCTGATAGAAAAGTGAAATATTTCTGTGCTGCCAGGCAATAGCTATCAACAATTCTGGAGTACTCTGATGCTTTGCCCCACTTATAACACATTTTAAAATCATGCCAGTTTAACATCTCTTCTCACACAGGTTACGACTCTTCTTTTTCACTAAAAGGAACTATTTCTAGACAGGACTCTGCCCAACAGCAACAAGAGCTTTACAAGAGCCCAGGCATGAAACAGCAAGGCCTCTCCATGAGGGCATTGGCACCACATCTGTGAAATACTTCTTGACAATGAGTATAAGGCAGTGGTGAATTGGATCCCAGGACAGTGGCCTTAAATTAAAAAATCACTTTTTATAACCAAATAATCAAAGTCCTACATATTGTTTGGGGTTATTTTTATTTCTGCCAACTTCCATTACTGTACTTTTACAAAAATGTTACTAACAATTTATTATTATTTTATTATATTACTAAAAATGTATTGTTACTAAAAATAATAAAAAGTTCAATATAAGAATTAGAAAAAAATTTCATTATGACAGCTTTTAAGATTTGAAAGATGTCACTAAAATTTAAGGGAAGAAAGGCCAAAAAAATGAGCCTACCTTGACCTACCAAAAAAACCCTATCTAAGAAGTCTGGTACTACCTTTCCACAACGATGTTCTCATTTTTCAGACAGCTCTCAACCCTGGGACTCTGTCTGTCCTCAAGATTTTCTTTTACCAGTGGTAACATGTTCCTGATGACTTGTCCTGGAGGTAGAAACAGCCCTGTGTATTCCCCCCATCAACACACACACACTAGTATTTCTTTCCTTCCTGCCCATGTTCCACTGCTATTTTAGTCTATTCTTCTGTCTAGACAAACTTTACAACTATTTGTATTACTGGGCTTTCCTAATAAAAATACTCCTGTGCAATCTGCCATCCCTGCGCCTGTGCCACTCAAGATGAATGTAAACACACAAAATAAAGCTGAAAAGGCACACGAGCCTCCTATCTTTTGGATATACAGGAGTCACACAGATATGAAAACCAAAAGCAGTTATTGCAATTCTTCAGAGGAGGATTTATTAGACACTTTTCTGAAGAAAACCTGCACAGTATAGATGGTGCTCCCACCAACCCCAACTCTAGCAGTATATCCCAGGCAAATGATCTTTTTAGGCAAGACTACAGCACTTATAAAGAGTAGCATCAAATTCTGCATCATGAGCCAACTGCAGAGCAGTAACCTTTTGTATCTTACCAACCCTTCCCACAGTATTTTTTCTGTTAAGACTCAGCTCCAATAATATAGAAGTTAAACTCATGGAGGACAGCTGAAAACCTACCCTGAATATCTGGGTATTGATCAATAACCAGAAGAAAATTAAAATTAGACCAACATTTGTCAATCACATATGATTCATAAATTTCAAGGGTTTTTTAGGGCTAGATTGATTTTTTTGCACATTTGGAATGGATGTTATCAAAAAATGCACAGAATAAAATCCAAATATCAATTAGAGTATTAAAATTTAGACCTTAGACATAAATCCTGCACGAAAGAGACAGCCTTTATTATGCTTTTGCCATTTATAATAGTCCTCTCAGCAACATCTGGCATAAAGTAGCAGTTTTCCCCCAAAACCTCACACAATGTGATACATATCACAATAAAATTCATTTAATATGATCACTTATAATACATAAAATGTCAATTCAATTAGACAACCACCATTATAGCTTCCTGGTAATAGTTTGCTCTACAAAAGTGTGACCTAGTACTCCCTCCTATTTGTTACTCCAGGGGGGAAAAAAGTGGTGATACTGCACTATGTAAGGTACCATCAGAAGGTAAGAAAGCTGTCAGAGCCACTGGTTTCAGCCTATTGAAACTCATGGACCTATAAAGCATCTCAAATGGAGGTATGGATCCCTGAATAATGAATTTAAGCCTAATGACAATAGCCTCACTTTTCTCATTATCTTCCACAAACCCATAGAAATAGTTCCTGGACCATTGGTCGAAGACCATTACTTTAGGGCAGAGAAGAATTACATGCTGACACTCACAGTACTGCTGACTGAGTCATCAAGTGAATAATTACACACTCTGCAGCAAAGCACAAACTCCTGGGGCTGGCCAGTCCAAGGCTCTGTGCCAGCACACAGGGACCTGTGTGAAGAGCTGCTCCAATAAGCAGAGCCAGTGCAAGGCAGGAAACTACACAGAGGTGTTCAACTGCACACAGCACTATTCACTGGGTAGTGACTTAAGGCTGCAGCTTGAGAGCTTTTATCTGCCATCCTCTCTTGCAAACCCAAACCCAGACATTCAAAAACCCCAAACTGAAAACAACACTAAAGAACAGGAAGAGTCCTATTAACCCAATTGAACCCATTTTTCCTGATTCCTTTGGCCCCTGAACCTGTTGTGGGAAAGTGCTGATAAATTCTCCATTGTTTAAATCTATTTTTCACTTACTCTTAAGTAAACATAGTCCAAATATACATGAAGCACTTTTCCCTTACTGTTCACTCACCAACTCCACAGGCCCAGTCACATCAAGTCCTGGTCCCCTTCACACCCATGAGCATGGAGCCATTGTGTCCTGCCAGGGCTGCAACAACTTCAGGGGAAGCTCTCAGGCCCATGCAGACCCCAAGCTACAGCCTCTCTGGATGGAAAACAAGCTGGACATCCAGCCTACACAGGGACAATCTCACAGGCCACCAGTTTTGTTACCAGGATCACACACAGCTGCTCTACAAGCCAAGCCTGCATCACCCAGCCCTAGCACTGGCACTCCCCAGGTGGATGTCACTACCTTAGGTGGCTCAGGGAAGAAACCCCCACAGCTCCTCCCAAGAGGTGATGATGCCCCAAACCAACAGCCAAGGCTTCCCAGGCCGAGGGAAGAGCCAGGAAAGCAAAAGATGCCATGCCATCCCACAACTGATGTGGTGTTTGTTTCCTCATGCTGCACAAGCCGTGAGGACATGAGGCAGCACAGCAGTAGGTCCCCTGTCACCTCCCAGACCAGGGAAGGTCCCCAGCTGAGGGAGCTGCCACTTCTGCACCACAGAGCTGCACTCCAGGGCGCACAAGGGGCCTCAGCCAGCTGCTACTTTTGCTCACACAATCTGCCTGCAAAAAGAGCCGTACCCAGCCCAGGAGATCATCAAACCTACCCTGCTGGTTTGGGCCACAGAGGGCACAGCACCTTGGCCCCTAACCCACAGGGACTACCCAGAACCAGCTCCAAGCAGCTTCAGGAGAGTCCAGGTGCACAAAATCAGGCCCTACCTGTACCCAGCCATGCACATACCTGGCTCAAATGGCAGGAAGAGCCTCACGAGGGGCAGGAACCCACAAGACAGAGCACAGGGGCTGGTAACAGGGTCCATCACCACAATGATGGTCCATCCATCCAGCAATGAGCAAGCAAGGACCATGGCACCCATGTAAGGCACCACCTCAGAGCTAAGCTCAGGGAAGAGCCAGCACCCTCAGGCTGAGCTGCAATGGCCCCGGCTCCAGGTGGAGCCATTTAGGGCCATGAGGGGCCCTGATTGCCTCCAGCTGGCACCACCTCTGCTGAGGAGCAGCTGCACCTGCCACCAGAGCCATGGGGCACCAGGGGCTCGCTTTCCCCACAGAGACATGGAGGAGCCGTGCCCAGAGTGCAGACCCCACCAGCGCCTGGGTGGCCGCCCACAGCGCGGGACGCGGGCTGAGGGATCGCAGCAAATGGCATCCAGCCAGGATCGGGCCCTGCGCTGGCCCGGCTGGAGTCAACTGTGGAGTTTGCTTTTCCCTCAGGAAAACCTCTAGCTGATAAAAGGCAAACAAACTCCATCATAAATTTTCCTAGGATTATTTATAATGTTCTTTTGGAAGAAGAGATTAGCAGCTAGGGGCCTTACGTCTCCCCTTCCAGCAGTAAACAGCCACTGAAATAAATGAGTTGTCAAGAAAAGAACATGAGAAAAGTCCACAAAATTTCCACCCCTGCACCAGTGCTTGGATGACACTTGTGCTTCTATCTTTTTACTTGCCTCACTCCTCCAGAAACCCCTGGCATGAGCATCCTTCTGCTCATGGTCTTGAATTTTTTTCTGCACCCTACCCACCATCCTGAGGAAGTGTCATGCCTGCCAAAAATGACCTCTGGAAATATTTAGCAAGCAAGGACCAAAGGTCTGATGCAGAGACTCCATCTTTGGATGTAAACAATCCACTGTGCTGCAGATGAACAAAATTAAAGCAGTCTGAGGTTTACCTGGGGAGGAAACCAACATTAACAGTAACACAGATCTCCTCCCTGAGTGTGTGGGGGCTCCTTCTATGGGCTACACTCAGAAGAGGAGCTGTGTCTCTGGCAATGAAGAAATTTGTGAATCAGCACAATGGAAGAACAAAAAACCCAGCCTTTGTTCTTCTTATTTGTACAGCAAGGTACCTGATGGGTAATCTCACCAGATTTTCATGAGTTTAGACTAGATATTAAAATAACATTTGAAAGATTGGGCCAAATTGACAAGATTCCTGAAACTTGTACACTCACTGGGAATATAGTAAGGAAGTCATAGCCATATAGTAATAAATTAACACAGAGATTCAATGTGTTGAATTAGAAGAGATCATTTGAATGACTGGTGCATTCACAAAGATTGTTTTGGAAGAAACAAAATGTGTGGTAGAGGAAAGCTCTCTCAGGCAGGTGAACAGGTAATCTCTAGTTTACCTCTCTTCTAGAGCAGGCTGACTCCATGCAGCACACCCTCCCAAGTTTTGCCTCCAGGGCCTGTCACCTACCTCTGCAGATACTTCACTGACAACACAGTACTATATGTTTTGACAGCAGAAGGTTCTTTGTAGTTTTCAGGCTATTTTGTCACTTCCTTCTGTGTCATTTCTTATGACACAAATTAATTCTTCTCCTCTTAGCATTAACACCCACAAAATATTTGTAGTCTTTTAGTGCATGCCCACCTTCATCATCTCTTGCCCACATTAAGCATACATAATCTTTCAACCTAAATCAATCCTGAAGCCATCCTGATAATTTTTGTTGCTTTTCTTTGAACTCCTCTCAGTTTGTTGAGACACTGCTATCAAAGTTTTGTTTAAGGCTTGATGTGACAGTTTGAGATGTATATGCATCACAAGCGTATAGAATTAATCTATTACCACCTTGAACTGCAATATAATGCTCCTGCTTTGCATATTAATATGGAATGTCCTACCCGAGTTTCTGAGCTGATCTCCTGGCTTTTGATTCTTTTTGAGAGTCATGAGTTCCAGATTATTTTTGTATCTTGTTTTTTCCTTTAGAAGAGACACAGGTTCTGAAAAACCTCAATAGAAGGAGCATCAGAATACAGTATAATAATCAGAAAAGAAAGCTTCAATGTATTTTTCAAAGTCTCCATGACATTTTGCCCTAAAGAAAATATTGGTTTGGCTGAATTCTTGTTTTGTCTCCGTGTGTACAGTGATTATTGCTGGGACAGCAAAGGACCATCAAATCCCACAATCCTGACTCCACTGCCGAGCATCATCCATCATCATACACAACTCTTACAGCCTTGGATTATGCGCAGCTGCATTCACATGGTGAAGGAAGCTCAGTGACAGGATCACAAGAAGACATGTGGTACAGTCTTACTGACAGATGGACAGGAGATTCAGAAGGCAGTGAGAAAGCAGTACTGGAGAAAGGAACTCAAAGTCACCCAACTCATACATGGAAAGAGTATGAGGAAGAAGAAGTACACAGAGGAGGATCCCCAGACCTCTTTAAGAGGCCCAACTTAGCCTCATTGATAAGGTGTGAGTCTCCTCTCTTGCCTGGAGTGATTGCTGCCCACTCACTGTGTTGAGGCTCCCTAAAAACCAGTTACCTGTGTGTTCCTGCTGTGAGAGGCCACAATTGCTGCATGCTGGCCACCTCTGGCTCCTCCAAGATAGGAAACATTATGAGTTACACAATTTGCATGGGAAGACACTGGGTCTATGCAAAAGAGGCAGGAGATGAAGACTAGAAACAACAGGGCAACTTGAAAGGACAAGACTAATAATAACAAAATGGGACTAAGGAAAGGGACAGAAAGAAAGGGAGCAGAGAAGAGCAGGGATCAAAGGAGCAGGAGGAACAGTAGTATGGAGGCTGAGAAGAAATGTTGTGACAGGCCCAGACTGTCACAACCCAGGGTAGCAGACTGCATCAGGCCATTAAGAGCATAATTTCATGTCACACAGAAATATGATCCAAAGGAAGTTCTGGCAGCTTCTAAAGGGACAACCTCTGCATTTCAAACACACAACAGGGCCCCAGACTGAGCCACTAGTAGGTGAGCTGATGTTTAAAGGCAATAGCCAACAGCCATTTCTGATGAGACAAAACCTGGCCACACATCTGTTCAAGAGGCCAACAAAGATCTCATCTTATTGTGACCTTATTGCAGGGCTTCCATACTATTGTCTCCTATCACAAAAGTTTCACACCTTCTTGATGTTTTCTTGTGGGCAGCTCCTCAGAACACTGACTCTCTTCTTCACAAAGCAGCCAACTGACTCCAGCTCCCTCCTCAAAACCCCCCCCCCCCCCAACCCACTCTTTTAAAGAACTCTTCTTCTCATTGGTTACAGCTATGGTCTGTTAAAGTCAGGCCTGTTCCTAATCTTTGATAATTGTCCCAGCTGCAACTCCTTAGGGGTAAGATTACTTTCTACAATATCTTTATTTTCTTATATTATATCCCCCTACACATCTTTGTCCAGACAGAAATTGAGTAATTCTATTAGCATTGTGATAGTAATAGTAGTAATAGTAAATAGTAATATTCCTTTCTCTAATAGCACACTCTTTACTAACATATTTCAAATGCCTTAAAAAGGAAGGATTTCCATTGCCACTAACAGGTAAGATGGTTGAGGTGCAGGGGGTGAAGTTCCTTCCTAAGCTTGTCTAGCACAGATCCGGAAATGGAGACTGGCCACTTCTCCTCTGCTCCACTGCGCTACTTGCAAAGCAGTGCCTCATATAAGCATGATCTCTTTCTCTGCTTAAAGGGCACCACTTCTTCAAACCAATTATGCTTGCTCTGGTTTCTTACAGGCACCCTGGTGGTAGGAAAAAAGCCAGGTGACATCCTGTCTTTCCTTTAACATTCATCATCAGACATGAGGTAGTTGTGCTTAAGGGGAAGGACCAGAGCTCTCCCATGCAGAGAGATACCTCACTTACCCTGCACCCAGTCAGTTCCCCCCTCCTTGACTGACTACTCAGCATGCCAAGTACGTTACAAGTGGATTAAAATAACATTTAAGGCAAGACCTAACACTCATTAAAAACAGGGGAGATCTCAAAGCAAGCTCAAACTGCATCACCACCTCAATCTAAAGAGATGGGAGATGGTAGCTTGCTGCACAGAGACCGCTAGTGGTTTCTGTCACAGCAGGTGTCAGGCTGCCACACATGTACTTTAAATACATAAATGCACATGTCAACAAGCTCAGAAGTTCAGTATAATGTGCCATACTCCATGAGATATCATATCATGCTCAACAAGGAGAGCTATGGGGCTGGAAACCCCAAATCTGACTTCATCTTCTACTGACCAGCTGATTGATCCCTTTGCAGAGCAGAGCACCGGATATTCCTACATTGTCCCATCAACCCCACTTTGCCCTGTTCAATCCCATACACACATTTTGCTTTGGAAGATGGGCACGAAGGTGAGGGGAAGGAAGGCAAAAGGGATTTCTCCCAGGCCTACGATCACAAGGGCTCACCAGTGGATTTGTCTGGAAAATACTTTGCTAAAATAAAATGCATTTGTGGTGGAGAAAAGCATTGCATAAAACCAACTCCGTATTAGGACATCTGCTCTTTGGATCATCCTGTTCTGGCTTGCTTTACAGATAGCACACATTAACCAACTAATGATGAAGAGTCAGCCTAGCTATGGATGAATGGCTTGGATTAATCTCTTTTGTCTTGTGTATCATAAACACCAACTCGTCAGCTAAATCCTGTCCATAGAAACTTTATTAAGGATGATTATGCATGAGTCAGAAAGGACACAGCTTGACTTTCAGATCCCAATTTGAGTTTAAGGGCTGGCTGGTTAGAAACATCACCTTGAAAACCAAGTAAATTTGATCTGGATGCCACTGAAGAGAATAAATACAGAGTCTGATGAAATAATTATTTCTCCAAAGTCACTTTTCTGTCTGCAGCAGAATTTTACTTTTATTTGAACAAAGACCTTTCTTTTGACTTTTCTTGTCTTTGTGCTTTATAAACTATGTAAGAATAAAAAGAAAACAAAAGACCAAAATATAGAAAACATAATTGTCAGTTTGGGGCAATGACATTCTTATTTGTGTCACTACATATAGCTGCAGAGGAAAGAAACCAATAAAAGTTATTTATAGGGATTTTGAGTTGAGTAGATAAAGGTCAAGATGTTTACCTGGCCCATTACTAGAGTCAATGGGCTGGAGGATGTTTTAAAGGAACGAAAGAGGGATGAAATATTTACATATCCATACTAAAGTTACACATTATGAAAATTTAATGCATTTAATTTTCAACTTATTTTTGCTTTTTTTCACATTCAAGTGTGCAAGATCAAGCTAGCAAAGTTAAGATGTTGCTCTAGTAAGATCTGTCAGAAACATGGAAAGTACAGAAACAAAGAATGATCCATCAGAAAGAGATGCTAAAATGAGAAAAATCGGGAAGAAATTAAATTTGACTCAAGCAGAATAAATTTTTTAAAGCTTTTCAGTGAAATGTTAAGACAAAAAAATCATTTTAGGTCAACCTAGAATATTTTGGCAAAATAATAATGAAATGCTTTGATTTTAAATGGATCCTTGATAAATATTTTTCTTGAGAAATATTCCCTAAAAAAATGGAAGTCTATTTTTTGAATATTAGAAATTGTTATAATTTGCACAATGATATCTGCTGTGCTGAAAAAAAAATTAATTTTTCACTGCCTTGTTTCCCTCAATCCTTTATTTTCTTCTGACACTATAGTGATTATTTTGTCACTGTGCTTGACAAAAATTCACAAAACCCTTTGATTCTCCCCCACACTGATAAGTTTACCATTTTTGAAAAAAATTGGACTAGCTCTGCAATGCCAGTAATTCAACCATGTCATAGAGACATCATCCTTCTCTTTTCTGTATGTCTGATTACATTGACCTGAGGCTTTATTCAGAGTCATAATACTGGAGACAAGAGTCTCCATTTCTCTTCATTCCCTTGGCAGACCATTACTACAGCTGTTCAGGAAGAAAGGATGCTTTTATAGCTAAGGCATAAGACTAGGGGTCAAGAGTTTTGGACACACTTCCAACTCTAGCTCAGATTTTTGTGAGATTGCAGACAAGGCATTGAGCTTCTTGGCAAAAAAAGGAAAACAGAATATCTCAATAATTCTTTCACTGTTTAGATTTTATGCTTTGAGGCAGTCCTTTTCCTCAGGACAGTAGTCAGCTCACATACACAGTCCTTAATCAAAGACCAGGCCTTCTGCTGGGCCCCTTGGTAGAAATCTCATCCTGGAGCTCAGTTTTAATATTTTGAGGTGAATTTTAATGTACCACGACTGCAGGACTACACAGAGCTGCAGAAGGAACCTGAGTGCAGGCACGAAGTAAAGCTTTCCCCCACTGTGGAGAAAGCCAGAAAGACATGATTAGGTCACAGCAAAGAGTGGGCCTCCAAGAAGGCACCTCCCAGTGCTGTTTCCCTGTAGCTGTGCAGAGAGACACTGCTCTGTTCAACTGCCACGGCTTGGGGAGAGGAGAGTGGTGGAACAGAGGAAGCTCTGGGGGTTTAGCAGCAGGCAGTAGTCAACACGTGTTTACCAAGATAATCAATAAATAAAGCAAAATCAAAATTAAATATCTCAGTTACTAAATCAGGGACTTTCAGCTGACTCAAACTAAATGTCTTCTTTGGTGTTCCAGTTCTGAGAAAAATCCGCTATTTTGAATTTCCGGATCAGTTCTCGCAAGCCTTTCCCAGATTGAAAATCTGCTGCCTGTAGCTTAAAGCAAAATGGACCAACTGTTCTCTCTCCTCCTGGGCCATGGCTCTGGCTCTGCATCTCACCCCATCTGTACCCCAACAAAGCTGAGGACCTCTGGGTAGTCACAGCAAGTCTGATGGTTCTCTGTGGCTCAAAAAGGCCTGGCAGACAGCATCCCTATTTGTCCACGGTGTGCTATTCTGCGAAGAGCAAGGCTGAGCTTGTTGTATTGGCACACTGGGTAAAAACTGATGTGCTAGGCAAAGCACATTAGTCTGGGGTGCTGGTCTCTGCTCTGCCTCAGCAGAGGTGGGGGCAAAGGCTGCCAGAAAGGCTTTCTGCCACCTTGGTATCTTCTGAAGATGGGGGCTGTCTGGGGAGTATGACTGTCCCATGTGTAAGTCACAGCAACCCCAGAGAGTGCTCTAATTTATGCAGACCTGAAATACCTTTTACAGCTATTTTACAGCTTGTGTTATATTCATTCTATTGAAAGTGAATAAGCACAAAACTTAAAGTCCGTTCTCCTTGTGCTTTCGCTGAGGTTTCAGTCCAGTTGTACTGACTCTGCCTATGCTTAGGACTTCCCAAAAAAAGCACCATTTGGGATGGTGGTTTAGTCATGCAGACAACTGTCTGCTTATAATTGACTGAGACCAATACATTTCACATAAGCCACTTATGGTAATGACTTTTGGTCACTAGTGATGTGAGCAAGGTCAAGTTAAAACCCATGGGTGAGAGACTGCATAGTCCTTTTTGAGTCCCTGAGGACATTTGTTCTCCAGTCATGATAACTGAAGAAGCAGGGTGGATTGCTGGGAAAACTTAATTTATAAGCAAGAAAATATCTGGGAGCTCATACAGGGCTGCCAGCAAAGTTACTCTGTTGGGCTGGAAATATTCTGAGAGAATATGATAAGGTGAAACTGGCCAGCAGCAAGGCCTCAGTGCCATGTCACTCCCAGAGCTCTATTTTAAGGATTTAAGAGAGATTTAAGTTGTGTAGAAAAGTTAATTTCTCCCCAGAGCAGAAACTGTCTTTCCCAAAAGCAAAACAAGCACCAAGTAATTTTAATTTCTTTTTCCCTTTTACCTGCATCCCTTCCTTGTAACAGTTTACATTATTTGCTTACTCTTCCAAAATGAAACAAGGTCTGAACTGCATGTTGCACAATGCCAGTAGAGTAGGAAACAAAAACTGATCATCTATGACCTGAATCATAACTTAATTACTCCAATCATAAAGCAGAAAGTTCAGTTCATCAATGTTTAAGGGATTCTTTCCTCCCTTTCAGAACCATGTATCTTCTCCAGAGGCCACAAGCTCCCCAAGCTGCAGCACAGAACCTGCTCCTGCAAAGGAGGTGCCAAGGGCAGGAGATGTAAGAGCTCAGGAACTAAATATGGGGCCCAAAAGTGCCTGTTCTCTTATATGGTTGCTTAAAAGGGGCTGGGCAGTGAATACTTCTGAAATTTTGGCCAGTAAGTGCAGATTCCCTGCAAATTGTACCCCATGACTACCTGCAGGCTATGGAAAAAAATACAAATAAAGCTCTTGCTTCTTAATTGGAATACAGCAAATCTCTGGTTTTTAAATAGTCTGTTTTCCCATGTGGTATAAAATCTATGCAGCACTTTTTAAGTGACATGATGCAGCATGCTTGTGTTTAAAACAACAATAATAACAATCTTATCTCAAGCCCTCAGGATGCTGAGGGGTTCAGTGTTGGGTGAAATGTCACCCTTGCAGAGGATAGACTGAGGAATTCATGTGCATCAGTAGCTTGTGATCTGAGCACAGGGGTTTAGAAAAGGGCTGCATTTCATGACCTACAAAAGAGAAAAAAATTAGATTTACATTCCAAATGTGCTGAGCAGCCCTTTCCCTTTAGTTATTAGAGGCACTCGGCATAATTCATAATCGCCTGATGCCAGGGGGAGGGGGAAGGTGCCCGCTGCCATTCAACATCAAAATCCCTCCAGGAATAGCAGTAACGGAGTTCTGCTCTTATTTATATCGTGACAAAAAATGGCTGGCAGGAAGATACCAGCAAATATCAGAATAAATAATTCAGTAAGTGTACCAGAAGGTCACAAAGACTAACAAACGTTTCTGTTTCTTCTCCTTTTCTCTCTCCCCATCTTTTATGTACATACTCTTTCTCTTCTCTCCCAAATTTCCCTGGTTTTGTGTGGTTCTTCTCTCTCTTCTTTTCCTTATGTACACAAAATTATGGCTTAAAATGGAGCTTTCACATTTCTCTGTTTTCTAGCCTCTCTTGTACTGCTGATGGTTTTACTGCATCTGTCCTTTCTCTCTAACTTTCCCTTGTATTCTTCCCCCTTTTACTGCCTGTTCCTGACATCACGCTCCACATCCCCTCTTGTGGCACAGCTGGCTGTGCTGACTTGCCAGGTTAAACTCAATTCTGAGTTATGTTACAGTAAAATGCTGATGATGTTGATAAAATCCTCTCGGCTTGATCTTGGAGCAGCAGCAGAACGTGTCCCTGCATTAAGAGCATTCCTAGGCTGCATCACTGTGGCATCAGATCCTCCCAGTTACACAAAGATTTGAAGTGGGTGCATTTATGCATTTGTGTACTTACACACATAAAGTACTCCAAGTCTTGCTCTACATTCAGGAAAGACAGAGAACCCTTTGACTCACAGGCAAAATCTGAACTCTTGGTGTCAGGCACTCATTTTCCAGAGCCACAACTCCTGTGTAATGTTCAGTTATAAATTATGAGTGCAAAAGGCAGCTCTGTGATCACTCACTCAGATGCCCAGTAGAGGCCATGGGACTGTCTGGAAATCATTTCTACTTGAAAAATACAATCTAAATTTTCAAGGTGTTTGCAATGGAGAATTTGCCTCCTCCAAGAGGAAGCTGTTCCTTGGGTTAATACCTTACCCACTCACCGGCCTTATATCTCATCTGAATTCAGCTGGTTTAACCTCAGCCCTTCACCTGTGATGGATCTGCCTGCCAGATGCAGACTCCTCTCTGAGCAGATTTTCTTTCCATGTGCAGCTTTATAGCCTATGGTGAAGCCATCCCTCAGTCCTCTCTTTGTTAAGCTTGGCTGGTTGAGCTCCATAAGCCTTGCATTACCAAGTGTGCTCTCCTCAACCATTTCCACAGAGCTACCTGGTTTGCATTATTATTTAGCACTTCCGAAACTATTATAAGTATACTTTATGGATCACTTTGTCATGTTTTTCCCTAGTCCCTTAATAAAGATGATAGCTAGCCTAATGCAAAAAAAGCTGTTACCTGTAACATTCTGTGAAATCTGTTTTATGTCTATAGAAAATTTCATTTTAAACTCCATAATTTACCCATCTTTTTAATCCATTTAATGTTGATTTCTCTGGTTTATTAATAAAAATGTCACCTGGTACCCTGTCAAGTGCTTAAAAAAAGAGAAGGAATATTCAATCAACACTAGTGCCTTTATGAACAAAAATTTTTTAATGAGATCTATTGTTATAAATCCATTTCAATTAGCATTAGTTAGCATATCTGTATTTAATTCTTTAATAATTTATTCATTAATTACATTAGCTGCTGCATTACTTTTCCTAGCATTTTTATATTTACACTTTTCAAGAGTTTGAATAATATCAGCTTTCTTCTAGGTCTTTGCTATTTTACCAGTATCCGGGCATATTCTAGAAATCTCCATTTATATGAATTAAATCTGGACATTTCCTTAGCTAGGTCTTTTAAAATGCTTGGAATCAAATAATTCAGATCAATTAAATTAAAATGACTGAATTTATTAACTGTTCTATCAGTCTAAATTACTGCTGGAGAAGAAAGAATTTTGTTGTCATCACATGGCAAGAATATCTTATCTAGGATTTTCCCAAATGAGAAATAAAAATTATTATTAATTAAACATTATTAAAACTATCCTTGACTTCCACAGGTTTTCTTAATCATTTTCATTTGGCAAAGGGCAAATAGTATTGTTAGCATTTCTGTGCTAACAATATGCTTTGCTATTACAGAGCATATAATAATAATTTAGTTGAAGTGTCTGGGTTTCAATAGCTTTTGGAACTTTGCTTCCTGTATCAACACAGCTACCTATTGCGTTCCTTCTTGTACTTCTTCTCCTACCTAGCTCTTATCGTTCCAAGGTTTTAATTTCCAGATATTTCAGTATGTTGCCCTTTCTTCTTCCTGTATATGAGAAAAGGCCCATTCACAATTTTTATTTCCTGCTATTTTTACTTCCTCTCATAGCAAATCTATCGTAGTTTTAAACAATACTGTCTTCTTTCTCAGATAGAGCACTACAGTTTTTTGCAGACATGCAGTAGAATGTTGTCGATAAGTTTCCAATTACCTGTCAAGATTGTTTAGATTTTATCTGCAAATTAATTTGGTCCTCCATTATTTTCAGCTTTGTGAAATTTTACACAGTTCTTTCTCCTTTTGCTTTCAGCCTTCAGGGCTTTATTTTGTTTAGTATGCTTGTGTAGTTCAGTAGGATCCATTTCTCAACAGGCAAATATCTACAACTCTTGGATATTTACCTGTCTCTGAATACACAGCTGCAGACATGCGGAGCAGGGAAATGCTCATGCAGAAAGGATAGAAAACGTGCTGGATCCACCTTTCCAATGCCTGACCAGCACAGAAAGACTTCACAGGCCCAAATTTTGCCATCGTGTCACCATACTCCCTGAACCCCCTGTGCCATTAGCACCATGCTGACCCCAACTGTCAGCAGCCTGGCTTCAGTTTAAATCCCCTGTACACAGCTACAGAGTCATCAAAGTGTCCTGAAAGCTCTAAATCTGTGCTGAAAGGGATAACTTAAGTGAGTTAGGCAGAATGATTTAAGTCACCCCTAGCTATGCAGTGCTCTGCCACCCATGGGTAAAGCAGGCAAGTTTTCTAAGCAAATCCTTTCCCAGCACACAGGCTTAGTCATCAGTGAAAGCCGCTGGCTCGCTCCCATCCCAACTGTGGTTCAGCTGCTGCTCGGAGGTCAGCTCTGCAGGCACTTGATAAAGCTTCAATTAAGTGCTCTTCTTGCAGCACTGGCTGATTTACACATCTTGTGCCCGCATCAGCCATTTTGCTGAATAAGCCCGCGTGACGGCAGGGACCGCACACGCACAAGTGCCCAACTTCCCTTGCTACTGCACAATTAAGCTCCTCGAGCTTGGGCATCACCAGGCAGCTTAAAATAAATAACAATATTCAAATAAGTGCTCAGAAGGATGGGGGGAATAGAACTGCAGAGCCCATACTACAAATATTACTACAGATGCTTCAGCTGGGTAATTAATAATACATGGCATATCTACTCCAGACAGTTTCTGAGCTGTATTTCCTCGCAGAGTTGTGCAGGTCGGTATTTAGATGCTACTGCGATGGGATGGTATAAAAATCTCAGTGACGTGGACATGATGATATGCTTCTCTAGCCTGTGTAATAGTCTGAAAGATCAGCATCCCCCCTAAAAGGTTACGATGGAAAGGCCTGACCTTACCTGCTTGTAAATGGGGATCACTCTTATCTGTGGTGAGCAGCTTTTATCAAAGCCTCGCACTCGTGTTCAATTGTTTGGGCTACAAGTCAAAATGGAAAGTGACTCGAAATGATTGCAAATCCCTCTGGGAAAAGTGAAAAAGTAGCAAGCCTAAGACGATGGAAATTGTTTGGTCAACACCATGTGCATCAAGGAAGATCTGAGTTATTTATTTGTGAGTGAGACCGGTTAAAAGGGAGCATTTACATTTGCAGCTTTCACAGAAGAAACTACTTCTACAAAAGAGCACGATGTCAGAGGTGTAGTGGATTATTCAACTAAAGACCTAACATTTTTATTTGTAAGGGTAGTTATACGAATTGATATGAAGCTTTGGATTATTTTTCCTTGAACTTTTTTTGGGCAGTGGTTCAGAGTAACAACCTCAAAAAATTCACTCAAATATTTATCAGCCCTGGCACAAATTCTTCTTTGCCAGGAGCAGCGTAGTAAAGAAACAAATGAACATAATTTTACTGTCTCCTCAGGAAAAAAAACTACATATCCCAGCCAAACCGGCAAATGGAATTTGGCAACACTGAATTGTTGACATGCTTTTATTATACCAACAAATAAAACGTTAACTGCAAGTGTTACATGGCACTTGCCTTGCATATAGGTCATTTTCTCTAGGCAAACCTCCTGCTCCACTCAAGGTAATATTTCAGGGGACTCACATGGCAGTGAACCTATGCAAGAAGGAGTGATTAGTAAGTCCCTGGGAGGTTTGGTTTAAAAGGCCTTTTTCCATTTTTTTCTTGAAGACTTTTCACAAGCAAAAATGAATGCTGGGCAAAATCTGTGTCCCACTGAAGTCAAAGGCATGTTTGCTTCCAACTTCAGCAAGGCTGACTTAGCTCCCCTGGACTTAAAAGCAGTTTTGCTTGAGCAAGAACAGAGTAAAAGCTATGTGTGATCTTCAGCACGTTGCTCTGGGCTAACTCCAGGGAACACAATCTTCTCAAAGCCCAGCTGCAGACATGAGAACTTATTTAAGGCTACTTTAAAATGCAAATTACACTGGCGTGTTCATCATATGCCTATGGATCCACTAACATGAAAGTACACACAATCCAGAAATATCCATGATCTAACTTAACTCTCAGCACAAGGATGCTGTGAGTTAAGAGTGAAAATCCCATATAAGGGTCCATCCTGAACTTACACAACAAAGTACAGTCTATCAGGATGGATTTGCTCTGATTTTTCATGCTTTTCTGGGTTTAAGTCTGAGCCCCTAACCTCATTTTATAGTGAGGATTTTCTGCAGACTCACTGACAGAACAAATGACAGGCACCCGTGAATTGCAAGGATATAAAAACTGTCCAAAGGCCGAAGCTCTGTGGCCAGAGCTGATACAGTGAATGATTGCTATCACCAATTACTTCTTGGCACTGCATTTTGCTGAAGCAATCTGATCACTGATTATTTGAGGTAGCAAGGAAAAAAAATAAAGTGGCACCACAATTACTCTCACTTAGTGAGTCTGGCAACCTGAGTTTGTTTTGCCATGTTGGTGCTACCCACAGTGCCAGACCCAAGCCCAAAGGCTTACAGGCAGGACAGAGTTATCCAGGTCCCATGGAAACGGCCATCAGCAAAGCAGGAGCAGGTCCCCATGGGCAGCAGGAGCCCACACAGGTGTAGCATTGCAGGGGGTTCACAGTCTGCACAAGGAGGAGCTGTGTGCCACGTGCCACAGGGCACAGCAGGTAATGGGCCATGCAAAGGGGAGCTGTCAAACCAGACTTCCTCCACAAATCACCCCACAGTGATGGCTATGGAAGACCTGCATTGCCAAACAGGAGCCTGCAAGGACAAGGCCAGCCAGGGAACTTTGCAAGGGTTAGTGCTGCCTGGAGGCTATGACCCACCCGTGATCTGTAACCCTGTCTCCTATTCCCCCTCCCATGCCTCTTGGTGCAAGGTAAAGCTCCAGAGACCACAAACTCCTGGAAATTTTCTCCCCAGCCTGAACTTGTTTAAAGGGTTAATTCCAAAAGGCTCCTGCATTCTCTCACGTACTCCTCTGTACACATGCTTCATGTTAGTCACTGCTTCCTAGCAAAGCTGTGTGCTCTGATTCAGGCTAGACTGAAAAATGGACGTGTTCGGTCATCTGTCCTAGTCCTGATAGAAACAAGCTGATGCCTGCTGTATTTCACGAGAGTCATGTCCCATCTAATTTTAAATGTCACTTGTAATAGCTGGTTTTTCTTCCCCAAATAACTTTTGCAGCCCTGCAGTTGTAGTCATCTGAAACCACAGGACTGGAGTTTGAATGGTCCCTGATATTATCAGTGAGTCGAGCCGTTGATCTGCACCTCAGCCACCATTTTCTCTTTCCATCCTTTACTGAGATGGGTGTGCAAATCCAAAGGAACCATTCCATCAAATCTGGTGAAGCTATCAAACACATGGCTTCTCTTCCACAGCAGAAGAAGCCTGCCTAAAACCAAGGGAGTATCTACATAACTGCAGCCAGTGGAGGGATTTAGGGCTTTCACAAGGCATGACAAAACTATCATTAAAGCAATAGAACAGACCTGGGATCTTGAAAAAAATGCAAAGACAATAGTGTAAACAATGAGGGGGACTTGTTTGATAATAAGTTATTTCCAGCATACCACAGCATGCTCTTGAGCCTCCTGAATTCACTGCCATCTGCAATGCTCGTGTCCCCTTGGAGGAATTGCTACACTACCCAAAAGCTCAATTACGCAAACTTATTCGGACTCCCTTAAGATGTTTGGGTTATAAGGCTCATGCTGTATATTGATTTGTCTTCTCCTCCTCCCCGCTCACCTTGGGGCCTCCTTTCCCATTTTGTCTACACTGGTTTCCTGGATTGCAGAGGGAATTGTCTCAAGGTCATACCAAGATGCTTCAGTATGGCTCAGCTATGAAAAATGTATGTAGCCAAAAATATTGTTTAAAAGCAATAGACTGAATATATAATGCCTGTGGCCTGAAGGAGCCCTGATGTATTTAAGATACAGGAATATGGAGGCAGACTTTTAAAAACTGCCCGTACTTCACCAGTTAAAAGGATGAGAACAAATGAGGCTGTGATCTGTCAAGTGATCCTTCATCACTCCCAGCACAGGCCCATAATCCTTTGGTTGTGATTATGCAAAAGAATATTACATTGATCCTGTAAAATATCTCTGATTGGATCAATGTTATTTTCTCTCACATTGACAAGGTCTTACAAGAGAATGACTATAATTCCACTGCTAACACTGTCTTAGTGAAATCCCCCAATAAATCCCGCAAGCAGCACTGTTAGTAATACCTTTATTAGACTAACTAAACAAGATATTTATATGCAGGGCTTTCCAAAGGACTCTGGCTCCTGCTTCAGTTTCTGGAGGAAAACTTGATCAGAAGTGCTCTGCTGGAAGAATTGCCCCCAAGGAGGCTCTGCAAGGACAGAAATGGCAGGTGAAATTACCCTTTCAAGATGAAAAAGGCTGGTCACAGGTTGCCCTTGTCCTGCCCCTAAGGACCCAAATGCATCTTTGTCAGAAAAATCTCACCATGAGTCTGGTTCACAGGCAGCATTAGAGTTCAGGCTCTTCCCACACATTCCACAAACATGCCAATAGTTTGCTAACAGACAAAGGGGAAATATGGTGTTTATGTACCTTTCTCACTTCAATATTTGTTCAAGGACAGATCCTGGCCTTCACACTCAACAAAAGGTCTGCTCCCCTTGCTGTCTCTCCTTACTGGTGCTTCCATTCTCTCACACTCTTCTCCTTCTCTCTTTGCATATGTTTTCCCTAACTTTGCCACCATTTTCTTTTGTCCACAACTCCAAGCTTTCAGTCCCAGTGGTTTCATTCTTACCCTGACCTCCCCTTCATCAGTGAATTTGAATTTTCACCTTCTGGCTTGAAACATGAGGTTCCAGTGAAATGACTGTGATCTCCTTGCTAAGTCATTTTTCCAGGCTGCCTGAGGGCTCAGGCACCCACTGCATCTCTGTTTTCCCTTGGTTCACTTCAATAAAGTTACTTTAATCCATGAGAGCAACAAATTTATTTCAGACTTATCTTCCTAAACCTTTAAATAGAACCATAAGAATCATGAAAAAACAAAGTAGTACTTCTAATATAAAGCTGGAGCACAGCTGAAAGACCAGTATATACAGCCCTACATCAATTAGCAGATGAAAAAGCTACAAAGACAATACATCAACAGAGAAACATCAAACAAAAAAAAACAGCGTGGTAGACAATAGGCCTTATTAAATCCTTTGAAACCAGATTGGCATCTGTGATGGGTAAACTTTGGCTCTTGCATGTTTCATGTAAAAACTTTCTCCATATTTTTTACAGCAATATACCAAAATGTGAGAGGAGTCATTTCTCAGCTCCCAGGCCCTTAGAAATAAAGGAAATATAATTGATATATTATCTTTGGAAAGGAACAGCCTGATGGTAAAAGAAACTGCTAAAGACCATAGAGAGAACTCCTGACCTATTTCTTCCACTCATATCCAGTTTTTCACAGGTTGCCTCTATCTTTTGGGTCAAGTATGTGTGCACCAGATGCCTAAACTATGAGATCAGCTTTGAAGATTGTTGCCATAGCTCTGATGGAGAGTGAAACTTACTCAAATTAAATCTTAAACTCAGGAGCACTGACCTGCATTTTAGCACAGACCAAAACCCTGGAAAGAAAGCACTGAAATGAATGGAGAAATGTTCATATTTGATCCCTAAGTATTAGAACAAAGTCCTACCCTGGTGTAAATTGCCACCAGGATAGATATACTTGGGGCAATTTGTGCCTTCTGAGAGCTAAACAGTTGGATCTCATTTCAAAACAAAGATCCTAGAGACATTCAATGAAACATTATCCCAAGTAACCTGAAGAGCCTTAGTCCTCAGAGGAGGTATTTCAGTGCCTAACTCATATGCCCAAGATGAACATTCAAACAACTTAATTTTCTAGGTGACAGGTAAAATGTGCCATCCAACCATAGCAATCAAGTGCAGGTCACCTCAAATTTCAGGTACAGGAACTCCCAAAATGCCATGAATTGCATTCAGAGGACTGAGAATCTATAAAGAGGCTGTGCTATTCCAGTCATCCTAATGCCACCAGCAAAAAGCTACAGCCTGGTAGCACAACCAAATGGACACCAAGACCCCTCAGATGGAAGCAAGGCTGGCAGCAGGTGAAGCAGAGCTTGAGTTTGAAGATTTGCCCATAGCTCAGCATTGCGAGCAGCTTTCCACTAAAGGAAGTCCTGCTTCTTTCCCCTTTCTCTCCCTTTGTACTTGTGTTCTTAGAGTCACACATGGGCAAAGAGGACTTTGGTGCTGAAGAGTTCATCTGCTCCTGCTCCCACTACTTCTTCATTTAAAGGCATTGACAATGCAATTAGTTGCTATGTCACAGGCTGGATGCTGATAATAACTGAAGAACAAGAGGGGGCAGATGTGCCACAAGTTCTGCTGTGGCACAGAGTGCAGGGGACACCGGAAAGAACAGCGCAGGGGACAAGAAGGAAAGACTGGGAGAGAAGCAGAGGCCATTCCTGTAGTGTCAGTGTGAGGGAGAATTTACACTGACATACATCTTTCCTCCTTCCAACCAATCAAGTAGCCTCTCCCTCATTCCCTGGAAGACACTTAAACAAATTGCCACACTTTCCAATGACACCTTTTGTTTAAAAAAATGTTTGAAACAAGTCCCTGTGCTTTCTACAAATGGAATTTTCCAGGTCCAGAGGCCAAAACACTGTACAGGCCCAGTGCAGCCTCTTCACCACTGATAAACACTGACCTTATGGAGTGGTCAGTGAGATTTGGTCCTGCTCCCACCCCCACAAAGTCAATGCCCTGGGAGTCTGTGGCTACCTTTCCCACCAGGATCAATGAGTTAGAAGGAACAGCATTTGAAAACTGGAGGCTTCTCCCTCAAGACTTCGAGTAGACAGGATTCCTCTTCCCTCTTGGACATGAAGTATTATTTCATGGAAAAAGGATGGTTTAAGTCTACACAAATGAGCCAAGAAAATCACTTAGCTCTGCCCTTGTTCCATACCCTCAGTGGTGTATAGTGGCTTAGCACAGCTCACAGGCACATATGTATAGCTGATAGCACAGCTCAGCACACAGGCACAGGACCTCACATCCAGCTGCTCCCACATATGTGCCATGCCTGTAGAGCAATGCCATCAACCTCCAGCCTCCCCTCCCTTGGTCTCTGCCACCACCCTTTCCATGTCACTCAGCAGAATGGGGCTTGTTCATCAGACTGCAGTCATTCTTCAGTGGAAACAGAAAACAGAAATCCCTTCTCTAATCCACGTTAGATACAGCCCTGCTTCTACAGGTACTCAGGCAGAGGGCTGGGCAGCCATTCTCAGTAATGCAGAAGGCAGCTCTACTACTGGGAGTGTCAGACAACATTCTCTGAACTTGCAAACAGGAAGAGCATCCGTGCTTGTCTTGTTCTGTACTGATGTCATCGTGCTTCCACCTTTCCTGAGAGCTGAACTATAGTCCCAAAACACTATCCTAGATGTTTTCCTACCTTTAGTGCTGTGGAGCCTTTATGCTCTCTGTAAGACCTTTTCCAAAAACTTCTTGAGGATTGTGGTCTGCTGCTTCACACACAAGGGAACCAGGTCCATAGTGGGTCGTTTATTCCTCATAAGGGGGTGGTTCCTGAGCCAAAATCCATCTCAATACAAGGAAAGTCACCCAACATCACCAGACAAAGGGCTGAACATTTTGTGAACTGAAATACACATCTCATGATAATTTAAATATGTGCGAAGAAGAGTTTAATTCCGCTGCTGCCAGCCATTCTGAATGTTTAAATATAGTACAGAAATTCTCCTTTATTTTATATAAACTGCTTTAATGAAGAAGCTGAAGGCTCTGCATTCTCTGGCTTATGAATATAAATAGCTGAGAACCTAACAGGCCTTTGTTGTTGTTGAGCTAAGGCAATTTGAAATTAAAGCAGATGAGGGAGCCAGGAAACAAAGACCCCACTAAAAACATTATTTTAATGAAAGGTGAAGTATGCATTAAGTGCTCAGAGTCCTCCTCTCTAGTCCTTCCTGGATGTGTGGGGTGTCACAGGAATGAAACAAAGTGCGGCTCAGATCTCAGTGAGAGACAAAGCAGCTGGGATAGCACAGCTGGATTTGCCTCAGGTCCCTTTCCTCTCACCAGACACCTGTAGCTGGTGTCAGGCAGCCCAGAGACAAACACTCCTTCCATCAGATCCTGCTCAATACAGAGCTGAATATGCTTCTTCATAGAAAAAAAAAAAAGGAAAAAGAAAAAAAGATGAATTAGTAATAATAGTAAAATAAGCCTTCAGAAGCCTATGGATGTTTCAAAAGCACACAGTACTGGAAAGGACTCTTCATTTTTCTTGCCCAGTAGGCAATATAACACAGAATCACAGAAACATTTGGGTTAGGAAAGGCCTTTAAGATCATCAAATCATTCTAGTTGTGCTTTGGTCCTTCTAATTTCCTTTCTGCATAACTTTATTACATCCTTGTAGTCCTCCTGAGCTGCCTGCCTCTTTCTCCAAAGGTCACAGTCTCTCCTTCCAACACACCACTAACTCTTGTGTCTTTACTGCCATATGAATCTCCATCCTCTACCTCCACTGTGACAACAAACCAAAGGGCCTTGCTAGCACACTATCTCTAAAACATCAGTGTGCCACCCTCAGGCTTATCTCTAACAAGCCTGGCTTTATCTCTTTGCCCCTTCAAATCTAGCTCAAAGTTCTTTCAATGAGCCCTGCTAACTTCTGTGCAAAGATGCTACTGGTCCCCTATTTCAGGAATTCTATTGACTTCATCTTGACACTTCCCCTCTCAGCACTTTTTGTCTTCCCTCAGTCAGTTCCTTAAACCCTCTGTAAATTTTGTACTAATTACCTTAACATCACAACAAACCATTTCCTTAGGGCAGAATATAAAGTCCTTTACCAAAATCCTGATAATTTAGGTCTAAAGCATTTCCTTATCTTAAACCCCAGTTATCTTCCTAGCAAAATATATCAGGATAGTTTGGCACACTTCAAATAGGAAAACATACCTTGTCTGTTTATTTCATTTTCCCCTGTGCATTTAACTAATCTCTCCTTTAGAACTTACTTTGAACACTGCTTGGTATTATTATGATCAAACTAAAAGGTCCACTGTGGCCCAGACAACTTTTGCTCTTTTCTTTAAATATAGATTTGCTACTTTTCATTCCTAATGTACTATCCTAATTAGACAGATTTATTGAAAATCCTTTTTACTGGACTTGCAATGTCACATCTTTCAAAAGACTGAGATGGAAGTTGTCCAACTTCCCAGTTTGAGCCCATTAAGTTATTTGAGTTTTTCCATTTCCCCTGCTCCTGTTGGCTGTCTCCTTTGTCTCTCTGATCACCATAACACCCCTCCCTTTCTCTTTACAGAATATCACATGAACAAAACTGGACAGTCTTGGGAACCAGTAAAGAGAGAGGGGATGAAATTTATCGTAAAATATGTAATTAGGGATCAACAATCACAAATTTCTTTCCAATGCAAATTGTTGCCCTGGGGAACTTTTGCATTGTTGAGCAACTGTCCTCTGTGTAAAACAGGGACCATTCTACTCTTGAAATTCCTTCATGTTTAAAAAATCAAGAAAAGTATTTGGATACTCTCTTAATCAGGGCCATTCAAGTACCAAAGAAATATAATTGGATCATCAGCTACCATAAATCATCACCTCTTCAAAATCACTCTAGTGATCCTAATCTATGCCTGTAACATCTGAAAAAGTTTTTGTTTCTTCTGTTTGTGTTTGTTTCTGTTATAATATTTCTATCTTTTAATTACCATTAGGCAGAAAAAAAAGTATCTACACTATAAAGGCTCTTTTGCATATTCAAAGATAGGCACTGATTAATAGAGACACAGACAGAGACAAGAATCATACATTCAAATTGAGGCAGAAAGATCTTTTTAAATAGCTTTTGTTATCCAATAAAATTAGCATGAGAGTTTCATCCTATTAGAAAGTCTAGAAATACATTTAAGAAGCTTTTTTCAAATGTCCGCTGTTAAAACTCAAAACCAACAGAAGTTCTCAGAATTAAGTAAGGGCTACAATGAGACACCCCATGTCTTTCACTTGATCTGTTGGGATATCTTAACATCATCCACACTGCTGTGCACACAGGACATCCTGGAACTCCTTTTCCTTAAAAACCACCAGCTATGCAAATACCATTCTCCACACACACACACACACCCCACTTTGTGGAAAATCTCCTGAATTAATACTATCCTGATACTTATTTATCTTCTTTGAGGTTCAAGCTGAGACTGGAACATGGCTTTTACAAGCACTGGACAAATTTGCTGAACTCTGTTGGGGAGAGCCATGCTTACACCTCTGTAAGGTTACACTGGATAAATTCCCAGCAGGAAGGCAGAGCAAGCTGTAGAAGAGTCAGTGGTAGTGACTTCTCTGCCCTTTAAGCCATATGTTTTAGTGCATCTTCTATTCAGTATACAGCTCTGCTTGATCCAGCCAGTCACCAAAAAGGCAGGGCTTTATCCTGAACCCTGTGATTTCCCCCCATCCTTCTCCTCCACCAGCTGGACAATCCCCTGGACTCTTTCAACAAGCACCAGCCACCTCTTCACACTAAGCTTCCTTGGCCTTTCTGTCACCTCAGATCAT
Organism: Serinus canaria; assembly: GCF_022539315.1. Lineage (NCBI taxonomy): Eukaryota > Metazoa > Chordata > Aves > Passeriformes > Fringillidae > Serinus > Serinus canaria. The sequence continues at coordinate 58,426,052 of NC_066314.1, read as the reverse complement.
CAGCATCAAGGACTTCTTGCCTGCCCGTATTCTTTTATCACCCTCTTTATCTTTCCTTGCCTTTCTCCACCTGTAGATGCTATCCATGCTGCATTCTTTCATTCACAGACCTTTTGCCTTGCATTCCCCTAGCTATTCCTGCCCTGTACCCCAAATCCCAGCTGATCCATACCAGCTGGTCTTTCCTATGTCTCACACAGCAGGGCATCTCTAATGGGAACCCTCCTGCCTGACTAACTTTCTCCTCTTTAAATGCATTGTTTTCCCATTTAGTTCTGCTCTTTTCCTAGACTTACTATTCCAGCTCAGCACAGTAAAATCTCAGACTCACAGTCACAATCACCTTTTTGCCACATTTGGCTCATTCTCAGACCCTCCTGCTTCCTCCAGCCCCCACTTCAGCTGTCACACAGGATTTCACCTGGTTCTTCCATGAGAAAATGACAAACCATGATCTTCCTCTTCCAGCAGCTTTGCCTTCTGTTTCCTCTTGCCCTTCTACAACTCCTTCCCCATTCCTCTTTCCTACAGATGAAAAACCTCCTATGTGGCTCTATTCCTTTCTTTTATTTGCCACTGAATCAGTCTTACCCTACCTCCTGCCTTTCCTTACAGCTGCTCTTGCCCTCTAGATCTCTCTTTGCCTTGACCTCTCACACCCCTCTGCCTCTTTACTCTCATAACACAAATACCATTCAGTCTCTTTCCTCTCAAAATATTCTCATCTTAAAACAATCTTTTATCTTAAAATATTTATTTTCCCCTATAAATACCATGTCTTTTCCTCTCCTCCCTTCCTCACCAACCTCTCTGAATATGCCAGTTACAAACATTGCCTGGAGTTCTCCCCACTAGCTCACTTCAGCTTCCTCTCCTTTGCAACCACTGCTAAAATTTTACTTTATGTACTGGGCAATCTTCAGCACAGTCTGAATACTCTGTTCTCAGCTGCTGCAGCACTTTGGCCACCTGCAGTAGTCTCTTGTGCTGTTTAAACTTGAAGCAGTGTCTCTCTTCAGCTACCATGGAGTTACTGACTTCTACTGCTCCACCTTTGAATCTGCTCCTTTTGCATGCCCTCCAGAAGACACTTTTGTTCTCCCAGATCTGCTGGGGTTCATGGAGCTTTTCTCTTTTTCCCTTTCTGTATTTCACTCCTTGATAATTTCAAGTGCAAACATAGATTCTGCTCTGATCTCCATACAGCAATTTCCAAGCTCACTCCTCTAACACAGACTTGTCTTCCTAGGTCCATGCCCACAGTATCTCTAATATTTCCTCGTAGACACACATATAACAAACTCTGCTTATTGTAATTAAAACAGAGTTCCTAATGGTCTTCTTCCTTCTTTACTATATGCTCTCTTCAGTAATTCTCCTCTAGATCACCACAGACAATGCTATTACTTTTCTCGTTGTTCTGGTCCAGAACCAGAGCAACATTTTCATGTCATATCTCCCACCACAGATATAGATCCAGGGGATGTCTAAGGTTTGCATATCCTTTCACCATCCAGGCTCTCACCATCTTCTGCCTTTATTACTACAATATTTCTTTTCTGACCTTTACAAATGTGAACTTGCCCTCTATGCATCCATTTAGGATGCTGCTAGAAATACAATTTTCTTAACACATCACTCTGACCACGTCATTTCTCTTAGCAGATGTAGACTGCTGTCCCCATATCTATCTCATTAGTGTAATCTACTTGTCTTCATTAAGGAAATGTCAACTTCTTCCTACAGCCAACCAAAGAGGTCAATCCCCATCAGCTACTTATTAATATTTCAAGCAGACATGACCCATGATTTTTTTGGTGCCATCCCTCAATCTTTGGAAGACCATCCTGTAAACATCTGCACTTCTTATTCATTATCCTTCTTTACAACAGTACATGTGTAGGAATGCCATATTTTGTGGTACTCACAGGAATGTGGTTTGCCTCCTGGTGTTCTAAAGCCACTATGGCTCATGCTGAACATAATTACTTTGTAGTCTCATTGTACTCTCTCATAAGGCTGCATTCACTGCCAATATTTAAAGTGCAGCCACATGTCAAAAGGACAGGGACATTTTTCTGATCCGTGATTTCTGATCCATGATTAAGGCCCGTAAATCTGAGGATAGAATGCGAACTGGCATTAATAATAGTGAACGAAATCCCTATTATACTGCTACTGAGCTGAGGTATGAGAGATTTAGTCCCCTGCCTCAGGTCATGAAGAAAGACTATGGCAGAGCTTGGACTGAATTCTGGCTTTGTAAGCCCCTGCCCTAACTGCAGTACTACCTTTCTTTCATCTATTTTGGTACTTATCTACAAAGGATTATGATTTCAGCAGGCTCAGCTGGACAGTTCTGAATATTTATTTAGAAAAGAATTAGGCCTAATGAGAAAGAAAATGGATAAATTTCCATTTTTTTTGCTCTGATTCGTCTCCTGCAGGGAAAATGTGTTAGTTTATATTCTTTTCTTTTAAGTGGATTCTATTCCGAATTATCTGTTAAGGGAACTTGGATTCCAGAGTCCACAATATTTATTTATTCTTTCCTTAAAAACTAAGAAACACAATCTCATTTCTTTCTTTTGGTCCTAAAGAGGTAAATGTGTAGTTAAGAGTTCCAACAGCACTTTGTGAGCAATGAGCCATTAAGAAACTCACATTATAAGTTACTGTCATTATTTCTGCTAAACCTACAAAAAAGAAAAGCTTCTTATCTGTAAAGGTTCTGCAATAGTTAATGAACTCATTCCCCCTACTGGTTCTGCAATAGTTAATGAACTCATTCCCCTCTTGAAGCTTTTCTAAATGCACAGAAATACTTTTTCAATGAGAAAAAGCAATATTAATATGGATTTTTATTGCAGGAGATGACAAAATAGTTCAGACCATTTCATCTCTATTAAAGTAAAATTATCTTTCAAATTTTTATTTTTACTGTGAATAGAACACAACTACACTCATATTAAATCTTTCCTCCACAGCTTTTGCAAATTTTTAGCGGTATGCAGAAAGGATAAAAATTATGAGATTTCTCAAAAGGATTTGGATGTTCAATTAAATGATCAGGAATTAAGCATGCAGTCCTGCAGGCAGCTCTGCAAATATTAGTTTCTCATGAGAAGGGCATGATCCCATCATTTTTACTCTGGCAAAATTTCCATTTGTCTTCACTGGCAAATTTGTTTGAAAGCCAACAGCTTGATTGAAATCTGCCCTTTAAAAAGTCATTATCAAAATCAGGTGCTGTTCTGTAAAATTACATATATGTTCTTAGTATTTTTAGCAGATATATATTATTGAACTAATTATCTCAGATGTGTCAGAGGAATGTGTCAGGTTCTTTTTACTTGTGGCAAATAAACTTTTTAATGAATAAGCAATTTAAATTTGATGCAATTAAAATATTAAATTGCTTATTCAAAATATGATGGGCCAAATCCTGCTGGAACTCATATGTATGAACCAGTGATTTCATCCACTAAAGGATTTTGGAAAATCCCTGAACAAGAGGATGGCTTTGCTGTATCTCAGTTATTTGACTTCCAGTCTTACATCAACTAAGAAAAATTTCAGCATCAAAACCTGCAAAACTGAGTACCTGGATAGCCTAAGATTCAACTCCAGTGATGTCTATTGCCTGAATTTCAGTGGATGCCTCCAGCAGAACTCCAGCTGTGACAGGAGGGAGCACAGACCTTGCACTGGCCTTTCTACCCAGGGACAATTTTAACCTCAAAGGAAACACTAAGGTCCTGAACTTGCTGCATCACCATATTCAATAAAACATTTACTATTGACTTCTCTAGTATCAGAATCCAGACTTCAATAAAGTCCCTTTTTTAATGAGTCCGTTTGGAAAACAGTTGGGATTTCAAGCACATATTTTAAACAAAGCATTTGAGTCTTTAAAGTATAAAGGATACATGAAAAAAATGGCTCTCCTAATTTACCTGTCAAAACCATAGCACTTTAAAAGTCAAATCAAGAGCATTGCAAGGTATTGCAAGAATTTTCACAGAAATAAATCTTTTTGCTCTTTGCAGCTAGATATAGCTGCAAGTAGCCTCTCTCAGTAGCCTCTTTCCATTTGTGTATAAATAATCCCTAGTGACGGCTGGAGTAGTCCTGTTAAGCCTTTCTTCCTCAGTTATGCCCTGCATCTGACAAACCAAACCAGAGAATGCTTTCATCCCAGAAACCTTGTGTATTACTTCAGGTGGAGGTAGGCTACACAGGAATTACTTAGGGTTTGGGGTTTTTTTCAGTGGTGGCATGGGCTAAGTATACTCACAGTAAAATGTTTTAAAAATAGGATTTACTATGACTTCCAAAGAAGAAAAGAAAGAGGGTAAAATGAAGGTTGAAATAATAAGGTCATTGTAAATTCTGGGGGTTTTTAAATAAAAATTGGATTCAAATGGCAGGCAGCAGAGCCCCATCCAGTCAGGTTTAACTGGCAGCCTTCCAAAGGAGAAATGAGTACCAATTGTCTAAATGGAACAGACTCTGGTTATTGTGCAACTTCTTCATCTACTTCATTGTACCTTTATAATTAAATGATGTAATTCCCTTTTTTCCTTTCTTGTTTTCTCTCAACTACTGCAGGAAAGCATCTGAGCAGCATTGCCATAGGATGCAGGCAGACTCTGTGGCTCCCCATTTTTTTCTGGCTCACTACAAGTTGTATACAAGGAGTGGTGAGCTGCTGGTTGCCAAAGCAGGACATAAACTCTGCCTTCTCCCAGACACTTCCCTGCATTCCAGCTCTCTGCTTGCTTAGTCCTGGAGTTGGTTGGCTCACTCAGTTATTGCCTGGGTGAGGAATTGCTGCTTTTGCTAGAAACTCCCTGGTAAACAGGCAAAGAGTGGATCTTATAGGAGAGGATGAGCTCTGTGCTCAAAGGGGCCTCCAGCAGCAAGGCTATTCAGTTTGAGAAGGAGACTGGAGAAACACCTGACAATTGGAAGGGGTTTAGAATACTGTGCTGAACAACCTCAGAGCCAGTATTTCCTGACTCTGCAAGGCTTTAGGGATCAGGAGTGAAACTCTGGTTCTGAGATGCTAAAAGGCTCAATCAGATGTGAAAGCAGAATCAGAGGAACAGCTCTGTTAGCTCCTTCTTTTTCACTGGTCCCTCAGTATCAAAGTGCTTTCCCTCAGTCCGAGAAGTCCATTCCCAGAAATACAGATTATTCAGCAGTGGAAAAGTTAGCAAGACTGAGACCTCAGTTTGCATGTTCCAGTCCAATAATTTCTTTACTGATTGTAATTTCTGTTGTTTCTGATTTGATTTTTTTCATGATGTCAAAGAGAAGAAATGAACTAGCTAATTTTGTTGCAGCTTTATAATATTCCTCAAGTCTTTGGTCTCATGCTAGTCTGCCTCTCCCTGAGTATTCTTACTTGTGACAATCTCTTTTAATTCACTGCCTGTTTACCTAATTGTATTAGTTTAAAATATGCACACGGGTTCTATGAAAATACAAAAAAGAGTATAGAAGAAATAAAAATAGGACCGACTATGTTGTATATGTATTGCTGTCAATTATACCTATATATAAGAAACCTGAAGCAACAGATCTCCAGTTTTTCTAGAAAAATCCAACATAAAAATCTTGATTTATTTCCCAGAAAGTAAAAATTAATAAATACAGAATAGAATTACAGAAGAGAACCAGCCTATTCAGGAACAGAACTGGTTTTTAAAACCACTGGTATCAGAGCATTGCCAAGTACCACAGTTCCTGATCCTGCCACAAGCCATTGCCTATAGCTTGTATTAATTTCAGCAGAGTTCATAAGCAGAATAACTGCAGGGTATTTGCAAAGCTAGTTAGGCTCTTAATGACCATTTTTTGTTATACTTTGATAGACAAATCTCAATAGACCAAATACTGGAAGTTTTGCCTAGGGAAAAATGTAGGATCTGTTTTAAACTAAATGGATCACAGATCCTGTCCAGCTTTAAAAGCAAACAAACAAAAAACCCAAAACACTTAATAAAATTTACATTCAATTATACATAACATTACACACCATATTTGGGGCCAGAACCTGCATTAGTTTATCCACTTGTGGAAGAGGTGTATTACATTAAATTAACAGAGGACTAAGATTAAAGCTGTATGTACATCCTCCTTTATTAGGTGTTTGCCCTGGATCTCATAGAGAGTGATTTCATCTGTGCTAGGATATGTGCCCCAGCCAGGTTATTTGAACACTTTACACAGGGAATATCTTCAGCCCCTCAAACCTGCATATGACATACTCTGGCCACACACCCATCCCTGCAACTCCTAACTCCCAAAAAAGTATCTGTCATGGAAATGAAAACTACTTTTAGTTTTTACCTTCATGATATATCCTGCTGGAATGTACCTGGAATACCTGCCTCGTTTTGAGCTCACAGCTCTTCTCAGCATTGGACAGCAGCAGCACTTACTTCACTTTCATCATATAAGTGAGGGTCCAAAAGGAAACATCTCCATTTTTATTTCTGAGCAAGTCAAACACTTTATTTTATTGAATTGCCATTATACTTGCTTCTTCTGTGTTTCAGCCTAGAGGTGCCAAAGCATATATATATATACACACATATACACATATATAGATATATGTTATACCTCTATAGCATTTATGGGTGACCCTTCCTCATGGCTGAGAGCTACAGCACAGACAGATCCTCACCCCGAAAAGGCCATCTACTGAACTAAAGTGCTGCTGTTTAATGTTAGGAGTCTCCCTCTCTGAACACTTCTTTCATCCTACAATGAAGTTTGTTAGAAGTGTATCAGAAAACATTTAGAGCAGACAAGGAGTGACACACCCAGATATTTGCACACAGCTCCTTTATGTGCACAAGTTGCACATCTGACCTGGGGCAGTGAGTTTGCCTGGCCATCTGCAGACACACCCACACAGGGGTGTGAGTGCAGGGACACTCACTGCACCTGGGCCCAGGGAACCTCTGGCTACCTGCTGGTGCTGTGTGTTTAGAGTTAGTTTACTCCACACACTCATTCCCACATACATGAATACAAGCAGACTACAGCAAGATCTTTCAAAGACCACCTTCTCCTGCACCTCATCCTGCTTTGTCACATTCTCCCTGGGGTAACACTTAGCAGAGCTGCCATTACACATAACCCTGCGCCACAGAATTTCAGCTGTTTCTGGCAGGAGAAATGGACATTCCTGCTCCCAGGACAAGGCAGGTGGAGAAAGAGGAAAGAGTCTCCCTTATTTCAGGCTGAAAATCCTCTCTAATAACCAAAACTCCATTTGCAAAGGTGAGCTCTGTTGACATGTTTGCCCGCTGTCAAGGTTGAATTTGTTTATGCCCCAAGCACAGCGAGCACACATGGCAGAGCAATCCAGCTCGCCACAGCCAGCCCAGCACATACCATCCTCACCTAGATGGAGAATAGGAATCACTCCCTTGGCACTGAAACCAGCAGCAGTGTGTCTGGGGACTGATAGGCTTTTGGCATGTACACCTGCTCTTTACAAATGGGGCTGATGTCATCAATCTATTTCCTAGGAGTTGTTAAATAGCAGCTGGATATGAAGGGTCCCTAGAAACACAGGCAGGATCCCAAGCAGTGATCCAGGTACACCACCTGCTTGGACTGGTTTGGTACGAGTTTCTACCATGCTACTCACATCCAGTGCTCATTCATGAAACATGTGGAACAAAACATGTACGTGGGCAAACATGTGAGAACACCCCTCCTGAATAAGTAGCTTTAAGCAATAATTCTACTTGCAACGTCTGAGAAGGGAATTAATGAAGGCTATCAAGAGAGTTGGGATAGAGAACACTCTTGGAAGACAAGTATTTTGGAAGATGGCATTGTGTGAGAAACAATGATTTCACAACAATGGAAATAAACCAATGGGGAATCTTCTGATTGTAACAGAAGAACCATGGGAGGGAAATGTTATTTTGTAGTACAGAGTAACCATGCTGCGGGGAGCAAAGATGCCGTCCTTTACTGAAATCCTCATCATCCTGCAAAACATGCATCTTCTGTTTAGGTGGGGGTTTATGAATGTGTCCCCTTCCTCTACTTCAGATCAAAGAAACATTTGGGGCAAAATGACCATCACCTTGAACCACTAGCCTGGGAGAAAAATTAAGACAAAGGACCAAAAGACTAGGAAAAAAATAGCACAAAAATGCTACAGGCAAACAGATGCATCTCCACCCCAAGAGAAAATTATTCCTTTGTGATAAATTCATGTAATGTTTTATAGATATTGAAAATATTCCAAAGCATAGCTCAGTGTAAACAGCAAGCTGGGTCTCCTCCTGCTCTTTAGCATTTCTCTTTGTTTACTCTCCATTTGAGGATAGAAAAAGCCTACATGTGAGCACTGCAAATGGTGTATTTCAGGATGGATGGGGCATTCAGAAAGGCAACGATGAAACACAGACATATGCAGCCTCCAATCAAATATGATGTACTTTGCCCAAGCCACCAGGGTCAAACAAACTGGAAAAAAAAAAAAAATCCAGTGTCTCCTTTATGAATGCTTCTTATTAGTGTGTAGAAATAATCTGATACCATGGTGATGGGAAGACTATATCCAGATTAGAGAGAGAGGCATGAAAAAGATATTCTGGGGTGTGTGTATTCTCACCCTCATTACCTTCTTGCTCTCGAACCCCATGTCTCAGGAGTGGAGATCCTGTGGGAAATTGCCCTGGCACTGCTTCTGGAAGCAATGCCCAGCCAGGCCAGTTCACCCATTGCAAGGAGAGGCACTTGGCTAGAGATGCCAGCTCCCATCTGTGAGCCCAAATGGCTCTGCTCAGCCCCTGCTCATCTCAGGAGAGCTTGGCACGTTCATCTGGTAAAAAAAACAGCCCTTACCTTTGGCAATCATCTCCTCCAGCTCCTGGTCGAATCCTTGTCGGTGGCATTTCCTCCAGAGCCCCATATTGGTGGAGTTGTACTGTCTGTTGCACTCGTCGACTGCGCTCATAGCAAAGATCTGCCTCCTGTTTCTTGCCAAGAGGAGTTTCCCTTCCCAGCGGTCCAACCTAGACCTGCTGGCCCTGAGAGGCAGGTTGTTGTTGGAGTTATAAATGAAGCCAGGATCATTTCTCTTAGTGGTGATGCTCTTGCACCTCTCTCTGTGTTTCCTGGCATCAGTTTCATACCAATGGTCAGAGCAGATTGCCACAGCCAGCATGCCAAGGGCACACAGAGCTAAAGAGAGGCCAGCATAGAGCAGTAACCTTCCAGCAGCCATGCCTCAGCTTCACAGAAACACCATGGACATCTTCACAACAGGCCAAGCCGTTGGGGGTGAGACCACACAAAAGCCACCGGAGCAGCTGCTAGGTGTCACTTGGCACAGACTGCCTCAAACATCCCCAACTCCTGCGGCTCACATCCACGCTGCAGAGGGATGCTGAGAGCACTACAAAGTTCTGCCCTGGAGGCAGTCTTGGAGTCTCATCTGCCTCTTCTCCTCTGCAGAGGAGACCTGGTGAGGAGAAACACAGCCTTTCACCAGCGACCCCCTCACCGCGAGCACCCGAGTGACAGGCAGGGGCTGAAGCGATGAATCCCCCTGAAGAGACCTGGTGGCTGATCAGTCCATTAACCTCTTTCAATCTGGCCCACTCAGAAATCCAGAAGAGATGGCTTTCAGATCAGCAAGCTCACTACAGCATCATCACAGGACAAAAAAGTTCAACAGCCTGACATCTCCCACTTGCAAGCAGCCAGTTGTCCCGATGTCAAGAATGGGTGACTTGCTTTTTCTTCAGTGGCTCAGCAAGAGCATCATCCTCTGGACGGTCGGTCACTTGCTCGGGTTTAAAGCGGAGTCGAAAGGGAGGGAGCGGGGTGGGGGGGAGCAATCTGTTGTTGTTGTTGCTGCCGCCGCTGCTGCTGCCGCTGTTTGAAATCGTGGTTAAAACATCCCCTCCCCGGCTGGCTCTGGGAACGCGGGCGCGCTCGGGTCTCTCCCTCAGCAGACTTCGCTGACAGCCACTGGCATCTTGGCTTCGGAGACACCTCGGCTTCTCTCTGCCAGCCTTGCCGTTCACTCTCCCGCTTTTGTCGTAGGCGCTGTCATCCAGGCAGCCGAACGTCGCGCTGCCTTCTTTTCCCGGCGCGCCCGGGCAGCGCTCGGGCAGCCCCGGCTCCGGGCCGGGCAGAGGCGGCGGGAGCAGCCGCAGCCCGGCAGGAGCCGCCGCCGGCCGCGCACCGCCCGCTAGGCAGCGCGGGGGGCTGCCCTCGGCCCCGGCATCCTTCTTCCACGCACACACACACACACGCTGCTGCCCCCCCTTCCGCCGGCAGCTGAAAAGCTTCCTCCGTCCCCGGCGCTGGGATGTGTTGTGCACAGTTTTCCTAACACGGCGGCACGTTAGCCATCTGCAAGATGAAGGCAGGCAGGGCTACGGCTGGCGGAAAGGATGCTGAGGAACGGGGAGGGGAGTGAGGCCGGGGGATACCGAACCAAAACAAACCGGGGCGGAGGGGCGGAGGTGGGGGGGGAGCTACACACCTTACACGGGGAGGGGAAAGCAGCCCCTAACTGTTGTCAACAGCTTTAGGGCTGCACCATTTCTCTGCCATATGGCCAGATCTCCTCGTCGGAGCTGAGATTTTTTAGCTCAGCAGCTTCGTACGAATCGTATCCCCGGCATCAGTAGTTATATATTCAGACATATTTTTTTTTCTCCTTAAATTTTCACTCCCTTTCTCTTTAATGGGAATAACTCACCCATCTTGTAGAGATCAAGTGCAACAGAAGGCGAGGTGGAGTCCCCAAGCTTTAGAAATCTCATTTCACCGTTTTTAACCCAAATAATAGCAAATCCAATCTTCTGTACACCTGGGAATCTTTCCTTGTTCAAACACCGAGCCCTGCAGCCTTGGCCGAAGCCTACAGACAGAGCATACAGAGCGCTGAGCCAAAAGCCAGTGATGTCACCCATGCAACGTGAGACTCATTTCTTATTTCTCTATCCTCCTTAAAGATAAACTGCACCACTTCCCAGGCAGGAAATGTCGAAGCCTTACTCTCTTAAGAGGGGAAAATGTAAAACCAGGATTTAACTGGATCCTGATCATTCTTGATCACAAGCCCTTACATTATGTCAACCAAATCCAAAACAAGCGGAGCTGTTTCTCACTGCACCAAAAAAAAAAAAAAAAAAAAAATCCCAACCTGCTACATAGAGAATGAGCTTGAAAGAAATCCTGGATTCTAGACCTTCTGTGTGATCCAGAAAGCCGAGGCCCTCCAGATTCTGAAGTGCACTGCTTAAAAAAGAAATACACATGTTCATTTCCCTTGCACCAAGAAGGGCTGGGTGCTGGCACATCCTGACCTGTGAGTACCACAGCATCCTGCAGTTGACAGAGGAACCAGTTTAGCTCTAACCAATATTTGGCTCCCACTGACGCCACAGCATGAAAGGCAAACAATGCAGTTGCTCCTACTACAGCAAAAAGTCCACAGCCCAATGCCTCCGCATAGGTGTATGCTGCAAAAATCTACATCCATGCTGGATCCCACCAGCTTCTGGCCTCTGAATCCCAAGCTGTGTCATCTGAATTGAAAATAAACACAGTCTCTCTGGGGCTGCTGACAGCTCTTGGCCCCAAGAGGGGAGCCCTGGGATTTTTCTAGCTTTTAACCCTAGCCACACAAATTATACTTGTTCCATTGGGGAGAGCAGATGTGGTAGCTCTTTGTGTATCAGAAATACATACCTGGATTGTCTTGTGGAATACAGCTGCACCAGGAAAAATTTAACCCATATGGCTGGATCATAACAATTTTTGGCACCAAACCAAATTATATTATAGGAAAAAAAATCAAAGTATCTCCCATTTTACCTGGCAAAACCAGGGTCCAAATCAACTGGGATAGCAGCTATGGAAGACTATCTGTGTCATTAAAGCATTTTTGGTGTGAAATGTACTGTAATCTCTAACAACCTTGCAGGGTTATGAAACTGGCAAAGAAAAGTCAGTCATCCAAACCATAAAGGTTATAATCACCTGCATCTACTGAACCAGGTGTATTGCAAAATTTCAGTGTTGTCTTATGAATATTCACTGTACCTGGAAAAGTCTAGGTAAATTTGAGCATTTTACTGGAAAAAGGGACTAGTTTAATTTTTTTAGCAGTAACCTCCCTTTGTTGTTAATAATAACAGCCAGTATTTAAGGATTTCAGGTTTTTTTTTTTAAATAGTTCAGCACAGATGGATCCATCTCTATAACTGGATTTTTCAAGTAACTACATGTCAGTAGATAAAAAGAATTAGATGTTACAGTGGGCCTGGAGCAGCCATACTTGTTGTCTGTTCAGAGATAAAATTTAGAGTTTTGTGGCTAAAGAGCTGTTGGTTCCTATAAGAAGATGATGAACATGGAAGTTTCTTGTATCACACCCACACAGAGATGAAAATGCACCTGGATTTCTGTCAAATTTTAGCATCAAGTCCCAGGCTGAAGGATGAGAACAGGGAACAGACCTAATTTTACCAACCATATTTTTTGGCTGATTGTTGGATTTTCTGTTCAAGCACAAGAGCCTGCCTGCTATGTTTATTGTCTACTTAGATTGAACTGGAAAACAAAACTGGTTTTTGTCTAAACACCCAGTTTAGACAGAACTGGAAGACTGGGACTAATAGCAGAATGGAGGACCCAGCTACTAGAACTGGTTTTTCTCATGATGCTGCCCAAAGATATGTGAGAGGATGGGAAAATCATATAGTGGAATCACACCTACATTTCCTTCTTGTTAAACATTAGGATTACAGTCCAAAGAGCCAAGATTTGGTCAGACCCGGGGAGGTTCAGGTGCCAGGTTTTCCCATCACACTCCGAGACAGCAAGACAGTTTGGGGCCGGAGGACTTTTGTACCTGGAGAAGTCAGACTTGTTCCCTCCTCTCATTCTCAAGCCTGGGTTTGAAAGCAAAAAATTGACATTCAGTTCCAGGTTTTATCTTTTTCTCTGAAAAGGCATTTTATTGGCAGTTTCTATGGGGTTGGTTGTTTTTTTTTTGGTTTTTTGTTTTTTTGGTTTTTTTTTTTTTTTGCTTGCATTTGTAGCTTTGTCAGATGCAGTCTACAAGTCACCTTAAACATATAACTGTAAAAAAAAATGTTGGATTTTAGCCCCTCTTTAACTCTTAGAATTAAACACTTTTCCCCTTCATCATCATCATCATCACTATTCCCTTTTTTCAGGAGGGGAGGATATTGCTTGCTACAGGCATTAGGAACCTACCCTATGCCTCTAACCAGGATTGTTACAGACAGCCCCTTCTCAGCACAAACACATCATTATTAAATTTTCTTCCTCCAACCCCACCCCCGCCGCACCACAGGGGAAAAAACCCAATCCTTGTCGATCTTCCGATGAATGTAAGCTGGGAGAAACACATTAAAAAAAGAATAAATAAAAAAATCCCACAACCCCTCCACGCACGCTTGGGCACGCGGCATGGGAACCGCTCCCGACAGTGAATTAAGGACAGCTCAGCACAGGGAGCTAATTCATGGCTCTTAAATCAGTCAGGGGTGAAAATGCAGTTTCAGCGACGGAATGAAAGCTGAGGCTTTCTTTTCTGCGGGTTACGATTTCGGTGATGCGCGGAGAAAGCCAGAGAGCACAGGAAAAGATGTCTGAAGGCACGGGACAGAGGAGCGCAGCCCGGTGAGTCGGTGCAGGGGCGATCCCGTGTGCCGAGCCTTGCGCTGCAGCTCCCTGCGGACGGAGCCCCGCAGCCAGGGCCGCCCTGATCCCCATGCCCGCCCAGCATCCCTCCGCCCTCCCGAGCATCCTCCAGCGCCCAGCGCCTCTCCAGAGAGCTCCAGACACAAAAGCGAAGCGAGCGCCCGTACAAAGGTACACAGAGGCGGGGGCTGGGGCCACGAGGGGGAAGGGCAGAGTAAATGGACTGAGGAAATGCACAACTGACTGCAATTTGCTTTTCTTCGTCGGCTTTTTGGGGTGGTCTTTTGGTTTGGTTTTTTGGGGTCTTTTCTATATCAAAATGACCTCCACCATCTTTTTCTTCCTTCGTCTTTTTTTTTTTTTTTCCGTTTAAAGAAAAAGAATTCAGTGCCATCTAGTGGGGGAGGGGATCGAGCAAGTCAAGGTGCTGCCCATTCCCAGGGATACTTCTAATTCAGTAATTCAACAGGGAGAGATGACCCTCAGTATTTCCTTGCTCTCTCTGTGATCTTCAGCTCCCCAGAGGTGATGTTTAATTTACATGGGCTCCAGCCTTCATTCTTTGTAAAGAATCACCTACTGAAGTCAAAGGAACTCGTCCTAGTGTTGTATTACCTGAAGCAGTACTGGCTCTGGAGGCAGTCTGCTGCCCTAATTACAGGATTTCAAACACAAGACAGCAATCAAACCAAACACAGATATAACAAATTATGTCTACTAATATTTTTTATCATTCCAGTGCACCTTGAATACTGGTCTCTGTGAATCCTCAGCATGTCAGCCCTTCTAACAACACAGCCATAAAAGATGCTACCATAAAAGCGTCTGATGATAACTCCCACAAACACTTGACCCATCATTCAAACAGATTTGGGGTGTTTAGGTGACTCAGAACCAAACAGAGGCTCTATAAAGGAAGATCCAAACCACAAAACACCATATAAAAGTTTGTAATCTAAACCCCAGACATTAAACAGTTGTCAATGTCCCTTCTATTTTTTTTTTTTTTTAATAGAAGAAGAGTTTTCAAAGGGAAGCATCAGCCAGCTGGATAAACAGGGGCTAGCCACACACACACACACACACCCAGAGAATGGGCACACAGCTGTCTACACACTCATGTAGCTGTGCACACACTGATATCTAGCTGCACACAACAGCACCTAGCTGGATGTCCTCTGCCCTCCCCACTGACAACTCCCCAAAGAGATTAGTTTTTCTTTAAAAAAAAAAAAAAAAAGAAGAAAAAGAAAAAGAAGCATTTGGATAGTAAAGTTAAGCAAGTTAGTGAATGCCAGATTTAAAATCACCCAATCACTCATGGAGCATTAATTTGCCCAGCATACAAACACACTATGATACAATCTTTAATAATACAATTTTTGTTTCCATGGGTCTCCCATTTTTTACAGTGCAAAGGATGAATGTTGCTCACTTAATGAACACTATTCAAATTTTCTCCTATCCTTATCATTCAATGTGTGGTGCATGTACTATTTATTGCAGACCATCCAGATCTTGCATTGCATACAGAATGATTAATTTTCTCATGGGCTTTTCTATAGTGGTGCTCTAATTGTAGTGTTGCAGGGCTGGGGGGTTTTTTACAAACATCAAGGAACTTATCTTCACAGCTCCCTGCTGAGGGACAGAGATAAAAGGCAGTATTTTCAAACATGTCAGTGTATTTTGGGTACTCTATTAAAAGAACTTAGAACCTAAATTTCCAGAGTACTTAGCACCTTCCTTCCTCAGAGAACAGCTCACAGCCCCTTTTGCTCTAGGCACAGTGGGCAGTATTTCCACAGATTATGGGATTCATCGGTGACTGAAACTGGACTCACAGAAAATGGGGACCACATGGACAGAAGTTGGGAAGAATGTCTTTTTTTTGAGTCACCAAGCTTCATAACAGCACATTTCACAAAGAGTGAAACAAAATCCAAATTTCAATTTCAATTCAAATGCTTGTGACCATGATTTTTCCTGCCAGTACTCATCTGCTAGGCTCACTCCTCAGACACCAAACAGCCGCCATCTCAGGACTGCAGAGTCCTGGTTCATCTAACACCTACCACGAATGAAAACAGAATCTGGGCAGAAAGCAGGATGGGATCAAGTACTTTACCTCATGACCACAAGTCACGAGTGAATGGCAGCCCACAGGCAATATTTATTCTGGTGTTTTCTTAGAGTCTTCATTTACTGACCTGAGGTTGTGATGAACAGGGGAAGCACAGAGGAGCTGAGGCAGAATTGATCAGGGGTCAGGAGCTGAATGGAGTTTACCATCAAAAGAACAGATTTGGTTTTGGAGGAAGTAAAATGAATTGCTGGGCAGAAGGCAAGAGGACAGGTAGGTGAGAAGTCCTATATCATATTTTTCAATAAAGCAGAGGGAATGGCCAACACTAAATGGCCTCACACTGAGACCAGTAAAAGACAGTGCGCAGATAGAAAGAACCACAGTATAATGTTGTTTTTCCAAAGACAAAACAAAAGGTTGTTGGCTTTCCACTAAAATTGCTTTCTCCTGTTAAAACTTACTCTTCATTATTTAACTGTCAGCTTTCAAAACCACATCACTCTTAACAACCTAAGGCTGCACTGTGGACCTGGCTATGTATGATAATCACTGCTCCTCATGAGAACATCTTCAGGGATGCTCAGGCAAAACAAGGATGAACTATTTTAAACAAAACTTTTCCCAGGCCTGCCCAGTGTGGACATCATGCTTGGGAAATGTCAGCCCAAGCAGCTGGAGTTCAGCAGAGCTATGAGGCACTGAAAACAAGGCCAGGTAGGCAAACTCAGCCTGCTGAAAACATTATCCCTGAACCTCTGCACCACCTCCACACAGTGGAGTGTCCATGGGAACTGCGCTAAACTGCAGAAGGACTTGGGAGATACTGCTTCACCTCTGAAGGCACTGCCAATAGCTTTAGTGTTGTCAGCCAAGTGGTAGGACCTAAATGTAGGTCATGCCATGTTTGACATGTTGAGTTCTAAAGTCAAATACTCAGGAAAGCCATTCAGGTCTCTTGAGTCCTGGGTAAACACTCAAGCACTTCCAGTAACAGAGGAGAAACAAGAAAGGTTTAAAGAAAAAGAAAAGGCCTAAACTGCACAGGTTTAAGCCTCTATTGAAAGAGAAAGTTCTGCTGGGACACAACTCAGCTAAAACACAAGGGCAATATTTAACATTCCAGGCTCATTCAAATTCATCTCCCTGCAACACAAAGCAGATCTTAGCCCCCCCAGGTTTCACAAGCAGAGATTCAGCTCCAATCTGCTGCTCTCTGAGATCACAGCAGCCACTCTGTGTCCTGCTTACTGTCTTGCCAGCTTGGCAGTCAACATCTTCATATTCTACAGCTCCTTCTCCTCTGAGCTGGACAGGCTTCCACACCAACAGACCTTGCTGTGAGGACTGCTGCTTCCTTCAAGCCCATCTCTGCTTCCCTCTGTTTACCTTTTGGATACATCAAGCTCAGGCTCCTACCCAAAATCCTGCTGCAGGAAAATCCCCTTGCCTGCTGCAATGAGGAAGGTGACATTGCTCTGAATGCAGGAGTTGTACAGCAAGGTCAGTCGCTGCCTAAAGCCAGCTATGAAAGCAAGATGGCTCTCAACATCACCACCATTGGGCTCAGCTGAAAACAGGAGATATCACTTCATTAAAATTCATAGATCTTGTGACTCTCATAGAAATAGCAAGAAGAATCCAGGATGGCAGAGATGAGATATTAGGGCCAAAGAGTACTGACTGAGAGCAAAAGCTCAGACCTCTGTCTGCCAAAAATAAGCATATTTGGTAAGAAGTGCTTTTATTCTTAAAGTTACATCTAACACATTGATCTTCAATATATTAAAACCTGATTAATTCTGGTTTTTCTGTACTGCATCAATTTGTAGTTCATACAGGCAGCCTAATGTAAAGGTGCATCTGCAGTACTGTTAGTTTGCTTGACCTGGCAAGGCACACTGTACAACTTTCCCTAAACTTCTGACAGATTTCAGAATACATTGCTCATTCCCGGAGAGATTTTTGGACATGGTTTTTACCAGCAGTGTTTTGTGAGCTAATGCAGTGAAAGACAGTGCCACAGCCTTTGTAGATGGACAATGTGGTGTTTCATAAGGATTGTATCACATCTGGGATTGGCTCTCAGCTATTAATTAAATTCATTGCTTCTTTTAATCACGAAAGAAGAACAATGATTAATTAAAAATCAGAATTCATAGACGATAACAAGACATCACAGAAGCAACTGGAGAGAAAACCAGTAAGCAAAACAAAAACCAGTACCTGCTTGGAAAAATTATGTTCTCTAAAATCACTCCTTGATTTTGGAACAAGACTCAGAAGCAAGACTTCAGTCTTCATCTATTCTATTTGGTTGTGAAGTCCCAGCAGAGTAGATTCATTTAAATTATTTTTTTTAAAAAAGGTATATAAAAATACATTGTGTGCTGCTGTAAAAGCAGCTGACATCTAGGATGATAAACTCTCTATTTAGACACAAGTATGCTGCCATCTTCAGCACTTTTGCATTTACCTCTCTTCATTTATTATCACCAAGTATATTTGCATCAAAATAAAGCAGTTGGTTCTGCAGAGTTCATCTATTTGTGAAGTTCATTTCCCTACCTCATGCTTCAGAACTGTGATATCACAATTACACCTCATACTCTGAAGTTGTTCCAATGAGAACTGCTGGGCCATGAAAGACAGGCATTTATTCCCCTTTGCTGCAATGGCCTCCAGTAAGTACCCACCAAAGAAGAAACCATGGGGAGTACCAGGCTTCAGTGACCATACTCTGATTGTCCATGATAAAGAAACTGGTCTGCAAGAATTTACTTGTTTCCAGAGAAATAATGTTACAGGACTAAGAAACAAAATTTCCCAAGGACAAAAGAAAACAAAAAAAGAAAAAAGAAAAAAAAAGAAAGAAACCTGAAATTTCGGATTCACAGAAATAAAATCTGAAGAAGGAATTTTTCTCAGGAAAAAGGGAACAAATGTCCAGAAAGCATGTGTAGGAACATGACTTACTCAGCCTGGATACTAGCAAGGGCAGAGAGAAAGAACTGAACCAAAAAAAGCCTCTGTAGAATGCTTTTACAAGCTGAAGCAACTGAGGCTGAGAAGTGCATGCAGGATTGATTATGATTCTCTAGACAGGCAAATTCTAAACCAGAGAGCAGCTCTGGTTACAAAACTAACTGCAGCCTCATGTCACCCACCAGGACTGCAGCGAAGAACTCCAAACTGAAACCAAAACTGTTATCTGTTTCCATAACTCTGCCTTCAAAAGACTCTGTGGGGGAGAAAGGTTGATCAATGATGTTTAGGTCTACAAAGAGCACTACTGAAATGACTGGGTACCTGGGAGTCCAGCCAGATCTTGGAAAAATCTGCTGACTTAGAAATCAAGACAGCCAGAGTGGCTATGCAGAGTGCTCCCAAAGACCTAAAGATGTATCCTGTGATCAGCACTGGTCAAGATATCCTAAGGCAAGAAGGGACCTAAACCAGGCAAACATGGAGAGAAATCTGCATTGAAGTGCACCATAGAGGTCAACTATATACAAAATACATAGTCCTACAAATTATATAAAAAGATATACAAAATCAAAGTCTTCTGAAACTCAGGGGAACCACCAGCTCACAAACCCAAGAGGTCTAGATCCAAGACAGTACCTTGAAAAGAGTTCAGCTTGAAGAAACAGAAATGTTTCAGAACTCAAACAGACCAAATTAATCTCCTTGGATTTTATGTTTAAGAGATTGATTTATTCCTGAAAATTCTACTGCTGGAACATTTTTATTCACTCTGTTTTCACACTTGGTCAAACAGAATTAGAGATGAACAATTTTTGACCCCACTGGAAAGCCTTGGTGGATGTCCTTTCAGATGAGTGTTGCAAGAAATGATGGAAGAGAAACTACAAGAGCTTTTATCAGCAGTGAGCCAGATGTCTCCATTATTTCTTCTCTTTTGCTGATTCTGTCATTTTAATATTTTTCTTTTTTTTCCTCTCCTCTGCAATCCTCTGTTCCAGCCAAAAAAGATGTGTCTTTGTTACTGTTGCCTTTAAAAGTTTTATGTGCTTGTTGTTAGTAAAGTAACAACAACACTTCTGTAGTGTTGTTTTCCACAGGGGGAAGCTGAAGCATTTTCTAAGAATCAATTAATCTTCACAACCCGTTTCTGAAGCAGACATTATTTTCCCCAGTTTACAGAGGGATGAAATGGCAGATAGGTTAATTAACTCGCTCAAGGTCATTCGGTGAGTTAGCAATTGAGCTGCAAAAAAACCCCCAAGATTCAACAATTTCCATTCCCAAACCCTTCACCTAACCCCTAAGAAATATCCCTTCTCTTCAGTCTTAAGTATTTCATTGAAATCTATCACTGACCATTTATCCTGACATATTGTTGAACTCCAAATTAGTCAGTCTGAATGACAAACATGGAAGTGTGTGGAGACCCACAGCATCCTTTGCCTGTTCAGCCTTGTGCAGTGCCTGCTATGCTGGACAGCTCATCTCCCATTACAAATGGCTGTGTTACAGTTCTCCTGCAGAACTGCCAATATCATTCCAGGCATTGCTCCGAGGGCACTGCACAAGAGACAAAGGCACTGGCTTTCTTTCCCCAGGGGGAGGGAAGGCTGCCTCAACAGCCTGGCTGTTGGGGAAAGCAATAAACTCAAAATGCCAACTGGCTTTGAAAAATAATTTCTGTTTTCCTCTTCTGCCGCATCTCCCTCCCAAGTGTTCCCAGTGTTGGATAGCTGGAGCAGCAGTACTTAATAGTGACATCTTTGTGGATTCCACTCCAGCATTAGTTTGATGAGTTACTTTAAAATCAAAATATCCTTCAAATGCCCACCCAAAGTCTGTCAGACTCCCAACATTACACATCCTCTCCAGAGGGATTTGAAATTCAGATGTCTCTGTGGCTCAGCACGAATCACTGTGCTACAAAATACAGTTGAAGCTTGACAATTAATCATAAACACATAATGAATAACAAATTATTTCTAAACATGCATGTAGCCAATGCAGTTCTACCAAATGCTCAGAGGGTCCTTCTACTTACTCAGATGATTTTGTTCCCTTATGTCAGTATTTATAGCAAGAAAATGTTAGAGATCATGTTACAGCACAGTAGTTCTAAGCATAAGACTTAGGAATGAAGTTGATCACTTTGTCATACAGATACTGCTCAAATGCCTCATTTCCAAGATCAAATGTTACAAGTTCAGATTCTGCTTTCCTCTAAATGTCAATAAACAAGCACCAATGAGCAAACTGTCACCATGATCTTTTTTTCTTTTTGGGTATACCTTTGCCTTCTCAGAACAAACAATAGATCAAGTGTCGCATTTTGTCAAAGTTTTGCCTTAAAGCTGTCATTCAGTTATAAATAAAATACATATACAAGATTAATTAACTAGATAAACAGATCACTATTGATCAAAAAATATAACTCCAGACAAAATTACTGCCAATATTTGTAAGAAGGTCTTTATTGTACTTTATCATTAGGTCTCTTCCTCTTTTTTTTTTGGCTGCTTTGCATGTGTTCCATGAATGCCTCTCCACTCCCTTCATTTCTTTCCTCCACAACAGTCCCTGAACAGAGAATGCTCATGTTGTCTTCCACCCCAGGTCACTCTCCTTTAACTCCTTTCTAGGGTTTTCAGCTTTTTCACTCACCAATCTCCCACCAATTTTCTTGTTAATAATTGCTAACAAGTCCAAACACTTTGCTCTGCTTGCAACAAAAAGCTCAGGAAGATCTAACAGCATGTCCATCGAATTGAGCTCATCACAAACCCACCCATTCCTGTAGGCAGTCTCTGCTGCACCCTTCCATTCCCTCAGCATGCCAAGTCTCATTTGGACTGGGAAGACCTTGGGGTGGGGATGTTCAGTTTACACTCCCTGGCAGAATACAGGGAGACACAGAGTCCCAGATAAGGTGAGCAAGACTTTTTGGGTCCATGGATTGCAAACCAGATCATTTTCTGCAAGTTTGCAGATGTGTTGAGCTGTTGTTTTGTTGACTGATGTGACCCTGATTTTCCATCCTGAGTGTCTGCACGCTGCTTCACTGGCATGCTAACCCTGGCTGGGTGCTCTGCAAGCAATTCTCCTCATAACCACAGCAACAACAGTGCTACAGTGACATAAATAGGCCCTTCTAAGTGCACATCTTTACTTTGATTTAATAATAACAGTAAAGGCTGACAGGAGAAACAACTGAGCAAAAAGGCAGAAATATTTAACTAATGCAGACTTTTTCATATTTGTGCTTCCACCACACCAAACAGGTTGTGCTGGAGCCTGCAAGTATAGGCAGCGACAATATTTTAAGGAAAAGAGGAAGATGTTTTCCAGTGGTCTATATGCCAATTTTCAGAGTGTGGGTAACATGTAAGTAAAATATTTTCATTGATGAGGAGGAATGAGATTGAACTGATGTAACTACTGAATCAGGTAGGATGATTTACCAAAACACAATATTAAAATACTTTGCCTCAATCCTTTAACATAAATAAAGAAATTTGAAGATTGAGAAGGTAAGAGTGCCTACAAAACCACCATTATTTTAGAGATGCAGAGACAGTAACCTATTCCAACTAACCCTGTTGAGGAGGGGTGGAATGGATTGGGGCTGGCTGCAGAGAATCAGGCTGCTTCTACCTCCAATGAACTAGAATTGTGCTCAGTTTGAAGCTGTGTAAGGAAAAAGCCTCATTACAGCTTGCAAAAACTTCTTCTCTGACATTAATCCAGTCAGAATATTGAACTCACAGAGTTTAAACAACTTAAGCACAGAACAAAAAGGGAATGTTTGTTTAGGAGCCAACAATCATAATTTGATTATAGCAAGGACAGTTGTTTTAAAAAGGACAAAGGACAGTCCCAGTCAGGGAAATTGTCTCTCTTTCTCCCCCCACCACCCTCTCTCTCTCTCTCTCACACACACACACACACACATGCTTCAGAGAGACCTTCTCCATCAAGATGGGAGAACAGACGAGAAAATTGCGATTCAAAAATAGAGATAGATATGGAAATGAGAATACTTATGATCTTGCTCCAGAAGTCATGATTGCTTAATTAACAAAATGGCCAATTTTGGCTGAAGGACAACTTTGTCTCAGCAGCAGGGTGAAGGAAACACTCAGAAGTTAAAAGCATGTTATAGAACAACCATAGAAAGGCAAAAATATAGGAAAAAATGTTCTGTTAATACAAAAAAAGAAGACTACAGAAAAAGCATAAAGGGTGTGAATATAGACAGTAAAATCAGGGGTGCAATAATGCTGATGTGTATGTCTAGAAATGGTAAAATAGCACAGAAGTGGCAGAAATGCTAAAAACCTCTATTTCCTCCTTAGAAATATTAAGGAAGAGACACTTTTCTTATCTTGCAGGAAAAAAAGAAGAAAAAAGAAGCACTTTTTCATCCATTAGTCAGTAATGAAAATGGTAGACAATATCTACTAGAGCAAACATTTTAAAATTAGAATATCTACAGAACTTTTATATGACAGTGTTTGAATAACTGGCTAAAGAAATTCCATTAATGTTAATTCTTAATAATCACAGAATCATACAAAGGCTTGGGTCAGAAGGGACCTTAAATATCATCTAGTTCCAACCCCACCCTGCCATGGGCAGGGACACCTTCCACTAGATCAGGAATATAAATGAAATTAGAGGATCATGCCAATATTCAAATAGGACAAGAAAGGGGACTGGGTTGCCCAGGCCGTGAGGCTGCTCTGCCTGTGACAAGCATGGAAAAGGTGACAGAAAATTAATTAAGGGAGGATGACAGAATAACAATTTATTCAATGCTTGGCAGAATCTGCTCTTCTAGAAAACAGGGCGAACCAGACAAACCCAATTTGCTCCTTCGATGGCATTACACGTTTGGCATATAAATGCAATCACATAATTGTCATTTACTCAGATGTTTGCACAGAGTCTGATTTAGCACCTCCTGGCACTGATTAAAAATTAGCATAAATCAAGCACTGGGAAAGCTCATCTCTAATGGGATTGGCAGTGGCCAGAGAGGTGCCAGGAGAAGCATAGCAGGGTCAGGTGCCCAGTCCCACACCTCAGGGGCTCCCCTGGGCACACACCCCACTCCAGGTTTGGGGCACGAAGGTGAGTGACGATCTCACCACCTTCACCAGCAGCAAGAGACCAAGAGGACACTGGTGCTGAAAGACTGAGATTGCACAGGTGAGTTTGCCAAGGGAGATATATTTATGCCCCTGAATAACCATCTTCGAAAACAGGTAGCAGGATGGAAGCAAAAGTAGTGAGAGAAAGGACTGTCAAGGAGCACAGGAGCCCTGAATTTGGAGTAGAGAAACAATCTCTCCAAGCGGTTTGGAAACACAGTGGATGACAAATGTTTGTGGCTCCCAAACTCTCCCTTTCATCTCTTTTCAGAAAAACTAGATTTTGACATTTGTACCAGTTTGCAGCCGGGTCAAGAGTGAAGATACCCGGCTTTCGGCTCTTCATGTAAACTCATGCCTTCTGCCAAGAGTAAAACCAGCTTGCCTAAATTAACCTGAACACTTGTTCTATGGAGCAAGGCTGCTGACAGGATGTGTCACAACAGGGAAGGGTTTCCCTGACAAAACCAAAGAATAAGGTTCTATGTAGACTTGTCATCCTTTCAATGAGGATAACCACTTTAATAATTTTGTTATTAGATTTACGTATATAACTGCAAAGGTGCTTACAGTAGGGCAAATGAAAGAAAGGGAGTCACGACGAAAAGGTTTTGTTTGTTCTTGGCGCAAGAGGGTGCGACCCTCTCGTGGTGTGATCCTTGAGGGCCACTTCCAGCTCAGGAGACTCTGTGATTCCGCGGCTCCACGACCTCGAGGACAGCACCTGACGAGGCCCAAGGTGAAGAGGAAGGAGGACGAACAGCAGAGACGAGGAGGAGCAGGAGGAGGAGAGGGAGGAAGGTCCCTCCCTGGGCCGCCCGTCCCGCCCCCCGCGTCACCCGTGCGCGCCACCTCCGCTCGGGCAGCGCCGCTGCTCCTCCGGCCGCGGCTCAGCGCGGGGTGAGCGGGGCCGAGCCGAGCTGAACCGGGCTCTGGGGTGCCGGGCGGGGCCGTGTCCCCGGGAGCCGCAGCCCTCGGGCGCGTCCCGGGGCTCCCGTGCCTCAGGGAAGCGGGGCCGGCCAGGCCTGAGGCGGGGTCGCGCCCGACGCGGGTTGGCCTCTGAGGCGGCCTGGTTTTCCCCCCGTGCTTCCTGGTCTTCCCCCCGGCAATGCAGAAATAACGCCGGGGAAAGAGCGTTCTCCTGGCGCGCTCCGAGGGAGAAGGGAGCGCTCCGAAACGAGCGGGTGGATCGGGAATAAAGAATAAGGCAGCCCAGGGAGGGAGCGCTTGGCTTTGGGAGCAGGGAGCCGGGAGCTGGTGGAGCGGCAGCACTGAACGTGGGGGTTGGTGTAGGTGTGCCAGCTCCTGGTGGGCGATCCTATAGGTGTCATTGCTGGAAGTGACAATAACGAAAGTCCTCATTCGTCTCACAGGTGTAACATCTCACAGCATCACCCTAGAACAGGCTCTGGGAGTCTGCAGCCTTCGCTTTGCTCCTCTCCCAAGCGTTCTTAGTCGGGCAAGCATTAATGGAAGTCTGCAGCCTCAGCTTGGGTTGTTACAATTCTTTAACGAGTCAGGAGTGAAAATCGGGTTCCTCAGACCACAGGTTTGCTTTGCTCAGGAGCTAAAGGCATTTTCATTTTAAGGCTGCAGTAAGTAGAGATTAAGCAAGTTGTGTGTTTGAGTCTGGTGATAAAGACACACTTTTGGAGTCCTGTGATGAAGAGTTTGGGGGACAACTTGCTTTGTCTCTGAATGCAGGAATTAGAACTGGCTGTTCTGAAAGAGAAGATTTAGCAAAATTTAGTGATTATTTCCCCCTGTAATAGTTGCTCATGTTGAAGTGCTGCCCTGTAATCATTTAAGAGCTTCTGTGTTCTCACACTAGGCCTACTGCCTTAGCTCAACGTCTCTGATGGTTTACCTTCCCTTTTGTTACTTCCACCATATTTCTCTCTTCTTAAATTACTTGTATTATTTTCATGTTTGTGTTTTTTTCCTGCTACCTTTAGAGTGCTTTGCTAACAGGAGTAAATCAAAGCAGGTCCTCCAATGAGCAAAGATATGTATGTGAGGTTATGAATACTCCAAATTTGTGTTATTAAACAACAGGCTCTGTGTGATCATACTGAAGTGGACTTAGCACTGTCCTGATGATTATTCTTATCCATGATCTTTAATTTGTTATGGTCATATTCTGGAATCAGCTG
Organism: Serinus canaria; assembly: GCF_022539315.1. Classification (NCBI taxonomy): domain Eukaryota; kingdom Metazoa; phylum Chordata; class Aves; order Passeriformes; family Fringillidae; genus Serinus; species Serinus canaria. The sequence continues at coordinate 58,399,947 of NC_066314.1, read as the reverse complement.
TACAATATTTTTTAAAACAAGATTTTAAACTTTAACCTCAGTGTCATGCTCTTGAAGGAATTTGTCTGAAGACATATCACTCATTCAAAAAGGCAAAGTACAGAGAAAATACTATTTCAGATACAGGACTATGGGGTTCCTATTCTTGTCTACTACAACCAGTTCTGCAAAGAAAGAGTAAAGAAGACTTAAAATGGGGAGGGTTAGAAAAGCTGAAAGAAAACCCTTCTCATGCTACTTTAGCAGAGTGGATGTTGTCTGGTGGCATAATACCAATGTTTTTTTCTTCGGGGCATTTTTGTTGCAGAGGTTTTTAGGTGAGAGATAACTAAAAGAGACTGGGAAGCTGCTGATTGATTTTCTTGGAAAAAAGAATATGGCATGGGAAAATTATTGTTTTCCTCTCTAAAAGAATAGTTATTGTGAGAGACTGAAAAGTGAATGGAGAAAAAGCTGATGGAGATGATCAAGGGGAGGGAATTGAGGTGGGAAAGATCTGTGTGATTCATCTAGAGACACATGATTTGTTTATAGCTCATTGTTACATGGATTATTATAACAATGTTTTAAATAGGGTGAGAAACTTCCATAAGGAAAACTTCCCAGGTCATTTTCTCTGTATGTTCAAGTGGTGCCTTACTTTTTGCTTGTGCAGCAGTCGGAATCACACGGGTGCAATTTTTGGCAAAGCCTCACACTGTAATTGTTCCTGTGGATGGAGTTTAAAGGTTGTCTTGAGCAAGCTGAGTGAGTTCAGCTAATAAACCATGGTAAATTGTGGTGCAGTGCACTTCTGTAGTTGGTATTGCTGTCTGTAGGCTGGGAATTGTCCTGGAATTCATGCAGATGTTCTTTATCAGCAGGATTATGTGCTAAAGTATTAGACTGGTTTTATGCAAGGAATATGTGATGTCAAATGAGTGCTCAGTGATGATACATTCCTTTGTTTGCCTTAATTCTGGGGTAGCTGGTTCTACTCTGAGCTGGGTGAAGAGCTGTGGCTGTCTGCTTTTGCAGGAAGGTCCATCTGTGTGTGTGTGCCCACTGCTCCTGGGGAGATGTCCAACGTTTCCAGCTACGCCCTCCGCATGGCCCGGCTCAGTGCCCAGATATTCGGCGACGTGGTCAGGCCCACGGACTCCAAATCCATGAAGGTGGTGAAGCTGTTCAGCGAGCAGCCCCTGGCTAAGAGGGACGAGGTGCACAACTGGTACCCCCCTCACAACACCTACTACGCCCTCATGAAGAAACTCCGCTACTTCGGGCTCTACAGGTGCTTGGAGGGTGGGAGCAGCTTGGAGATGGGAAGGGGGTGGCTGGGAGTCTCGTTCTAGTTGTTTTCAGGATGGTGGAAACGAGGGATTCACAGAACAACCAGTGGGGAGAACTTGAAGTGTAGAAACCGGGGAGATAGACGTGGGGGGGGCAATGAGTTGGGGAAAATTTTGAGGGAGGGCCCCAACCTCTGACCAATCACTTGATACCCCTGCTGGAAGGTTCTAGAAAGAGGGGATGGGAGGCCACGTGATTGACAGGGGCCCAGGGAGGAGATTGGGGAATGAATCAACAGAAATTAGAGGATTGACATGGGGGAGGAGGGAAGCAACTTGGGACAAACCATTTGGGGAGAGTGGGGGTACATAGATCAAGTCATTACAGAAACAGAGCAAAGGTAATAAAAACACGTTGGGGCTGGTCAGGCAGTGACTGGATGGTCACAAAGAGGACACGGTGACAGTTTTCCTCAAGGGAAGTGTTTCCTTCTGAATATGGCATATGGAAGTAGGCACTTGATTGTTGGCACTGAGGGCAAGGAGAGCAAAAGTGACTGCTGTCTAACTTTTATCATAATTGGAACCTTTTGTGAGAAGGACTGGAGGTTTAGTTGTGGGCAAGCAGTTACCTAAGAAATAATTCCTGCATTTGCTTTGTGGGGAAGAAAAGAAACCTTTCTGATAGACAAGAGATGCATCTATAGTTCTAAATATGGCACATGAATGTGCTACAGGGAGGTAATGTTAACAGCAGACTTACCATACATTTCTGTCATTCAACAACTAATAAGTGAAATTTAGAAGAGACAGTCTCTGTTAGGCCAGAGGACCTTTTTCTTCTTCAAAATAAATTAAATTAAATTCAAATGTGATTTCAATAGTCTTGTTAATTCCCGCTTCATGCAAACCAGTTGTCTTAATTTCTAAATTAACTCACACAGTCTGTATCAGGGAGAATTGTACTGTTGAAGAACATCAGCAGGAGTCAAGTGCACTTCTTTCACTTCAATCAGGTAGCACTAAAAAAATCTTTGAAAGTGGGGCTGCAAACCCTGTATGGTCAAAACAGATTACTTGTTGCTAGTATGACAATACTAACCATCAAGGATTGCACCCAGGATGCTCTTGCTTTAGGTAGGTGTGCCAACACTTCCTAGACTGGCTGTTTGTTTACACAGAAAGCCTCAATATGATGCTAATGTTCTTTACTCTTTTCCTTCCCCTATTAAGTTCCTTCTCTAGCTGTGTACAGAGAGTTGGTAGAAGAAAAAAAATGTGTAATGAAGAATCATAGATTAATGAGGCCTGTAATAAATCACAAGCTTTTTGTTTCTATTTAGAGAAGTTGTGTTTAAAAATAGCAGTGCAGCAATCTTAGGCCACATAGGATGCAGTTATGATTTTGAAAATCACTTTGCACTAAAAAAAATACAGGGACAGATTAATAGCATTTATTAGAAAGTGATTGAGGATTAATTATCCCTGCCAACCCCTTCATCCTCCTTCCTATTTTACTTTCTTATTACTATTCTCCCAGTACCGATGCCATCTTCATAACTCATTCCTGAAGTCACCTGAGAGCAGTGCCATGTGCTGTAATTACTGCTCAGCATGGCCCTGTTTCCCTAGGAGCTAATGACCTGAACACAGAAACACAATGTGCTCTCGCTGCACTGCTGAGCTGGATAACAAGGGGGAAAATCTTATTCTTGTCTCTTGCTGATTTTTGCATTTTACTGCTCATTTAAGCAAAGGGGATCAAAAAATGCAATTGAAATAATACATATATGCACACACCCTTTGTGGCTGAAAAGTACAACCCTGTTCTGAAAGTATCAGAGGAAATCTCTCATGTTATTCAGTGATACTGCTAGGAGTAACATGGAATATATTGCAGCAAGCTTCAGTATGGGCTTCATGGTTAAAAACGTTTTGATTTTTGTTTTTTTTTCATTAGCATGTAGTTCAAAGAACTATTCATATCTCTGCACCCAAGAAAAAGAGTAAACTTTATTCCTTCTTCCCCACATAGGGATGAGCATCAGGACTTCAAGGAGGAGATGAGGCGATTGAAAAAGCTCCGTGGCAAGGAAAAACCAAAGAAGGGAGAAGGAAAGAGAGCTCTCAAGAAGAAGTAGTGCTGCTTGAACAGTGTAACTGACTGCTCTGGAAATGGTGGGGAATGGCTGGAGAAGGCTTGGCATGTGGGCTGTGTGTGGGGTACAAGAAACACGCTGTGAAATTGTGGACTCCACCTTGGGAATGCACTTGTGTCTTTGAAGTTCTACTGGTTTTGAATTTCTATACTTCAAATATAATGTGTCTTGCAGCACAGTAATAAAAGAAAAAGTGCTCAATGTTTTCCTTGAAACCACCTGTAGCTGTTTCAGTTTTACTTGATCTGGAAATTGTTTGCTTTTCATTGTCTGTTTACTTTCTTGTATTATTATCAACACTGTTTTACGTGTGGCCACAAAAAAAACAAGGATTCCTGCTTCTGCAGCTGCTTGTCAATCTTACCTGTTATAATTAGTTTCATTTCAGGTAGCTCTAGTGCTATTTTTTTTTTAAAGTTTTTTAAAGTTTTTAAGTTTTTTAATTTGCTGTTACACCCTGTTATTCTGTGCTTTTCACTGGACAATGTGTCCCAAACCACTGCCTGCCCGCAGCACTCTCATTGTACCCTAAACTTTTAGATGCTACAACAGAAGAGGCTCAGATATTAAGTAAATCCATATCACAATGGAACTATTATATGCAATAATGAAATTTTAAATATTTTTTACAGTAAACTTAATCTGATTGCTTGGAAGACATGTATGAAACACTACCTAAGACAATGAACATTTTTATTAGCATTCAGTAGGGGTTTTATCACTAGGCTCCTTTGGTTGCTAATGTTAGTTATTGGTGGATCTGCATAAATTTGTAACAGGTTAACAGCTCTACCTCACCAAGGTTATTAATTGAAGAGGTGCTGATTGTGTTTAAAGGTGTTTCTGGTGAGCTGCATAGTTCTTCTTCAGTGTCCTTACTTCATGTTACCTGCTTTTCTAAGCTGTTAGAGAAGCTGATTTTAGGAAATCAGCAGTGTTGTGGGAGAAGCACCTGAGTTCTCACCACAGTCAAACAAATGCTGTAGAAGTTAATATTTTATATGCACTGCTCTGTACTGCAGTGGTAAGTTTCTCTCTTATTCTAATTTAAAATCCTATTAGTAACTTAGAACTTTTGCTCAACTGTAATGTTCTTAAGCCATTTTTGTGTTCCATGTGTTGTCTGTGGGTTGTGACCTGTCTGGTACTGAAGTACCTGGAGCCTATCAGGGGCCTGCCAAGAAGTTTGTGGTGCTGGGACATGAGCATGCAGCTGAGGGGAATGGTCTGGCTCCCTTGAACTCATCTTTGGGAAGAAGGGCAGCATGGACTTACATACTGGGCAGGAAAGAATTATCCAGGTAGAAAGGTTGCTGCTGCCTGACACTTTCTGGCTAGGAGTGTGAGGGGTGAGGTTGTTACCTTGCTTGCTTTGGTGAAGAGAAGGACGCATTGTGAACCTCTTCAGCAGAGCTACTGCAGCAGCTCTGCACAGCTTTTGATGACTTCTAAAATTAAATCCAAAATAAATAAAAATGTTTTCCCAGCTATTTAAGGTAAAAAGTCAAGATCATCTCTTCTGGTGCTGCAAAACTCTTAAAGCTTTCACAATATAAACACGCAAGGGATCAAAAAGTGTGCACGCATCAAAAAGGGAATTGTGGTTCTGTAAAGGAAGTGTGAATGGCCTTAAGCTTTGTGTGTGGGGGCACACTTGGTTATGAGTAACTTACAGCAATATATAACATACTTGTGCAACATGATGAAACTGATGGAAGTGCCTGTGAAGTAAGGGATGTGAGACAAATGGACTGAAACGTTGATTTTCACCTTTTTTATCAGCATTTACAAAAGCAAATGGATGGAGCAAATAAAAACAACCTCTTTCTGAAAAAGTATAGTACAAGAGAGGTTGCCCTGCCTAATTTCTCATTATTTTTCTTCTGTAATACTCATTTGCTAGAACTTGGTCTTTTCAAAAATGGTTGTTTCCCTTCCCCTAAGTCTTCAGCCTAAAATAATGATGACTCAGCCAGAATGGGAGCATATCCTAGTGTTAGTATAATCCATTGCTTGCTGGGAGCATTAGCATAACTATTTTGTTCCAGAAAATGCAGCCTTCTCCTTTCCATAGCTGGGATAGAAATAAGCACTTTCCTACCTCCCTTCTAGCCTGTGCTCTGTCATTTAGGAATAGCATGGCATTTCAGACTGCATTTCATCAGTCACAGGGACTAGACAGATTTGGAGTCAATCCTGAAGCATCACAGGAGGTATAATGCAGTAGGTGTATTTAGGGGAGGAAGGAGAGTTCTGGCTACGTTCTGAAGGGTAAGGATAGGAGCACTTATGCTTTATACAGCTATTGGTATAATGGTGTTTTATGTACATCCATTTTATGTACAAATTACCAAGTTTAACTAGATCTTTATTTTCAGTTTTTCCCTTAAAATTATTTTTTTCACCATTGAAACTGCTGTGTCTTGTCACAAAATTCACTATTTTCCTGAGGAAATGAACTGACTACCCTCAGAAGATGTATGTTTTAATTCTTGATCAGAATAAACCTGGTTAGCTGACCTCCAAGGGGCTAACTGAGAGTAAAAACTAACCTCTTCCCAATCCTAAGCAGTTTTATTAAGTGCCACTGTTTCTTTATTTTGCAGTGCTTTAGCTATGCCTGTCTTTAATTAGACTCTGGTATGATGTATTCATAGCTGTTGAGCACTGCTGTGATAATCACAAGCTATTTTGTAAACAGGCTGACCCAGTTGCTGTATATATCCTATAGGGAGTGCAGCTATTGCCAGAACCTCTTACTATTGCAAGCCCTGCAGACAGGCAGAAGCTCTCTTGCATGTGACTCTACTTTGTAATGGTGGAAAGAAAAAAAATCCTTCAGTCTTGCTTTCTGGCAGAGCTACCAGTGCTTTAAAAGATCTGTGCTCTGCTCAGAAAAGTAATAACTTGAACAAAGTTTCTCCTAATGTGGAAAGAGTCTGTTCTACTTATTAAAACAGCATGCTGAGTTTACACAGCTCACAGTGAAATGCACCTGAATTTCTCTAAGGTTTTAGATAAATGCTTTGTCTTGCTTGCCTTTGCTTCCCCAAGAGTAAAATTAGAATAATGATCCCTTAGTGAAGAGCGTCATAAGGTTAAGCTGCTTCAAGTCTGGGAGTTTACCCCAGGAGAACCTTGTCATGGGCAGCTTAGTCTGGCTCCTGTGGTAGCACCTGGAGCTCTGTTGTTTCAGAGACATGGTTCTATGCAACAGCTAAGGACATTTTTAACACATAAGATAAGGTGTGGTATGTTACTTTGTTTGCAGTTCTACTTTAAATGTTTAAAGTGTCAAATGCTGAAAAAATCTTAATTTGGTCAGAAAGTAAAAATTTTAAAAATCACAGTTGTTTCTTAAACTATAAATATTTTTGAAAATTTGAAGTATCTGTGTACATCTTCCTCTGCCACTTTGAGTTTGAAGGCTATTTTATGATAATTTTAAAAAATCAACAAAGATGAAAAGATTCACAAATTTAATGTTTTATGATTTTATGTTTTTGAAAAGATTCACAAATTTGAAAGGCTACTTTGATGAGGGAATGACTGTGTTTTGTGTTCTTTTAAAGCAGAAAGGATAATAAGCAAGAAAAAGAAATGCTATGGGGATCTCAGATCAATTTCCTTAAACTCAGTTCTCCTCTGTAACTGTTGTGAAATTTCTTGCACAGTCCCTTGGCAGTAGATTCTGAAAAGAAAATCCTTCAAGGGGACATTCTCTCTTCATCATCTTGATACTGAGTTGTGTAAGAGCAGAAACTCTTCCTGGTTAACTTCCTGTAGGTGCAGTATCATGTCTCTAAACTGTCCAAACAACAATGGAAAACTCAAAGGTTCTAACAAAAATTTAAGAGGAAAAAAGATTGTATGAGGCAAATAAGAGAAGGCAGAAATGAAAACAATACCCTTATCACAAATCCTAGAGGTAAAACTTGAATTATGTGTAGGTCAGCTATTTCAAATGGATCTTTCTGTGCCTGCACAGCTGGGGTAGCATGAAAAAAGGTGGTTTTGTCTTTTCATTCTTTCTTTTCCTTGTCCTTATCCTCAAGCAGCATAATAATAATAATAATAATAATAATAATAATAATAATAATAATAATAATAATAATAATAATAATAATAATAATAATAATAATAATAATAATAATAATAATAATGTCTTGAATACAAAGAGGAAGGAACAGACAGGAAAACATCTGAAAGAAAAGAATTTCTTGTGAAGGCTCAGTCACAGCAGAGCACAGCAATAATATGTTCAGATGGGGAGGAGCATAACTCTAGGCAGATGTTAGAGAGACATCACCACCACACTGGCTGGGAAGTTATTTAGGGTTGTCTAAGGGAAAATATATGAAGTCAACAGCATGATAATCATGACATCAAAGCATCTTTATACATACTGTGTTGAATTGTTTTGGGTGGAATATTGGGGGAAATTCCACAAAGTGAAATGCTTAGAAAAACTGAGAAGGTTCCCAAGAAGGGGGTTTGGTTATTGTTGTCTGAGTCAGGCAGAGCTGGGCTGAGCCAACTGTTATAAAATATAGCACTGAGACCACTTCTCTCCTGGAGCAGGAGGAGGCAGACAGGATGACCTAATACATTTTCTCCTATCATAGCTAGGTCTTTGAAAACAAATCTCACCAAGAGCTAAAAAAGGATTTTTATATCCATTAGGTTTTCTGTCTCTGCTTGAAAGTACTTCACTTCATCCCAGGGCTCCTAAAGCTGTTTGTAAATATTTCATAGAGTTCAGAGGGTCTCTCTCACTTCAGTTGTTATTTCTGTGTGTCTTATGTTTGTCTCATGGGCTGCTTCAGTAAATAGGCTTTTAATGGTTTTAGGAGCAAAAAGCACCTGAGGTCCAGAAAGTCTAAAAGCCATCCTACTGCCACACACAGTGGTGTGTTGCTGCAAATATGTAATTGTGAGTGCAGCACATTCCTGTTCCACTACTGTGGAAACAGAGGAATGTGCCTGGATAAAAGTGAGTGGGGTCGCTTGCCTCCCACCTTTCAAAACCAGATCTCTAAAATGGGATTCCAGGTTAAAACATCTCCAGAAGTGGCCTCACTTTAGAAGCTGCATAAATACTGAGCATCTCCAGCTGGTATCAGTGGGATTTACCTCTGTGTACAGGTAAATCCAGTGCCAGCCTTTGGCTGATGGTGGTCTCTTCAAGACGAATCCTCATCTCTCCAAGACTCTGTCATGTCTGTGCATGCCTAAGGCGCTTCCCCAGTGACATTCCCCAGCTGGACCTGATGATATCTGTGGGTTCCTTCCAGCTCAGCAAATGGTGATTCAGTGTGGATAAGAGTTGTGTAAAGCTCTCTGGGTGCCATGCATTGGTTTCTGCAGAAAAGAGAGCTTCAGTAGCTCTAGGAGAGCCTCATCCATGAGATATTGTGCTGGCACGCAGGTGATGGTGACTTATTTACAACCAGCCACCACTATGGACAAGGTGAGACATTTCTAATTTCTATATTTGCATGCAAAGGAGCCTGTGTGCAACAGGCAGCATCAAGCTCAGAGTGCCTCTGAGGAGCAACAAGCAATGAGAGTATTGCATTCAGTATTGAACTGGCTGGTTAAGAGGAAGTTCATTGCATTTTTTAAATTATGTGCAGGTAAGTATTGTTCATTAGCTCCAAACCTCACAAATGCTTTCTGAGTCAACAGCATAAACTGAAAAGTGAGAATTAGGCTACAAATGTTAGGGTTGTTACTGGCAACTAGAAAATAACCTTGTAGCCTCCTTATTTTTCTTCTTGTGCACTTATTTCTGCTTGTATGCTGCAATGTTTGCCGAAATACTGCTCTGTCACCTGACACCAATAAAGCCAATGGCGTGATCTGTCTCTGTATTTTCAAACTCAAGTTGTTTGATAGCATCTTCAAGTTAATTAATAAATATTATTGCCCTTGAGGACAGATAGTAAGGTATTGACTAGGCATGCAAACCACTTAAAAATCAGATGAAATGAAGATATAAGCTGCAGTCATTGTCGTGGTTTCACCCAAGCTGGCAGCTGAGCCCCACACAGCCACTCACTCACACCCACCCCAGAGGGATCAGGGAGAGAACTGGAAGGATAAAAGGTGGAAAACTCATGGGCTGGGATAAAGACAGTTTAATAGAGAAAGCAAAAAGCTGCACACACAAGAAAAGAAAAACAAGGAATTGATTCACTGCTTCCCATGGGCAGGCAGGAGTTCAGTCATCTCCAGGAGAGCAGGGCTCCATCATATATAACAGTGACTTGGGAAGAGAAATGCCATCACTTCAAACATGATCCTTTCTTTTTCTCCTTCTCCTTCCTCCTTCCTCCCACCTTTATATAGTGAGCAGAATGTCATATGGTCTGGAACATCTCTTTGTTCAGTTGGGGTCACCTGTCCTGACTGTGTCTCCTCCCAACCCCCCAGTCACCCTCAGCTTCCTCACCAGCCTCACAAAAAGCAGAAAAGGCCTTGGCTCTGTGTAAGCCCTGCCCAACAATAACAAAACCATCTCTATATTATCAACCCTGTGTTCAGCACAAATCCAAAACAAAGCCCCATACCAGCCACTGTGAAGAAAATTATTCCTCCCCTAGCCAAATCCAGCACAGTCAGGTAGAACACCCCAGAGGGGGGTAGCATAATTTGTGTTCATTTACCAAAACTAATGTGTCTTCCAGAGAAAGAGGTCTTCTCATATCCAAAAGGAATAAGAGCCTTCAGCAGAACTGCAAGCTTCAAGCAATTGACAGCATCAAAAGCATTGAGAGGCCATTGGCCACTTCACCAGAAATTTTGCCTGTGGCCAAGGGCATATTCACAGGAATGAGGACAGAGCAACATGGTTAGGAGACTGTCCTAATTCCCACTTGCTTGGTGAGCAGCTTCCTTTTACAGGAGAGACTAAATGTCTGTGAGGCCTGTGTTGTCTTGGTGGTAGTGAGGGCTAAAAGACAAGGACAGATTATGAACAGTGATACTGATTCTGTCAGCAAAAGACTCTGATGTTTTAATGTGTAAGACATGCATGTGTGTATTACAAAAAAAACATTAATTTATAGAGGTTATCCATCCTATCTGACCTATTCCTGAAGAATAATAACCCTTAAAACTCCAGCAATGTGGAATATTGCCCTGAGAAACCCGAAATATCACCATGTTCTTACTCACCCACATCAAAGCTGCACTTTCTGTATTTGAGTCCTGTTATTGGTTTAGATTTTTTAAACTCTCGAAATATCCTTTCTTCAGGCCAACACCAACCCTCATGGACTTTTTCTGCCCTGAGAAGAGGCTAGAAACTGAAAGGTGCAAGTTATTATCTAAACTTTTATTAGATCAGAGATGTAGATAGTTGCCAACATGTCCGTAAAGTGCTAGAGAATCAAATAACTGCAGGTAGTCAGGCCAGGGGAAGCTCAACTACTCTGGGAATTATGATGGAAAATCCTAAGACTGGAACATAATTGGAAGAATCATTTTCTGAACAGTAAAATTATTTGATTGAGGTGGTATCCTTTCCTGCCCTTTCTTGGAACATACTCAATAACATTAGGGGGGGGGGGGTGTGCCTAAATTGGATGGTTTTGAGTTGTAAAATGTGATTATTCACACTGGAATAATAATGTGAGGCATATAACACTGTTCAGTCCTTAAAGCTGATCAGCTTATCACTGTCCAACACAAAGGACTCAGAAATCAGATATCTGAACAAGCTGAATGTGTTAAAGCAGTGACCAGGGATGCTATGGGAACAGGAGGGTCTGGACTAATCTTTGCAAACATGAGATGTGGTCCTGGTTTTAGTAAAGTACATCAGGCAGGAAAACCAGTCTTCCTTGCTCCTTTGTTTCCCTGTTTTCATCTGCTTCTCGTTTCCTAGGAGAGCTGCATCTTCTTCTCCAGTGTCTACTTGGACTGCATTCTCCCTCCATCTCATCTTTTACCCCATCCCTCCCCTTCTTTTCCCCTGGCTGCCATTTCTGTTCCCTTCATAGTGGTTTCAGGGCTCATGCTGAGGGTCCCTCAAATGCCACATAGGTGGGTATTTACACTGCTTTTGAATAACTGGGTTTTTTTTTGTTTCCCCTGCAGGGACAAGAGTGAAGGCAGGAAGCAGCAGGGAGAGCAGCAGAGCACTGAGGGGCAGCGCTCACATGGTGGACCCCAAAGTCAGCACTCACAGGGGGAAGGGAAGAGCTCAGCACTCACCTGGTGGACCCCAAAGTCAGCACTCACAGGGGGAAGGGAACAGCTCAGCACTCACATGGTGGACCCCAAAGTCAGCCCTCACATGGTGGAAGGGAACAGCTCAGCACTGGGTTCTGGTGACACCAAATGGCAAGCAGGGTATGGAAGGGGCCCAGAGGCAAAGTCACTCCCATGTCCCAGTTCCCATCACCTTTCCTGCCTCCCATATATCTCCAAAGAAAAATGTTTTGCTTTTTACTTTCTGAAGGTTTGGGCTGGGGTTTAGGGAGAGAAGAGCAGCAGTTTTACAAATAATGACTGAAATAAATTATGCTTTAATCAAATGAAAACTATGTAAATATTCTAAAGATTGTTACAAGAAAATCTAGAATAGGCCAGTTATTTTTATATAAAATAAAGCTTGTTAGGTCAACATTGCTTTTAATGGTAGAATGAAAACTGAATTAAGAATCTCGTGGATTGACATTTTTGTCCTTGTTTTCCCTACTCCTGTTTTACTGGCAGTCTCCACCCATCCTCATTGCTTCTACTCATGTATTTAATACAGAGGCAAAGAGCTATGAAATCTCCATCAGCTAAAAAAAAATCACAGATAAGAGTGTTCAGCAGCAAAGTTCAAATCACCATCTGAATATTATCTAATTTCACACTGAAAGTATGAATGTTTCAGGTTTAGCAGTGTCACAGAATGATAAATGTCCTGAACTAGTTCTCAGGAAGCTCTAAATGAAACAATACATATGCTCTGTACTGGAATAGTTTAAAGTAAAGGAAAAGGGGAATAAAACAAAAAACAAAAGAAAAAAGCAGCCTCGTTTTTTCTATTACCTCAAAGTGGATCAATCAGACAGCAATTCCTAGAAAAAAAGAAAACTTGTATAGTATATCTTAGAGTGGGAGAGATAATAAACTGCTATAAGTGCTAAAGAGCTGCAAGAGAAAAAAATTATCTGGGTTATATCCTTAAAAATATCTTCTACATTATTTTCCTGGGAACAAAGTAATTTTCTTAGGTGTGTATTATTATGACTACTAATCAGAAAATGACTGAACTCTGGACAATAGCCTAATTTTTGTTCTGCTTCACCTTTTCTGTCCAAGGTAACAGGCAACACAACTGGTGTCATTGGAATCTGTGTTTTTGCAAATTATTCAGACCTGTATTTCTGCTGTTATGACTGAGAATTTAAACAAGCACTTTCAAATGTGCATGGGCCAAGCACAAATGCTACAATTTACAGGACAAATACTGTTATTTCAGTGCATGAAAAGGCTATGCAGTTTTTGAAATTTGGATAAATGTTAAGGGCACTTCAGACATCCTGAATCAAAGCTGTATCAAATTTTCACATCACTTAAAAAAAATCATATCAATTATCACACCAGTATGCAAATCTTGTCATTGTTTTGATTAAGAAAGTGGAATGCTGAATTTTTTTGAGATACTGTCTTCTCTTGAGAGTATATAATAAAGGAGACCAAGATTAAGTTTCATCTAGTATTTCTTTTGGATATTCACATTTTGGAGCATTTCATGAAGATCTTAAAAAGTTTTGGTGATCTGTCATGGGTTTTTTGGGTTGTTTGTTTGTTTGGGATTTGGGGGTTTTTTGTTGTTTGTTCTTTGGTGTTTTTTTGATTGGTTGGTTGGTTTGGTTTTAGTTGTTTGGTTGGGTTTTTTTGAGAAGAGATGAACTGTCCAAATGCTCACAGTGAGAGAGCTGCTTTTCGAAAATCATATACATTTTCTTACTGATTGCTTAAAACATTGTTCTCTGAAAGTGCAGGTTGATTAGATCAGACAAATGTTCTGGTGGTGAGCAACCTAGGAGGAGAGTCTTGGTCTTTTGGATTTGTTTTCTCATCCAAATTCAAATTAATTTAAAAATTCTGAGGAGGCTTAAGCCCCAGTGCATAACCAGGAGTTTGGTGGGAGGTGGCAGGTTTACATTTACAAGTTTGCATTACCTGCTGCAATACTAGATAAACTGGCTGTGCTGCATTGCAGGAGTTAACCAGCCAGTAGCCCACAGATTTGATAGCAGAAACCTGCCTTTCACATCTAGGTTGCAATTTGATTTTGACCTATGATCATGAAAGCTAGTCTCTGTAAAAGATGTTGATGATATCAATTATCAGGAGATAGCATTTCATATCACCAAGAAATTGCTACACTTATTAACTATTTATCTTTCATCATGATGCATCAAGCAGAGAGACCAAGTAGCCACCATGTGAAGGAGCGGAAAATTCCATTTGTCACTCGGTGTGCATTCCCCCAGTCAAAAGGAAAGCATAGTATGAGTAGTAGATTTTTTGTCTCCTTCCTACACAACAATCTTTTAAAGTAGTTCTTAGGTGTTTGTTGTTTTTTAGGGTTTTTTTTGTTGGTTTTTTTTGTTGTTTGTTTGTTTGTTTGTTTTATCTCATGTATTTCTGGAGGCAGTTCTGCTGTGTTTCCAGCATTGGACATGACTGCTCAGTATCAGAACTGCAGCTCTTCAGTGGAATATCAAATGTGATAAGAAAATCTAGCAGAATTCAAAGTGAATGCAAATCTACTGGAAATAATCAGAACCTCAGAAGAAAGAGACCCAACACCACTAAAAGCAATGGGAAAGGTATTACAAGTTACAGCTTGATAGTAGTCTACTAATTCCACTGCTAGGGTTATGCCCTGGATATAAATTGCTTGGGAATAAAAAAAGGCTTTGACTACATTCTGTACACTGAGATTAATTATCCCTTGGTAAAAACTTCATGGAAATGAATGGCCTTACTGTGTTAGTTAACCTCTATTACTCTGTTGACTATTCCACAACAGGCTATGTGCTGGGAGAGCCATTTCCTATTACCTCTGCTGCCTTTTCCTTCAGAGGTCAGAGAGATTTGTCCCACTGCTCAGTCCTCAGCATGGGTGTTATTTTCCAGAGTTTGTGAGCATTTTTTCACTACCATTACACATTCCCGCCGCATAGCAGGAATTGCTGATAATTATCCTCTTCATTATCGTGGCTATTAGAGACAAACTTCTAAACTTGGCCAACTGCTTAGTCTGTACATTTGGTTCTTACATCCTTGTGCAGCCTTTCTGTTGACTGCACTGCAGGGCTCCAGCCACAGGAGCCCTCTCTTAGCAAGCGTAGCCTGTAAAAAAATAAATTAAAATCCATTGAAATATTAAATTGAAGTTACATTATTTACTAGTTGCACCCCTGCCAGTACTGAACTGCATTCGAAATGCTTTTCCAGGGCGATAGCCCACAGTGTGAAAGGTGAAATACAAACCTCAGCTTGTGCAGTTACACGTTCACAGCTGAAGTGAAACAAAGATAAGGATCTTGCACCTGCAGCTTTTAACCTAGTGTATTTTAGCTGGCTACCATTAAATAGATCAGGCCGTGTTAGATGAGGCTTTCTCTCAAGTCCTGCTGCTGTTCTGGTCCACCAGCTTTTCTTTGCTAAGCACTCAAATACAGTTGCCATATTTTAATTTGTAATTAAGCCCTTTGCAGCAAGAAAGCAGTTTAAACCACCTGATTTAGCAAGTGTTTCATGCGTGTGAGCAACACTTCAGTGGGTGTGGCAGACAGGGATTAGACACGGCTCGAGGTTGCACTTCAGATGGGAGCACTCGGCAGGTCTGGGGAGAGGTGGCACCGGGCAGAAGGCGGGCAGCAGCTCTGGGGGACAGCAATGGTGGCCCCCAGAAGGGGTCCCGGTGTCTGCGGAGCCAGACCCGACCCTTCCCTAGCGTGGAGCGCCTGTGTGAGCACAGCGGGGGCAGCCAAGGCCTGAAGGGCTGTCAGTGGGAAACCACGATGTGGTATCGATCCCAGGATCGATTATTGCAGTTATCAGCGGGTTTACAGCCAGCAGGTGACCATGGCAGTGTCCAAGCGTGCCTGTCGCTGCCGCACGGTTCGTGTGGGGAGGATTCACCCCAAAGCCGCAGCGCTGCTGTGCGCCGAGGGATGCCCGGCATCCCCTTCCTTCTCCTTTGAATTCCGCCGGCACCCCGGGTTTCCCCGCTGCCGGGAAGGACCCGCAGAGCCCCCGGCAGCGGTGTTCAACCCGGTCCCTCAGCCGGCTGTGCGCGGGGCTCCTCCTGCCCCGGCATTCCCGGTCCCCCCCTCCCGCTCCCGGGGCCGGCGCGGCGGGGGCGGTGCTGCCATTGCGCTCCCAAGCCGCCAGGGGGCGCTGCGGCGGCGGCGGGCGGGGCGCGGGGAGGGGGCGGGGCCCGAGCCCACGTCCAAGTTCCCAAGGCGACGGGGCGGTCGCGCCGTGACGTCACGGTGCTTCCCGGTGACGCCAGGCGGGCCCATGCGCCGTGGCCGCGGCGATTCTGTGTGACGTCACGAGGCCGGCCGTGACGCGCCGGCGGCGCTGGGAGCGGGCCGGGACCGCGCTCGCCGCCCGCCCCTCGCACTACGGGTCGCGGCTGGGGCCGCCCCGGTGGCGGGGACGCGGCCGCCCCCGGCCCCGCCCTCGCCCCGCCGCTCCGGCCCAAGATGGCGGCGCTGAGCAGCGGCGGCAGCGCCGAGGGGGCCTCGCTCTTCAACGGGGACATGGAGCCCGAGCCGCCCGCGCTCGGCGCCGGCTACGCGGGGGGCGGCAGCGGGGACCCGGCCATCCCGGAGGAGGTGAGGCCACGCGGCGGCCGCCCGCCCCCGGGGCCCGTGCCGGCGGGGGCAGGGAGCGGGGGCCGCGGCGCGGAGGGCGCGGGTCCCGGCCGGGCTAAGGGCGAGCCCGGCTCGGAGCCTGCGCGGCCGCGGACGCCGCGTCCCGCGAAGGTGTTGTGTGGGGGTTTGCCATCGGTTCCCCCCGATGGATTTGAAACACTCGAAATGCGTTTTAAACCCGAGGCTGGGTTCGGTTCGCTTTGCGGACGTGCCTTTTGTGGACGTTTTTTGCACAAAGCGTCTTAGGAAATGTTAACGGACAGGGCACCGTGAAGGCAGTGAGGATGTCAGGCCTCTGCTTGGTGTCTTTCTTGCATACTTCCTGTGTTTTTGGGGCTTATTACTTAACTTCCCAATCCCACGGGGAGCGAGCGGTACTACCTGTTTTACTGGGGCTGAAGTGTGAGTTGCGAACGCTTCTGAAATGTTTTCGGAAGGGGGAATAAACTGTGTGGCAACAACACAAGGTGCTTCGCAGATTCAAGCACTGTAGGCATCCAAGGCACACCAACCTGCCAGATGCCATGCCTCGAGTCTGTTCTGGAGGTAAATACAGATGCCAGAAGCTCTGCTGTTTTGTTCTCAGCGTTACCGGCTGGAGAGTGTTTCAGCTCAGCTTTCCCTGGAGTGTCTGTGCAGTTGGTACGAAACCTCTCGTCTCTGAGCAGCCTTGTGCCCTGCGAGGAACCCAGCCCACCTGGGAGCCTCTTCTTTCCAGCCTCCAGCAGGGAAAATGAGCTGGCTTGGACCAGCTGCTCTCAGAGGGGTCCAATTTGATTCCCAGAGACTGGGGGGGAATTTATTTATCCATTTCATTTATTAATAGAGTACTGGATTATAGTGGAATTAGTGGTTTGGGAAGTTTGAGAAGTGCTTGACTTCATGTTGGGTAGATGGCCAGAAGAGAGAAGTAGGGAAAGAGTTAGTTCCTATGGATGTTTGTAAAATATGAGGTTGATTCCCTCATCTTAAGGAGTTCCTGACTTACTTGCTTGCTGAAGGTAGGCAAAATTCAGCAGTACACATCTATTTTACACCTACCCAGCATGGTGATTAAACACCTTGAGTAATGCCAGTCCAGTCTGTACTTTCCTGTGTAAGGAGAAACTCTCAGCTGGTGGAGAAACCCAAACACCTGAAGAGTGGGCTTTAACAAATGTACGCTTTTAGCAGCAAAGTGAGGCTAAAAAGCTTCTGAATTTCTCAGCTATTTCTGTCATTTTAAAAAAAATGGAATTAATCCAATAACTGGCTTATATTGTGGCCCTTGAAACAATAACACAATACAGCTGAGCTGCTTAAACTGAAGTATAGTAGAGAAGAGAGGGAAAAGCAGTGGCAGAAGGCAATAAATTTTTTTAAGAAACAATTTTTATACTGAAGGGGGTGTTTGTGAAACTGCTCTAAATCACTTGAACCTCAAAAATGTTTGAGGCTGTGTCAGTCATTAGATTTGATTCCAATTGGTAAATTACAGAGTGTGGCTGCTTCTGCTTCCATCCTGGATGAGGCAGAGATAAGTGGTCCAGCATGAGGAACGCCTGCCAGGCAGAAGGGTTCATGGGTTGTCAGTACAGGTGTAGGTATTTAGGAAGTGTTTGTGGGATAGTCTTGTATTATTTAAAAGCAAACTTCTACATTGGAAATACTGAAACACATGGGTCTCAAGGCAGAGCTGGTTGTAGAGTTTTTATTTTCTGATGTGGTTTTATTCTGCAGTTAACTAGTTCTTCCTCGAGTTGTAGGTAATTACGTTTTTTTTACTGTATAAGTGCACCTATTACTTCACCTAAACCTGTACCTTAATGAAGTTCAAGCCCAAAAAATTGCTGACACAGTTAAAATGGAACTATCCTTAGTACTAGAACAAACCAACCTAAAGTGTAATGCAAGTTCAAAGTGACATAAGTCAGAGAAATACTGAAGTGCTTGTAACTGACTCATGGCTGTAATGTAAGTACATGTTCTAGTGTTTTGTTTCATTGTTTCCAGACGAGGTAAACCTGGGCTTTAAAAGTAACCTTGCTGTGGAAGCCTGTCAAGGAGCATGACCTTACTTATTTAAGGCAATACCTGAAGAGGTTTCAGCTCCTACAATCTTTGGGGAAACACATTACTGATTTCCAGAAGGCAGACCTTCAGTCATGCACTCAGTTTCTGCTTTTAAAATGGGAGCAGACAAGAATTTCTGACAGATGTTGAAGTCATCTTACACATTTGTATGTTAGAGCCCTCTGGTAAATGAGATGTTCTGTATTGAGATTGTAATTGAGTGCCCTGTGTTGGTTACAGCTACATCACTGTCCCTTATGAATTCTCAAGGGCTGGGGCTTTGAAAAACAAATTTATGCCATATTTTTCAACTCATTACCAGTTCTTAATCAAATAGTGAATGTTTACCTTTAAAAGTTGCTTTGGTAGCCTAAGTGCTGTTACTGAAAATCTTCTAATAATGACTATTATTAGTAATAGTAGTATAATAGTATAATAATTGCTAAATCTTTTTTCCCCTGTATTAAAATTCAGAGTTTATTAGGGTAGCTGTCCATGCAGTGATAAAAAAGATAAAAGAAATGGCTGCTTCTTGGAGACAGAAGGATTTGGGAAGAGTAGGGGCAAGAGCATTTAGAAGAAATTTGTTCCTCTTCCACTCCCTGTTTGGTTGCTGGTGCTGGGAGACCTCGGATGCAAGCTGGTGTCCGCAGGCACAGAGGTTGGCTTCTTTCCCAGCATGAGTTCTCAGGACAAGAGATTGTTTGGATGGAAGGTTTTCAGAGCATTACAGGGTTGTTGATATAGTAAGGAGTGTGTGACAGCTGGGAGGAAAGGTTCTGCTCTTGTTGCTAGAGATTATTTACACCAATATTAAATAATTCAAATGGGATTTTCTGTACTCAGCTTTGTACCCTAAACTGCTCTTTGTAAGACAAAAATTACTTTGAAGGCTGTGAAGTGAGGGCCTGAGCTGCTGGATGGTTGTTTTCTAGGCAGCAATGCTGGAGTTTATCTTGCATGAATATTAGTTATAAATTTAGAAACCTTAATCCTATGAAGCAGATTTAAGAGTAAAAGGGAGAATGGATGAAAAGATATATAAAATGAAGATAGAATGAAAAGGCACCTCTAACCTCACAATATGAAGTAAGTGATGTGTTCTCCTAATGTAGTGTAGGTACATGAAGTAAAAGTGAGGGTTCATTTTGTTGCAGTAACATTTAGGGAACCTACGGGGCTGGGTATTAGAGTGTCTATTTCTCTAAAGAGTTTAATAGTAAACATGCTAATTATTTGCAAACTTGAAACCATATGAGTGGTTTTTACTTCATTGCTTTTGTAGTTTTGGGAATACTTTTATGTTCAATCTCAATTACGTTTCTGTGCATTAGTATTCAGTGACTGAACTAACTTCATAGTCTGTGAATGACATCCTATTTAATTGTGAGGACAAGTTAAAGTGGAGCTGGATGTGAAGCATCTTGTAGCTAATATTCTGCAGTAGTATATCTCAAAGGATAAGTTAATTAGTTGTTTCTTTTACATAGCATGGGAAAGGCCATGGTTAATACTGACTTTGGGTCACAGCTTTGAGAAATGCATGGTCTAGCTGAGGGGAGTCTAGAGCAAAATACTAGCAGTGATATAAAGTCTGGAAAGTCAGAGCTTTGAAGAAAGACTCAGTCAAATCTGAAGTTGTTTAAAAAAGACATGGAAGTTGTCAAATCTGATGCAAAGAAGAATGCAAATAACTTGTTTGCCAGGCTTATGGTGATTACTGCCAGAAGTAGTGAGTTTATGTGGTAGCAGAGGAGAGGTTCCATGTTACTATGAGATGTTGTTCTTTATGGCTAGGAATAGTGAAGCATGAAATAGACTTTCTGAACTTATTTATAAGCTGTTCATTAATAGACTGTCACCTCAACAGACAAACATACATAAGGAGTGATGGGGGGAAGTTGATCCAGGTGTAAAAAAAGACAATTACTTAGGTAACCTCTCATCTTTTTTTTCCTTAGGGTTTTTATGATTTATTTCTGGCAAGGTGGATCAAACATTAGAACACAACCTTGAAATACTTAGGTTTACTGGGGATAGTAGAGATTTCTACTTCAGGTGTTTTTCCCAAAAGGGAATAGGATTAACAGTTCTGTTCTGTGGTTGCTTGTTTGATTACACAAAACTTGCTTAATAGTGTGGTGGCTCCTTCTGGAAAGCTGTGATGTCTTGGGAAGCTTGTTTCTCGTCTCTGGGGATATCCCCAAACTGGTTGGGAACAAAATGTTTAGTACTGCTTTTTTTTTTTCCCTGACTTACAGTCTTGCTTTTTAATTCCCACTTATATTTTGTTGTTGTTGTTAAATTCAAAGACCTCTTATTTTTAAAGCTGTTCTAAAACAGCTTCTTGACACTTGTTTAGCCAAGAGTGGCAACTCTTTTGTTGCATGAAGTTAAAAATACTGTAGACCAAATGCATTTTGGGTTTTGGCTCTGTTTTTTGTTTGGTTGGGGTTTTTTAAATGCAGATATCTTTTGATGGCAGCTATCTTTTAACATAAACTGATAACCCCCAAGTTTTCTTAAAGCTGCAATATTCCACTTTGTAACAAATCTGTAGTTCACTTTAATTAATTGTTTTATCTGTCAGAAAAATTGAATGCATGAAATATTTTGGAGGGAATTTGATTTAGAAAGAAATCTAATTTTATTTGTACTTACAAGGGAAACAAAAGAAGGTTTTGATTGATCATGGAATTACTAATTCTCTTCCAGTCTAGCCTTCTAAGGAAGGTGTTTCAGGTTTAATGGAGGGAGTTTTCTGAAACACAGTTTTGGCCAAGTGCAAGTTTTATTTTCAGTTTGAACCACTGGCTTCTGAAGGGTGGTGAAATGTATCAGAAATGCCCTGTCATAATTGTAGTCCCTGTGGTGTTTGCTGCTCCCTGTCCCTGCAGTTTGAGGTAAGTCAGTCAAACGGTGCTCTGACACCCAGGTTTTGCCTTTTGCTGTACCCATGTCACACCTCTCAGCCAGACCTATTCCCTTGTGCCTGCTTGCTGCCACACAGGTCGTGTCCTGAATTGACTCCATTCACTGGTACTGAAGAGAATCAGTACTGCTTTTGCTGCAGTAGTTTGCAGAAAACTTAGTGAGTGGAATCTCCTCAACATGAGGAGCACCCAGTGAGTTCTAAATACTTGTGAAGTGAGACACTAAAGGAATGTGGTTAGGGGGAGTAGTGGTAGTATGGGGGGTGTGTGTGTCCTCTTTTCTGTTTGGTTATTATAAATAATCTTTGTTCCATAAAACTCCATTGGAGACTGAATTTTATATATTTCAATGAGAAGTTGTGCTCAGAGACTTCCTTAGCTGGGCTTGTCAGGTTTAGGTCCTGACACCTCAGACTTTATGGTCTTGAGCTCCCCCTCCCAGGTTGTAACAATCTTCCTTGGTCTCTCTGGAGCCCTTCTGATCATGCCTTTTACAGAAATAGGATTGCATGCCATTGCTCTGTCAGTGTGCATGCCATAGCTCTGCCAGGGATGTGAAGGTGTCTGTGAGCTTCTTGTGTAGCAAGTGTACCGTTTCCAACAGCCCTGACCACGTGAGAGTTCTGGGTACAGGATTTCGTTTAGTGAGGTGTGAGATGGTTTTCATCATTTTCAACTCTTCACACATCTGTGTGTGAACACAGCTACTTTCTCACAGCTAGTGCAGGATACATAAGTCAGCATGCAATATACGGGTTCTCTTGCTTCAGCTTTTTTATTCCACTTACTCTTGAGCTTTTGGGGTGTACAGTGGAATCCCCCAATCCTCCATCCTGTGCACAGCTTCTTTCCAAGGCATTGAAATATGTATTCATTCAACTGATTCTCCCTTCTGTGGCCAGTGATAAAGAGGGCTGGTTGATGCAGAATTACATGCCTTTTTTTTTTTTTCCTCATGCTTAAGCCCCTTGCTGCAAGTGTTTGGTTTGTTGCACCTTTTTAGCATTTGTGAGTTTTGAAGGAGCAGCAACAGTGTCTTTCTTTTTTCTGTTTCTAATTACATTTTAGGAATGTGGACCCTAGCAAAAAAGAGTAAACCAGGCAAAAGTCTAATTTGTAACCCTTCTGTTTGACTGAAGTTGCTGCCACTTCAAGCAGGAATTTGGAGGGAGCAGTGCTGTCAGTTATCATCCCACCATGACACTCCCCAACCAACATGAGCATTTAAAATCAGAAAACAGAACTTCTCTTCAAAATGGAGCTTGTTGTGCAGTGCCAGATATAGTGCTCAGTATCAAATTAATTTTCCACACTATCAGTATTAAATTCAGGAGATCATATGAGTGTGGAGCACTGAAGGGCACTTTTATTTTTCTAAGGTTCTGATCAAGTGAAATATTTTTGTGAGTTCTCCCAGTATACCTGCACAATGCTTAGCATGAAGGGACAATTCAATTTCTACATTAAACCAATTTTGTTTCAAATCTTTCTTTGGGAGACAAGTAGAAAAGGCTGTTATTGAACGATTGAACTTAGTTTAAAAATGTGTTGCGTAATTAAGTGGCTAGGAATTTTTTTTTTTTTTGACCCTAGAAAGGGGGATACTAGCTCTAATGTCTTGCTTTGTTATATAGTGAGGCCTCTTAAACAGTATCATTATAAATAAAGCTGTTGTTAAATGCAATGATAAGTAATAAAACTCTCCAAATGCAGTTGTATTGTGTTCAGGCAACATTTTCTGACACTTGTAGCACAGACATGGTAACTTCATTTTATTTTTTCCTCTGTATCTCAGATAAAGGGTTTGTTTTGAAGGCAGACGTTTCTGGAGTCAGAATAGTGTGTCTAGTTTTTCTCTCTCTAGTACAAGGTATTCATTAATGATGTTTGAAAAGCACTGCAAAATCAACCTGAAATAAAATACATCATTATAACTAAGAAGTTGGTAGTATCTCAGTGTTTGGAACTGGATGGTTGTATATTGGTGCCTCAGTATTTGATCTGGTTTTGAAAATTTATTCATAGACTTAATAGGTCAAACATTCTCTATAATAGGTTTAAGTAATGTAGAAATAAATGTAAGTTTTTAGTATCATCTGAGGTAGCTTTCAGAAAAGATTTCTTTAAGCGTTCTATAATTCTTCTGGAATACAATTTGTACTGTCTCTTGTGACATTTTTAAGCCTATGTAAATCATTGAAAATTGATGTAACGTTTTCCAGATTCTAGGTAAAGTAGTTAGTGTAATTTTTTTTTTTTTACTTTCCTAATTCTACAATATATGGCAAGGAGCCAATTCTGCCTTTTAAATAATTTCATTTTCCAAGGTGGTACTGGAGTTGCTAAGGCAGGGTGGCCTGCTGAGGAGAGCATAGAATGCTGTTTAGGAGAATGTGGTTTCTGTGGCAGTTCCTATTTGACTATTTCTTTTGACTAGAAGCACATTACTTGTGTTTTAAAGATAAAAAGAAAAAAACAAGTACATTTGCTCTATTTCAGCTTTTGAGATCTGTTTGTGATAAAAATAGGATACCTTAACTTCTTTATTGGATCACAAATATTTCTAAACAAGCAGAGTATATTTGTACTTGTCCAACAATTCCAGCTGTCTTTTACATTTTCTAATCAGTTGGTAGGAAACCGTGCACAGTAGTCACTATGTAGAAACAGTTTAGTGGTGGAATATTGCAAAGTTTATGACAAATTATTTTATGGATTGATAATAAAAACTTTTAAATAGGTGCTGATTATCTTTTCTGCCTAGTGTAATTAATAGTGTAGTCTGGCAAGGAGAAAGAAGAATTAAGTTCTGTAGTTCAGCTGAAACTGAGTTTATTTGTTTTGTCATTTTAATTAATGTGACCAAAGCTGTGTAAGAGCTCTACTGGACGAGCGTTTGCTTCTTATAGGCAATTATTGTAATTAGCTGGCTGGCTGCTTGCTTTCCATTACAAATGTGACTTTTCAGCTTTAGGTGTGCAGAGAAATAGTCTGGTGTCTTCATGATAATCTTTCTTAAATGTCACTGATATATGCATTTAATTTTTTTGAGATTCTGAGGTAGTTACCTGGCTAAAGCAAAATTGCATTCTTAAATGGGTTAGAAAATCTAGATAGTTTATTTCCTTTTTTTTTTTTTTTAAACCTGTTACTGTCTAGGGAGAAGTTGTTGAATTCGTGAATGTAAATACAGTGAATTGTTCCTGAACTCAGTCGGTGCGTGATCCTCGTGACTACTGAATTAGTATCAAAGTGAATAAGAGGAACTGGTAGTACTGCAACACAAAAGCCATGAAAAATATGGAATTAAAGATTTAGCTGTGCAACTGGTGGTTAATGATTTAAATGAAGAATACAGACAGCTCTTATTTTTCCACACACTGCTGTTCTGCTGTGGTAGAGAACATTTGTTAACTTTCCTTTTTATAGTGCTTGGAGGCAAATTCTACTTAGCAGCAAGCAGTAAAGATGGCAGGTGATGGAAAAAGTGGGAGAATGAAAGAGAATTGAAACCTAAACAGGAAGGTTGCTGCTTCATGGTAGCCTGAATCCATCTAAGTGTGAGCTGTAGAGAGGAAAGGTGACTTTTTCACCAGCTGAGATGATCACAGGGTGCTTTGCCAAGCTGTTTTAAGCACAGTAGACTGGCAGAAAGCTAACCTTGACAAAAAGAACAATTTTTCATTGTTTAGCATACGGAAAGGGTTCAGCCGAAGGTTTAAGTTATGGAGAAAGAGTAAGGAAGAGAGCAGGGGTAAATAGCCAAGGACAATGTGGTAATTGCACCAACCATCCTTGCTGGTGTGAACTGCAGAGCAGTCAGTGCCTAAGGCTCTTGGGTGGCTTCAGTCTTGCAGAGAAACTGCTTGGTTATATTATGAGAATAGACTTCTCTGAGCTTTATCCTTTACAGTTTTTGAATTTATTTAAAAATATATTTTTAAACACTTGTAAGATGTAAGGAGCATTTGAAGTCTGAATTCCTTTGTTAAAGAGGAGACAACTTAAGGGGCAAAGGCCTGTCAGACTGAAAGACTGTTTATTTGGCTTTAAGAGTAGAGCTGAATGATGAGCAATTGAGTTTGCATTTAGAACTGATGAAAGCAAAAGACATACTCTCAGTTGCAACCGAGGTTTGCAAAGAAATGAGAGATAGTTTCTGCTGTGAACTCTTTAAAGATGGTACTTTGATACCTGAGTGTTAACTTAGTCAGATGTTGCCTAGTTTTTTGGAGAAGGGTGGAAGTTGTTGGGTGTTTGGTTTTGGTTGAGATGATTTTGTTCAACAGGAGCAGTGTCAGATGCTGCTGGAACCAACACTGCTAGTTACAAGTTAGTCTTTCCTTCATAAAAATTGCTACCTGTTAAATGGAAAATAGATTTTCATCTTGAAGCCTTTTTAATGTTTAATTAACTGCTGTGCTTACAACAGATGCTCACTGATCACATTACTGTATTAATTGACCTAGTTATGATCCTAGTTGTCAGACAGAGTGGTACTGAAAATGTTTCACCTCTTCTTCAGGATTTTCCTTCCTAAATGTAGTCTTGTACATTTTCCCGAAGGCCATTTCTCATGAGTCTAGAAAGATACATTCATAGGCTTTTGTGGAAAAAGAGAGATAACAGGTCCTTTTTCTCTTGGCTACAGGTACTTCTGTGGATATTGTTGTCTGTAACTTACTTATTAGTCTGTGGTTGTAAATTTTACTGACTCATTTTGAACTGCCTACATACAGACTTTGACAGTGTTCCATTGTTGGCTATCTCGGACATTTTAAAGGACCTATAAAGAAAAATTATATAAAATTATATAATCTCAGCAAACCTATAAAAACAGTTTGCTGAGGTTAAAAAAGTTGGGCAGTATGAACTAGGAAAGGCAAGCTTGATGTTGACCTCCGTATCACTTGCGTAAACTCTCATGTGAAAGCCATTGCAGGCTGGTTTTCAATAAAGTGAAGGGTTTCAGCTGTTGGTATTTGTCACACTCATTTAATATGAACTTTAACTACACTGTTGAAAATATGGTAAGCATGAAGAGCCAGGAGAGTAGGGGAAGTGGAAAAATTACCACAGTGAATGCACAACTTGTGAGAAGCTTCCAGAGAAACAGAGAGGAGCTTTAGCCTGGAGTATTGGAAGAAGGCAAGGACTCTCCATCCCACTGTGTGTGCTTGTTTCGGCACGTGCCTGCAGGAAATGAGAAGCAAGCTTAATGAGAGTTAAGAAGAGGACTGGGACTGAGATGAGTGAGGGGGGAAAGTAGCTGAAGGAGGTTCCAAAGTGCAATAAAGAGGCAACAGTGATTGTCAGCATAGAAACTCAAACCCACATATTCTGCATCATACTATACAAATGGTTTTGTGGGCTGCCCTGATATTAACCCCATTCCTATGTCCTCTTGCCTATCTTTCACCCAAGCATCTCACTTTCAAGTTAGTCGATATGTTAGTCCAGCTAAAGGCAATCTCATATATGACAGCTTTCTATAGTGTTTTCTGACAAAGTGGATCCTTGCTCAGGGGACCAAAGAATTGAATTGATGGTGTAAGAAAGAAGCCTAAAAGGACTGATTGGAATAGTATTAGATAGGTATTGATGATTTTGTCCTCTTTATGAAGCAGTTTCCAAATGAAATGCTTAATTTCTTGGTTGTTTTATTATTTAATTACACTGTTGGTTCTATGAGAGTATTCTCTGTCATCACCAAGTATGATAATCCAAATGCAGGACATACTGTTCCTGGACAAATAATGCATTTTTCTTACAGAATAGATTTGAACTTTCAGTGTCTTCTACCAAGTATGAATCATACAGCTTAGAGTTGGGATGTTCTGCAAGATTTGAATAGTGATGCCAGGTGCAGAAAGTATGAAGATAGGTTTGCTTTACTGCACATTTTGACAAGCAGCGAAGGATGCAAAATAACTTTGTGGCTTAACCTTGTGTGTACCTGAAATTATTGTCCAAAGGCTTCTTGAGCTCTCTCTGGGTTGGTGCTGTAATTCCTTTCCTCAGGGCCACTGGAACAGGCTCCTGGTGTAACTCCTGGGGATGATCCTACACAGGACTGGGAGTTGGACTCAATGATCCTTGTGGGTACCTTCCAACTCAACATACTCTGTGGTCTGTGCAGCCATAGTCTTCCCTGAATAGAATGGATTTAGGCTTCTACTGTATCTGACTTGCCTCTGGCTTGAAATAGGTCATCGTCTTTATTGCATTGCAAGGGAATGCTTATTTGCAAAATTAATGCACAATTATCCACAATAGGCAGATTCAAGTTGATATATTCCAGTATATCTGGAATATTTCCAGTTGTCTGGCTGCCTGTGTCTATGTTAGCCTGCGTCAGCTTACTTGTGTCAGCAGCACTAAAAGGAGAATCAAATCTAATCTCTTGTGATAGAGAATAACCTTAACCTAATGCTACAAGATAGGCCAGAAACATTTATTTGATGCTTTTTTTGGAAAAATGATATGGTTATCCAAGCTGTAAAGGATTCATTACTTTTTCATGGAACTATGGTTTAAACAGTGTCTCAAATCCCCATTCTGTTTCCTCTGGAAAGGGACCAGACTTGCATGTGGGCGGTACTGGATGCACTGCAGGTTTACTTCAAAATGCATTTAGATTTCCAGCAACTGTCTCTGAGGCTGGCATACTTGATAATTGTGGTTTTATGTTTTCCTACAGGTGTGGATTTCATAAATATTGTGGAGTGCTCATAAGAATAAGAAAAAAATATATCTGTTTTTTCTTAATAACTTTCAGGTAGTTTTATTTTACTTCTAAAAAAGTGTGAATGAAGAGTGGAGAAAGGGTTTACTTTAATCTTTAAAAACTTGGATTTATTTTGCGGTGTAGGAACAAGCTCTTTGGTCTGGAACTGATTGATAAAAGGATTCCATATGACATGTTTTTGGTGTCTCTGTTGTTAGGCAATTCTTTGGTGTTGTCTTGGAATGTATGTGCTTATGGGCAGTGAGACCCTTTTTAGGCCATTTTTGCACATTTGGGTTTTATTTGGACAGCTTAAAGAAACTTTTGTATCTGTGAGTGCTGCTGAGCTCCAGAGATGTAATTCTGAAGAACTTAAGTGTTCCCGGGTGTTCTGCACAACCAAGATGGGGCTCTGTCTTGCCTCAAGGTCTGCAAGGCTGGGCTGTGCTCATGACACAAACTAAGCTGAGTTGTTTGAATAAGCAAGTCTGCAAGGAGGAAACACAGGTTGAAGTTGCTGGCTCTGCTGGCTGTGAAAAGGCAACAGGGATGGTGGAGTTTTGGTGAGGCAAAAGCTGTGGGTGCTGTACTGGGCAGCAGCAGGCTTTTCTGAGTCACGTGAGGTCACTTGTTCTGGGTTCCAGTGAGGAAAAGTCTTGAGTTCCTTCAATTGAATTGAAGTAGCAACTGATCCTGCATAGTAGGATGCAGTGTGCCTGCACAAGGGTTCATTCTCAAGCCACATACTTGAGAATTGCTCTGGATCACAAAAAACTCTGTCTTAGTATATTCCCAGATCTGGGAAGCCAGAAGGTAAATTTGCTCTAAGTAAATAGCAGTACAAATTGCCACTTAAAAGGCGATTGTGAAGCTTGGAAATTTGTTATGGCATATGTGTTCTTGTGCTAGAATATGTGTTCTTGGGCTAGAATATGCTAGTCAATACTAGATTTGTGAAAGTTCTCATCTGTCAGAAGACTTGATGAATATGGCACACAAAATAGCTTTTCCATTTCTATGAGCAACAAGTAATTATTTGTTGCTATGGCTGACTTTGATAAATTTCCTTCTCCCTTCAGTGTACTTTTAAATCTTCTAAATCTATAAGGAACCTTTCTAAGGTTATGGAATTCATAGTAAGTTTGCCTGTAGGGTTCACTTGTGGAAAGTCTCTTGGTTTCCTGCACAGATACATACTAGGTAATTCATGGCAGTGTTTTTGGTTCCTCTGAGAAATTTTGTCTTCCATTAGACTGTAGTTTCAGCTTCTTCAGGTGAAGCTATTTTTATTGTAGGCTGGTAGCTGGCAGCAAGTTTAAAATTTTTTCATCAGTCTTAGAATCACAGAATGATTTGGGTTGGAAGAGACCTTAAAGATCATCTTGCTTCAACTGCCCTGTCATGGACAGGGAATCTTCCACTAGACCAGGTTGCTCAAAGCCCTGTCTGACCGGGCCTTGAACATTGTCAGGTATGGGGCACCCACAATTTTGCTACGCAGCCTAAATTAGTTGGGTTCCACTTGTCATGATACTAACTTTGGAGGAAGATCTCTGCCCTTGTTGGAGGCTGTTTGATTCTCTTGCTAGCATTTCCAAAATTACATGCTTCCATTGTGCATGTTGCTGGTCGTGTTACATTTGTTATTTGGTATCTTTACTCTAAGAGAAAAGAAAAGCAAAGGTTCTGCTTATGGACACAAAATAGAAAATAATATGAGCAGGAAAGTTACTCATTATTGATATTGAAAAAAGAGTATTTGGAAATTCACGTGGCAGGGGCTCCTTCTCTATGGCACTGGTGAGGCCTCACCTGAAGTGCTGTGTCCAGTTCAGGCTCCCCTGTACAGGATAAACGTGGCTGTAGTGGAGGGAAGAGCTGTGCTGGCTAGACTGTCCCATGAAGGGCCCACAAAGATGATGGGCAGATGGAAAATGGAGCCAGGCTGTCTTCAGCAGTGCTTGGTGACAGGAAAAGAGGCAGTGGACACAAAATGAAATTCAGAGGGTTCCTTCTGAACATCAGGAAACATTTTTACTGTGAGGGTGACTGAGCGCTGGCATAGCCTTAGGGAGGCTGTGGACTCTCCATCCTTGGAGATACTTAAAAAACATCTGGACACGGTCTTGGGCATCTTGCTTGAAGAGGAGCTTGGATCAGATGTCCTAAAGAGTTCCCTTCCAGCCTCAAATTCTCCTGCAATCCTGTCTTGCTTTGTCAGCCAAGAATCTTTCCTCTTCACCTTCCTCATTGCCAGGCAGTTAAGTGTAGTAAATTGTTCATTTACATGAGGAAAACCTTTGCTATGTAGAATTGCCAGAATAACCAAATAATAGGCATTCCCTTAAGTACTAATAAACCTGTTTCTGGAGGTAATCCTGAGATAATTGCTAAGATTGCCAAGAATTCTCAGTAAATACAGCCCAGGTTATCAATGCATGTTGCAAATTACAAGGTAAGCAAATGTTCTAAGCCTTATATTGAACAGGTTAATTGATATGGTGTTGATTCATGCTTGTTCTTTTCACCAACTATACAACTAGTTCTTGCCATCTTGGAGAAAACTAACCAAATACAGAAAACCCTCTCTTTGCTGCTGGTTGGCAGTCCTTGGTTCGCTCATAAATGACTGCAAGTTGAGAAGCAAGTTGACTCCCACCATTGCCTCAAGGGAATTTACATACAGAATACTTGAGTAGCACATTCTTTGGTATCCCCCCACTCTCACTCTTTGTAGTTTGGTTTGCTTGTTCCTGAGGAAACTATTTTTGCTCAACTGCAGCTTCTTGATGAAGTTCTTGTTCTGGTATCTGTTCAAAAAATTGGGCTAGAAGTGAATCAATCATTAGTTTACTTCAGGAAATCGCTGGCAGACAACTGATATCTAGAAATAGAATGGCTAAATAAGGTGATGTGCAAAGTGCAAGTTCATTATTTTAGAGTTTGTTTGTTTGTGAGCTTCTCAATTTACATATTAAAACTTGTTTTGATCCATCATGGATCCATCTAATTATTGGTGCCTACTTTAGAATATGAAATTATTTGTATGGGGTTTTTTTGCAGAGGTAGGTTGTCACAATTTGTACATTGAGACCTGATCTTGAGGCTGTGTTACATATTACAATCCATGAATTAGAAAAGAGACTGGAAAAGGTAACAGGAATCTTTTAACTGTCTTTGGAAGAAGCGCCCTGGGGATGTTTTTTAGAGTATGGCTCTAAAAAACTGATTGAATAATTTTTTTTCTGATAAGTAGTCAGATTAACAGTATGTATGAAGGAGCAATTCTCCTCTCTTCCTCCCTTATTCTCTGCTCTAAATTTCTGATTTTGCTTGGACTTGCTTCTTACATCAGTGTAGCATTATTTAAAGGCTCATTTTATGCTTTGCTGCCTATTTAGGTATAAATTCAGATTCATGATACTGTTCACCTGCAGTAGTGTCCAAGTCCTAAAGTGAACTCTTTCCAGTTGTGAAGAATGAGTAGCAGCATGAGCGGCTTCACAGTACAATGTTGTAGGTCATCTCTGTGCACAGGAGGTAAATGTCTTTTTCAGGTCATGTCCAAGGTCTGTAGCTTGCAGGGTAGACTGAATATGTTAGATAGATGTTGAGACATAGAAAATGCTCTTTAAAATCATGAGATCCTATTGCCATGTAAATAGAACTCTAGGTATGGGTTTCTGAGTATTGTTAACACACGTTGCTAAGGTTTAATAGAAAAGCTCCTTCACTAAATTTTTTGATACTCTAGAAATTGGTTTGAAAAGTCTTGCAAGGAAAATACTTAACATGATTGATTAACAAGAAAAACAAACCATTCTTAGAAGTTGTTTGTTCAATGGGTCCTGAATTTTAAGACCAAATGTAAGTTTTTCCTGTTTATTTCAGAAGTAAACTATTACTGACACTGGATGAACAGGATAGCCTTTTGCACTTGTTTATTCATAATTAAAATTTTTATTATGGACTTCTCTTACTAAATATTGAGAGATTCTTGTTTTGTTCTAGGACAGATTCTGTAGGCTTCCTTTAATGAATTAAAAAATATTAATTTTCTGTTCTAGGTGTGGAACATCAAACAGATGATTAAATTGACACAAGAACATATAGAAGCACTGCTAGACAAATTTGGAGGAGAGCATAACCCACCTTCAATATATTTAGAGGTAAGTTTACATTCAAACAAAGGTGGTTAGATTAGTGTTGTGTTATTTTATGTGAAGTATCTGAGGTTAAAACTGAGAATACCTGTATTAAAAGGGTATGTTCTCCTTGTGCATTACAAACTGAGCTCTCTTCTAAGAGATAGAAAGGAACTCTTTGGGATTCCTGGGATTCAGTAAGGGAAGATCAGTGGCATAATAATAATGTTGGTGCAATAGAAATGTCAGGCCTCTTCGTAGGGGGCAGGGGAGAGAAGGTTGTGTTTATAATGAGGAAAGTTGTGCTGTGTTAAAGCAAATATATACACATGAAAACATTTTGTAAGGCTAACTTTGCCTTTAAAGCAGTTGACTTCCCTTTTTTTGTCTTTGAAAAATGGTCACATATAATCCAAAAAATTGCATTAGTAGAAAGGGACTTCTTACAGAAATAGATAAAATTGTGGGGTGGAGGAAAATTTTTAAGCCATATTGAATTTGTAAGCTAACTACAAATTCATTGTCTATATTTTTTCATCTCTCCAGATTCATAGAGTTGCATTGACATAGGGCCATTAAGAGCTTAAAGAGCTGCATGCAAAAGTTACCTCTATTAGGAATTGAAGGGGCATCATGTGCTTCAAACTTGCCCTTTTTGTGCTTCCCTCAAGTATTGAAATAACTGGAGGTCAACCAGATTTCTTTTCTAGTCCTTTTATTTGCAATTGCTGCCTAAAGGTACTGGATAATTAAAAATAAAGATCTCATTATTTGAGGTACTTCTAGCTTTTA
This sequence comes from Serinus canaria, assembly GCF_022539315.1. Lineage (NCBI taxonomy): Eukaryota > Metazoa > Chordata > Aves > Passeriformes > Fringillidae > Serinus > Serinus canaria. The sequence continues at coordinate 58,366,966 of NC_066314.1, read as the reverse complement.
TCTTAATATGTCAGAGCAGGGCACTAGGTTGATTATACAAATGTTGACATTACGTCCTGATCAGTTAAGGTCAAATGAGGCCCTTGAGTAGTTGCTTTACTTATTGCTAATGTGAAATGGGAGTATTGAATCAGTGCTATCACTGTTTTATCCACTCTGCTACATTCAAGCACACCTCTGTTTTCACAAGGACCGGTTCATTCCATATGTTTGGATTTATTATTGCCACATGCAAGTGGGTTTCATTAGACTGTGTATCATACTGCAACACTAATGAACTTAGTCTATATGTGTACATCTATAATCTGGATTTAAGGTAGGGAAGTTGTTAGTTCAGCTATTTATCGCTTGCTTTTATTGAAACTAAAACCAAGATACATTACTGGAAGCTGTGTGTTTATTTTGTAGGTCATTGATAGGAAAAAGAGCATTTGCAGTCATAAATAGGTACTAAATAGGAAATTACTATGACAGTATGAAGAGTAAGTCTGAAATAGCAGGTGACCACAAATCATGAATCTGAAAGCAGATTTGCAAGTTGAATGGATCCATGTGCCACTGAGATGAAGCTCCAGCTCTGGCTCATCAGGGTCGTAGGGCAGCCCCGTGAGGCAGAGCAGGGTGTTCCTCTGCTGCATGGAGTTCCACTGGATCACCAACATGTCTTGGGACAGTAGTGCTGGTACTGAGTAGGGAGCCACAAGCCGTTGGGTGGAAGGTGAAAGGGGCTGACACTGTGCTTTTGCAGTTGTTTTCCCATAAGACAGTCCTGTGGAAAGAGCACACCGTGGCTGCAATGAAAAGCTTGTTCTGCCCAGCTCTTTGCTATGCAGTTCCTCAGCTTCCTTTGTTCAGGTACATGCAGTACTGGCAGTGACTAAGCCATGGCCAGTCACTAACCTGTAAGGAAAATACCCTGGTTTTGTTGGATTACTTTACCATCCAGGTAGTAGTTTAAACCTGATCATGACGAAGTCAGTGAGCTGCAGAGCTGTGGTTAAGATTAGGGAAGGGAAAGAGTTCACAGCTGTGAGCCAAGAACTAGAAGATGAGAGAGAAAAGGAGCTTTTTATTTGAATGGTCACTAGCATAGATTGGATCATCCTCAGATGCATTTATCAAGGTGAGCAGGATTAAATGCTGCAAACCAGTAATTTATCCTGCAAACCAGTAATTTGTATAGTGTGTAGACTTCCTGTGGTAGAACTAAAGTGTGAAAGAAAAAATAGAAGAAATCGGTTGCTGAATGCCAGATACAGTTAGAAGCAAGATTACTCTCTACCTTTGTCTGTTAATTTCAGTCCAGCAGCAGCTGTCTAGTGTGTCCTTTCTGTGCCTTTCCCACCTTTTGGTTTGGTCAAGACAGGGCTTGCTTTCTGTTCTCAGCATTTACTTGGCAGCAGTTTATCCGTATCTAACCTGTCACTGCTAGAGCTCATGTTTTGACTTCCTGTATTCCATCACTTGTCATAGAAAGGGCCAGAAAAACTCTGGTTGTGGTACAGAAGAACAAAGCTATATGTAAAAAGTTTTGAATGTAATGTGTTAAAGTGTGAAAAAACAAGTTTGCCTCTAGCAAATGCAGAACTAAGAAAACATAGTGGTTTTGATACAAATAAAAAGATGTCTGTCTGATGTGTTAGAAATAGCAGACTTCTCATGTACAGAGTTAGTGTGTGGTACTGGGTCTGGGGCTCAAGTTCTGTCATCAGAACTTGAGGGTGTCATCGCTGACTTCTGTGGAAGGCTCCTCTTTCCCCTTAAGCTCTTACTTGCAGTCTGTGAGTAGGTCTAGATGTGGTCTGTGTAGTCTTACCACAACACTTGGGTGGGAAGGTAATGGAGCTTAGGTTCCATTCATCATCATCTGATCTTTCTATTTTTATTGCTTTGCCAAAGACTCATTTCAGGCTGTAATATAGTCCTGCTTTTACCCAGAATCTGTATGAATAATTTTGCTGGTGTTTTTCTTGAACTGCATCAACTTTCCCTTTGTTGCCTTAGATTCATAGAATGGGTTGGGTTAGAAAGGATCTTTAAACGTTGTCCAGTTTAACCCCACCTGCAACGAGCAGGGGCATCTTCAACTAGATTATGCTGCTCAGAGCCCCATCCAACCTGGCCTTGAATGTTTCTAGGGATGGGGCATCCACCACCTCTCTGGGCAACCTGTGCCAGTGTTTTACCACCCTCATCATAAAACTTTTCTTTCTTGTGTCTAGTCTGGATCTGCCCTCTTTTAGTTTAAAACCATCAGCCCTTGTCCTGTAACAGCAGGCCTACCAAAAAGTCTGTCCCCATCTTTCTGATAGATACTTTAAATATCAAAAGGCCCTTTAACTATTACAGGCTGAACAACTCCAGCTCTCTCAGTCTGTTTTCATAGGTGAGGTGCTCCAGCCCTCTCATCCTCTTTGTCACCTTCCTTTGTACCCTGTCCAACAGATCAATGTCCTCTTGCATTGAGAGCCCAGAGCTGGGTGCAGCACTCCAGTGAGGTGCCACAAGAGGGGCAGAATCACCTCCCTTGACCTGCTGGCCACACTGCTTTTGATGCAGCCCAAGATATGGTTGGCTTTCTGGTCAGTGAGTGCCAGCTCATGTCCAACTTGCCATTCACCAGTACCTGTTCTGCAGGGTTGCTCTCAATCCCTTCATCCCTCAGCCTGTGTTAAAATCCTTCTCCTCCGACCTCTTTCATCTTCCGTAAAATGTGGGTGACTCTTAAGGACACCTTAAGAGAATAGATTGTGTCTCTTGATCATCTCTTGAGGTTGCAAGCATGTTTTCTTCTTTTAGCAAAAGTCTAAATTAGCCAAAACTAAATGCTAGGTAAGCATTTCCAAATTAACACTTTTGCTTACACCCATATTGCCTTTCACTAGATGTAAATATCTCATTTTATTGTAATGCTTCCTGCAAAACTATGGCTATTTTTATTCTTCCGACAAGTTTGACAGCTATCCATCCATCTTCCAGTGTGTAGATTTTCAGTATCATAGATTGTTTGGTTCTTTTGTACTCCTGCCTGGCTTTACATCTTTAATTTACTATACTTCTCACTACCTGCTCATGTTCACAGAACTTGCAGCACCATGTACTCTGGCTCCTGGTCTGTGTTGGAGCTGCCTCTGAAGACCTGTCAAATGAAGTTGTGGTTGAACCTGGTGACAGCATTGCCTTTTCAGTTAAAAGTGAAGGGAGGGGTTGGGGGGAGCAGAAGCTTGTGAGAAAAGTGAAGAATTCAGCCAGAAAATAAATATGAAAATTGAGCTTGCAAAGGTTATAATAAAGTTATTTGTGCATTGAATATAAAACATACATGTCACTTAAAAATAAAAAGGAATTTATGCCTTAGTTACTGTTGCTCAAGAAATAAAAGCTTTTGTTTCTGAGTTCATCTGAGAGTGAAGACAAAATTTTCACCCTTCTCAGATTTAATTTTTTTCCCAAATTCAGGAGAGGGTGTCAATGCATTTTACGTCAAAAGAACTTTAAAACTGACAGCTGTTGCTGCAGCCATCATTTCAGGTTTCATCAACTGACTACGAAAGAGAAATGCTTTTCTTGAAATATTAAAAGTGATTGACTTGTGCTGTGTTGAATTCAGCATATATTTAATTGTTCCTGCAAGAAGGGATACTTGGATTTCGGGGTATGTCCCTGCCTTGATCCATCACTCCTCAGTAATGGTCTTATGAAGGTCAGTGTGCAGCAGGGGGAGTAGAGCAGAGTGTGGAAGCCTGGGTGGAAAACATAGCGTGAAGCTGGAGAGCAGCAAGTTGCTTCCTCCTCCCTGAGCAGGAAAATTAGGGCTCAGGAGGGAGACCAAAGCTGTAGAGAGACTTCTGAGTATGTGTCTAAGGTACAGGGGGAGGAAACAAAATGTACAAAAGAAAGAAAAGAACATTTGTCATTAATCACACAATTTTCTTCTAATCATTATAATTAGTAATCGCTTTGGGAATCTTGTCAATGTTCTCTAATGTGATGGTAAGAAAAGCTTTTCTGTTTGTTCTGTCTGGAAGAAAGAATAAACCTAGTAAGCAATGACTGTATTAAAATCCAAAAATGGCATGTAGCCAAATTTCCTTCTTATATAATCTTGGCTTTTAATTTTTCCCATTGCTGCATGTGACCTCAGCTCAAACAGACCCCTTGAAATCACTGTTAAACCACAGAATGGTTTGGATGGAAAGCAACCTTAGAGATCATCAGGTTCCAACCTCACCTGACATGGGCTGGGAACCTTTCAGTAGACCAACCTGTTCCAAGCCCCATCTAGCCTGACCTAGAACAGGGATGGGGTGTCCTCAGTTTCTCTGGGCGACCTGTTCCATGCAATGGAACAATTCCTCACAATTTCTTCCTAATAGTTAATCTAAACACACCCTCTTTCAATTTAAAGCCGTTCCCCCTTGTTCTGTCACTACATGCCCATGTAAAAAGCCCCACTCCAGTTTTCCTGTAGGGTCCATTTAGGTGCTGTAAGATCTGCCTGGAGCCTTCTCCAAGCTGAAGAACCTCATCTCTCTCACCCTGTCTTCATAGGAGAGGTGTTCCAAATATTTTAAATAACTGCTTGACTCAGTAGATATAGAAATACTAATTGTATTTCTATTTTCTCCTGGAAAAAAGGCTGCAGGAGCTTCTCAGTAGGCTTTACCACACTTTTTGGAAGCACTCTTTATCTCAGTAGCTGAAAACATCAATGATTTTTGTCTTCCCACATAATTTCTTGCTGCGTTATATCAGTCCTTGAAGTGCTGTTTCCCAAAATACATAGTTTGTGACTCACCATGGAAAAACCCTTTTCCTAAGGGTTTTTCTAAGCATTGTAAATATTGGAAATATTTACTGCAAAGAAGGCTGCTATTATGATACTGGAAAACCTAGGATTCACTTAGCAAAACTGGTTAAAATATGCAGTTGTGTATTCTTTAGGATATGCATAAAAATTTCTATTTCTTTTGTCTCTGCCAACAAAGTACTGCTGAAAAGGATAAGCTGAATCAGGGAGAGTAAAGGTCTGTGTATTGGTAACAACTGTTGTGTACAAAATGGAGTGGGTTGCACAGACACAGGCTGGCCAAAAGCACTCAGCTCAAACTTAGAAGGGAGGGATCGTGCTTAAATGACTTAATCAGATTTGTTAGCCTTTGTAGACTCTTAGTGAATGTTGAGGGAGGCCTTACCTATTTAAACTCCCCAACTCTCGTGTTCTTTTTGCCCCATAGTCACGTGTACAGTATTACCTACCTTACTTACTTGTAAGAACTGAAACAGTATTGGCCCGTTTGTGTGTAAATTGTTGTCTGGGAAGGGGTTGCATTCTGGACCTGTTGGTTACTTCGGTTAACGGTCCAAGAGTGAGCTGCCGGGTCTGTTTGTGTTGGTTTGGTTTTGTTTATTGGATTTGGACTCCACACAAAATGAAGCAGCATGCAAATGTATAGAATTACAGTGGTATCAAAATAAGTTTTAGGACTCGGTCAGCTTTCTAATAGTGTCTTGAAGGAATCATTTTCTTTCTTACTCCTACTCTTGGAAGCAGTTTAAATTGAGAATTGTGGGGGTAGAGGTATGTTTGCCCCCAGCTACTGTGATTTTTATTTTTTTCTTGGCTTTCTCTTTGCCTGAATGTGTTTTATTCAGAGGCATTGCTGCTCTCAGTCTTGAGAGTTTGGCTATTGAATGTCAGGAGGGTATTTAATTTCTTATTCCTGTATAACTGAGGAATCCATGCAGGAGGTCAAATTAGTTAATTAAAGAAGATTACCTCTTTGCTGATCTGAAGTATGCTTATTGCAACAGCATGGAGATAAAGTCTAAAATAGATCTTGGTGATGAATCTCAGATTGTTCCAGACTGTGGGATTCCAGGAAAACGCTAACGCTGCATATAGACATTGGGAAACCTGGTGGCCCTCTGGGGAATTTCAGATTGGTTTTTACCAGCCTCCTAACAGATGCTGTTCAAATATGTTGGACCAAATCTGGAGTGTCTAAAGTTAGACTAAGTACAGATTTAGGACTCTTACTAAATGAAGAAATTGTGACGTATGTTACTGTCTATCTTCAGCTCCCATTTAACATAGTGGGATTTGCGTTTGATCAACAGCCTAAAAGGTCAGACATATTTTAAATAGAAACACAATCTCAGTTTCAAAAACCTGGAACCTGTAGTCTAGGCTTTTGGGTCTTGCAATATGTGGATATTACCTAAGGTTGATTGAGGAAGAGATGGCATGGCAAAAACAGTTAAATGCTTGAGTTTGGGCTTGTGTTCTAACCAGATGTAGTAGGGGGCAGAGAGAAGGAGAAATCATATCTTGCTACTTGGGTTTCTTACAGATTAATTTAAAAGAAAAATTAGCTTGTTGCTTTTTATTTCCTTAGATGATTTCACTAGAATGTGTAGCCTAGTCATGGCCCAAGAAAACAAATTTCAAATATAGGATAAATTATATGTAAGAAAAGAAATGCATATTTTTGAGAAAATCCTTTGTCCTCACCAACAGAACTCTTTTGGCACATCTGCATAACATCTTTCAAATTCTGTCGATTTCTGAGGTCAGTTTTTATTTTGTCAGTAGGTTAAGAAGTAAGACAACATTTAAGAGTTAAGGCTGCAGCTCCTGAGTATATACAACAGTTAAAACTGCAGAATATATACAGCAGAATAAGACAGCAGTTGTATTTTGGCATGTGTGCAGAAGGAATATAAACATGCCATTTTGTAATGCTTTAGTTGGACTTTGCAGCTTATCAGGAGGCCTTGATGCATTTTACTTAGTTGAAGTCTCAGGGATATGAGACTATTATATGATGTGCAAATATACTGATATGCAATATAATTCAAATTCACTTTTTGTTCTGTTTTTGATAGCCATAGGATTATGTGTAGATAGACAAATTGTGCAGATTTTAATCTAATATTCAACTTTTCAAATATATACTTTGTGAAATGAAACTTTGTAAATTCACACCAAGTTGGGAGCAATCTGAGCTGTCAATAATAAAACCCGTGCTCACAATACCAGCAGCAAACTGCACACTGATCTGCAGCAGCAAATGAAGGGGCACCCATCCACTCATTAGTTGTGTGGCTGCATTGGGGTGGTGTTCAGCATGAGGAAGAGAAGCTTCAGGAGGAATCTGTGGGCTCTTTCAGCATAAAGAGAGGCTCACTCTTCCCAAACATGCGCAGCAAACAGGGAAGGGGCAGTGTCAAGATTGTGAGCATCCAGTTCATTTCATAAGAGACAATTCTTCATCATGGCTGTGGGCTTTGAGCTCTGGAACTGGCTGCCCATGGGTTGTGGGCTCTCCATCTTTCAAGACGTGCAAAGCTTTCTTTGGCAAAGCCCTGAGCAACCTCATTGAACTTGAAAGTTATTTCTGTGCTAAATGTGTGTTAGGACTAGATGACTTCTGCAGATATTTTCTGACCCTTTTTTTTCTCTCTTCTATTCTGTATCAAGCAAGATTTAAGTTTTATGTAGAACATTACTCACTTCTTAATGGGAATATATAAACTGATTGGATTGCAGTCTAGATTTCCTTAACTCTTCCTTCTGAAATGCCTTTAGAATCCTCAATTTAATTATTTGTTTGAATATTCGTCTTAATATTTTTCGTGTTACTGATTCTGTACAGACTTAATTTTAATCTTTTTAGTTTGTTTTTGAAAAACGTGGTAGAAATCAACCTCACAGTTGACCAAGTGAACCTTGATGGACTTGAAGGCTTGTGTAGCTGTTGATGCTTGTCTGCTAAAGTGGCTGTGCTGCTGGTCAGTTCAGTAGTAGATAGGCCAAATCTGCAACATGATCTTTCTTTTAGCTAGAAATACTTGCCATAGGTCAGCTTTGCTGATGTTATCTTTGAATTTAACTCTGTAGAATAATTTTGTCTTGACTTGGTGCTGTTGTCTTTGTAAGGTCTATTGGTGCTAATTATCAGATGAAACTTTATTTCCCCAAAGTACTTAAGCTTTGTGAAATGAAAATTTATTGGAGATATTCTGTTTCTGCTGCATGTACTGTAGCTCCTTTTGTATAAGAGGATTTTTTTTTTTTAAGAGAAAAATGTTTTTAAAGTCTAGCAATGCATTTCTAGTTCCTTTATGTTTTACTGTGGGATCTTCTGCTATGACACCCAATAACTGCATGGTACTTGAGAGCTTTTGTTCTCAGAAAAAATATAGAGCTTTTTGCAGAAATCAGTGGTATAGAACCCAAAGCCAGCTGCAGCTCCTAGCCTTCCATACTCATTGTTTATTCTCTTAAGATAAATCATTTGACTTTGGTTTGCATTAGTGACAGATTAAGCTGCCAATGTAAACATTGTAGGATTGAGTATTTTGAAAGTTGTGTATAATTTTGTGAAGGAACTGAACCCAGGAGCGTCCAGAAGCAATGTAATGTTGCGTGTGTTTGAATAATATTTTGCAATGTTCATGAGAAAGGGAAGTAAGTATTTAGAACAGTATTGGTGAAATGGTAACAGTTTATGTTTCCTAATTTTTGTTTACTGAAAATAATTCTTGACACATGGAGCTTTTACTCAAGTTTCCATGCAGAGTTGATCCTGGAAGTAGGAGAGACACATGTGTTATTCTACAGCCAAAAAATGCCATTATTTACGGTTGGGTAATCTTTCAATTTACTTTTGACAGTACAATTGAGTTAGAGTGAAAATGTTTTGGATTTAAGTCTCAGAGTTTGGGGTCTATTTGTGAAATGCTAGACATCCTCAGTTTTTAAAAGAAATATTAAATAATTCTCAGTTTCTTGCAACTAACCTATGTTTATCAGAAGTGGAACCCATAAAATTTAGAATTTGCAACTGTGATGTTCATCTCCATCCTGGGAGGATGCTAAGCTTTCTTATGGATTAGATGAGCCTGCACATTTAACCTGGGGAAATAAATTCCTAATCAAATGTAGTACTTGTGGCTGCACTACTAAAAGTTGGTTGTTTTTTTCTCTTTATTTATCTTTTTCCACACGTAGATGCTGCAGACCATTTGGTCAGTTCAGCTCTCCTGTAACTTTAATTAGCAACAGTCATAAACAAAAAAGTAGGAAGGCAGGTAAAATAAGTAATTAAAAACCAAAAAAAAAAAACCAAGAAGCAAAAAGTATTTTTCTTCTGTATAAAAATACTGGAAAATATCACTGAAGAATTTATGCATACTGGTATGGATCTTGCTCTTGCTATAGAGGAAGGTAGAAAATTCCATTCTCTACTGCTTACATGTTAGGTTTGGAAGGTCTTTGTTTCTTCTTTTCTTTAAAGGTCTAAAGGTCTAAATTCTTCTGTGGTGTGAAACACACCTTGCTTAACTGATTCAGGCTTTTGAAGATATTCTGCTAATTTATATACTGAAGAAATGGTTCTAGTATTTGACATCAATCAAAATTGTCTTGTTACAAAGTTGTGCGTAACAAACTTTAAAGAAAAATCTATACTGATTATATATTTGTTTTATAGATCTTGGAAATAATGTTTAACTTGACTACATTTATTAAAATTTAATGGGCAAATTGTTTTTGTTTGCTTAAAAAACTTGATCTGTATAAGCGGGTTTTGTGTAAACATGCTGAAAAGATGTTAAAAAACTTTCAAAGGATCACATTTTGCATGTTTATGGATGGCTTTGAAATGGGCAAAATATGTTGTGTTCTAACAGAAAAACATTTTTTGTACTATTTGATATGAAAGGATAGTGCCAGAGGTGAAGAATTGTGAACAGTGAGGAGTCAGATATGGATGATAAAAAGCAGGTTTGAGCTTTCTCTTAATTATTGCATTAGAACTATTTAACTGTCATTCCAACAGAATGATAAATTTATCTGGAGCACAGTAATTCAGCATTGCAGCTGACAATATTGGTTAAAGACTTCTGTCTTTTTTTAAGTGGTCGTGAGTTAGAATCTTCAGTGCAGGTGCTTTGAAACCGTAACTCAAGATTTCTTCAATCCTTTTTTTATTTAATTTGTTTAAACATTACTTGTTGGTTCAGAAGGTTTAACATTATGTTCTTCATTGTATCCTGAAAAATTTGACCAGACCATTTTGTTCATATTCTTGGGAAATTTGTGTTAGTTTAGGAAGTGTTTTGTTTCACATTTGTTCTGAATTTAGATTTCTGTTTTTGTCTGAGGCTACTACATGATTAAAACAGCTGCTGTTCCTTCACAGGCCTATGAAGAGTACACCAGCAAGCTTGATGCTCTACAGCAGAGAGAACAGCAGTTACTGGAATCCATGGGGAATGGAACTGATTTCTCTGTCTCCAGTTCAGCTTCAACAGACACAGTTGCATCATCTTCCTCCTCTAGCCTCTCTGTAGCACCTTCATCCCTTTCAGTTTATCAAAACCCTGCTGATATGTCACGGAATAACCCTAAGTCTCCACAGAAGCCCATTGTTAGAGTCTTCCTGCCCAACAAGCAAAGGACTGTGGTGAGTCAGTTTCTATTCACATACTTGTAACCTCAATATTTCCTGTATCTCTCTCCCTCTGTATGTAAAAGTTAATTTAAGAGCTGAAATATACCTGGGTGGAGGTCAGAAGTGTCATGATCACCGTGCTCTGCCGCAGTCAGTTGTTTTGATATGTCGAATGTTTTTGAAAGGGTTTACTCAAAAAAGTCCATTATAGCAATAATATAGAATACAGAACTTAAAAGGAGTTTTGTAACTATGATGATACCTCAAGAAATATTTTCTCAAATCAGTTTTATTGGATAAATAGTATTTTACCATTTTATGATAGTTAGAAAGGGACAATAAGCTCTATATCTTGTCTTATTCAAAACTATTGATTAGTTTAACAGGGCAGGATGGAGGAAGTATTTTCTATTTTCAGAGTTACTAGAAGCATTGAATGCTTTAGAGCAAGAAGCAGCCTCTTGCAGCTTAGGAGGGCTATGCAGAATTGCTTGGGTTTTTTTTTTTTCTTTTGCTTTTTCCTCCCCTCTCACGGTGGTGAGCGTTTGTGTGGACACCATGATGATACTTTCAGGTCTTGTGTAGGGAGCTGATTAGGGGAAGGACATAGTTGCAATTAGAGGGCTCAAGAAGTGTGCCCATAGACTGCTTGAAACCTGGTGTTTATCAGTTCTGACAATTTTTCAAAGACTCCTGATGTCATGGAAGAGTAGTTCACTTCTTGCTTCTAGGGAAGGGATTTTTTGTATCCCTTAAGAGCTGCTAACTGAAGAGCCTTAATATGTCCTTTAGAACTATACACTGCAAACTGTGATATATGAAATTATTGACAAGCCATAGTCTAGGCTTTTTTTTTTACAAGGTAGTACATAATCCAAATTTAGCAGGGGAGCAGTGTTTCCAGAGAGGGTGGGAAACGAATGAACAAGAACTGGTCCATGTCAAACCAGGACACTTTGCAGCAGTCAGTCAGGTGTCAGCTATCTCTGGATTGTTTCTGTCTGTTGAATTTGAGTTGCTGGTAAAAAGAAGAAAACATCAACTGAGTAGTTCTGGATGTTGGAACATGTGCTCACCCTTTCCCTGCCACTTTCCTTTCATCCTTCCCCCACCTCACTGAGCAGAAGACTTGTAGTGGAACAGCATTGGAGTGCAGTTGTTTTCACCTGACCTTTGTTTTTTTTTAAATATTGCTTAATTGTTCAAGATTGTTGAAGATGGAAAATAATATTTGGGTTTTGACTTAGAGAGTGGGAGTTTAATGTAGCCTGTGACCACTGTGCAGAATGTACAGTGTAAAGCCAGGTGGTGTTGTCTGCCTGTTGAGGAAAGTCTAAGCATGCGGTACGACCCACAGAGTGAGATCTGGAGAGAAGGTCCTGGATTTTAGAGGGACGCTGGTTTGTTCACATGTTCTGTCCCACCCTGTCTGGCTATTTGCAGCCCCTGTCATGGGGCTCATCAAGTGGTTTTGTTTCTTTCCTGTAAAGGATCACAGCATATAACTTCCTGCACTGTTCTGTGCATTACCTATTCTGTGCACTACCTGTTCTCCTATGTGTTCTCCTGTCCTCTAACCCACATAGTGTAATTCTACTGTTATTCTTTCCCCCTCATCTGCCATACTCTTGTTCTGCTTCTTTGTCTCTCCCTTTTTACCTCCTCCTCAATCCTGTTTTATTTTTCAAAGCACTAGGTGCTCTTTCTGGGCTATGGGAGGCAAACATGGTTTAACTTTGGGTGTAGTCAGGGAGATGCTCTTGCTTCAGTTCCGAGCTTTCTAGTGGAGGATTAACACTATTTGCCTTACAGGTCCAGCTCTGCCACTAGTTCCCAGCTTGCTTTGGTTCTTTTTATTTTAGTTTTACACAGCTTGGATCAAGTTGTGTTACTGAAGCTGAACTTTGTTTTCTTATTTTCTTTTTGTATACTCGTAAAGTATCTCTAGTTTAGAGCTTAATGGTGCTTATAGGAGCTCTTGAGTATGAGGGTTATTGGCCTTGGAGCTGAAGTTTATTTCTCTGAAACTTGAACCAGTGGTCATTTTATTGAGAAAGTCAGGAATTTCTTGTATGGCAACTCTCAATGCAATTCCTTTGTTTTCAGTATTTATTGACCCTACATGTAGTCTGCTGGAAACTAAGGAAATGCCAGGAGCAATCACAATCCAGAAGGAACTGCAGCAGCTTACTGAATCCTAGGGTGCATCAAGCACAGCATCACTAATTAGCTGGGAGAGGTGATTCTCCTCCTCTATTCAAGTGGGGCCTCACCTTGAGAACTGTGTGCAGTTTTGGGTGCCATAATATAAGATTCTGTGATCCACATTGCAGTTTTAATAGCCAGCAGTCAGATGATGGGTTACTAGCATTTTTCAGTGAACATTGAGACTGCTTCCTTCATTCTCTCAGTGGATTGAGAAGTGTTGCACGCATTTGTCTTTCTTCATAACCTTTGGCTTTTAAATCAGACTGATTGTGTCTCACTTGTGCCCATTAACTGAGCCATTTGCTTATGTAGCTGGGATGTTAGTTCAGGATGCTCAAGTATACAGGGTGGCTTGTGATAGGTTGAAGCAGGAAGGAGCTTCCTTGTGAAAATATGTGGTACCTGCCATCAGAGCCTTCCCTTTGCCCTAGTTCCCATTCTATTTGGCTGTTAAAACAAGGCTGATGTGTTCTACAGTCAAGCAGGTGGCTGGGGGAGGTACTGTTGAAGTTGCAGTGTTGCAGCAATCTCCTCCCCACCTCAACCTAAATTGCTTTCAATTAATATCTACTTCTGAAAGAAAATATTGTTAATATCACAATAATAATTTCAGTCTCTATTTCCAGTTCACTTCAGGAGAGGAGAAATGTTGTCAGATTCCAAGGAGTCTGGGAATGCCATGACATTTCTTAAACTGACCTAAAGTGATTGGAATTGAGTTGGTAATGGAGAACCAACCGCGTTATTTTTTCTTTGATCACTCTGAAGCAGCTCCAAGTACTACAACAGCCTTCTGCTATTTGTTTAGAGCTACTAAAAATGCAGGAAATGGGGGGGGGAGTTGCTTGCATATCTTACATTTTTGACTAGCAACTGCCTTGTTAGTTGAGCGTTCTCTATGTGTTATTGTTTGTGTAGGATCAAGCAAATACATCTGTTGGAGGTGACTCCAGTTCAAAATATAATTTAAGGAAACTGGTGGAGTACAAAGAAATGAGACCATGGTGTTCAGTGTAAGTGATTGTGGTGCTGAGGTAGTGTAGCTAAAGGGGAAGTTTCTTTGTGTGTGTCATGATAAGGCAGAGGTTGGACAAACCTTTTCCCTAAGGTGTGAAGGTGCTTGTCTGAAAGCCTGATGGGTCTGTGTCAGAGCCTGGTGCTGCTGATCATTTGAAGTCAGCATTTTGATTCAGCTGGCAGCAGGACAGGGTTCAAAAGTAACTTTTTTTTTGAAAGCAAAAATAAATAGTTGGCTTGGTTAGCTGGAGGGGAATCAATGAATAAGTAGTGTCAGAAATAAAAGATTGTTTTCCTTGTCCTGGTCCTGGAAAGGGATGAAGAGAAGTTTCTTTCTGTGAACAACCTCCTAGAAGAAACAACAGATTGTTTTTTTCTTCTCTGTGCTGGAGTAATTTTATCCCCTATAATGCAGAGAGAGAAACATGTGTACTTCTTTCCTTATTGGCTTTGTTCAGCTGGCAAGTCACACATCCTTTGGAGAAGCATTCCACACAAATGTCACTCAGATAAGTCTGTGCGGGTGGGTTCGTTCATTTTGTTCTAGGCCAGAGAGAAGGATGCTGAAGTCATAAAAATGGAAGATGGTGCAAGTCTACCTGAGATGAAAAATTGTTTTATAGAACAAGTTGATGAGGCTTATCCAAGCACTGGCAGGATTTTGGGAAATACTAGTTTCAAGCTTGTTTGGGTTAGGAATCTAAATATCTGTGGTGTGCATCGTAACAAATCACCTAATTAAGGGAGAGCTTTTGGAGGTGGAAGGAAAGTATAAAAACTCTGATCTCCTGCTGGTTGCCAGGAGTCTGAGAGATTATGTTACATGCTAAAACTTGGTTTTGGTGGAAGGGAGGTAGTCTTAAATGGAAGTAGATGATATTTACTGGTGAGATTTTTGAGGGAATGAATGGAGCCAGCGGGGAACGCAGCCTTGGCATTCTTAGTTGTGGAGTGGATTAGGATTTTTTTTCCAAATTGTATGATTGAATGAGTGTACAAAGAAAGGAGACATAAGAGAGTGCTCATGCAAATGAACAGAAGTAGACACATACCTGGTTGTTGAGATGGTGATTATCAACTGATGCAGAGGTACAGGGCAAATAGGATAACTTCAGGTTTATGTAAGTGGAAGAAGACATTGAAAAAGTTTAAAATTAAGGAGTTTGGGCAATTAGCATAAAAAGTTTTCTAAGAGTATAAGGAATACAGGAATATGGTATTTGCATGTAGGGCAAAATCTAAGCATTTTGTGGGATTGCTTCAAGTGTGACTTATTTTTTTCCCCTAATTTTTTTCTTTGAGGGCTGGGGGAATGATTATTGAGGACATGGGTACAGTATCTTTTGTCCATCAATTTTAACTGACAGGTTTGGAATAGGGAAAAAAACCTCCATTTCCAATTGCAAGAACAGTTCTGATTTTTGCTCTGTGAAAGCTGACAAAATAGTTAAAATTATTTAGAGATTTCTCCAATTAGATTGTTTGCTCACTGTAGACCTTAAGGCACTAGCAAGAATGTTTAGACAGTTCTCCCATGGCCCATCAGGTGAGGTTTCCTCTCTTGAAGGAAAGTTTTCTGAAACATATAACAGAGTTAATATTTTGTGGACATATCTGGAGTATCTCTTTGTCACAGTGAAAGAGCACAAGAATAGGTCAGGCATGTATGATATTTTCCATGGGTTGTCTTCCAAATTTGAGCTATTTGTCACTCAGGAATTTTATGAGCTTAAGTGTTTTCTGTTTGGAAGTCCTCTCTTCAGCCTCCATTAAATGTATGCTATGAATACTAGAAATTTGTGTCTTGTGGTTAAAATTCCTTGGGCGTGGTTATGTGGAGTGTGAGTAATCATGTTCTGTGTTGGCTACTTTATTCTAAGTGAAAGAAGGGCTTCTGAGAAAAGCCATTTAACATGGGCCTATTATAAAAACAAGTAGCTAAAACTGGTTATGACTCTGCAGAGGAACAATATTAAGATGTCTTTGATGTTGTAGTGAAGTCCTAGTGAAAAAAAAGAATGAGAGAATTCTAGGAAAGAAGAGACTGCAGTAAGAGGGCTTCTAACTCAAGTACTTTATGAACAAGATCATACAATTGAGGAATAGCAGCCCTGAATGATTTGATTACCCAGGAAATCCCTTCTGGACAAGTACTTGGAGTGGGGGAAAAACAGTCTGAAAGCAAATGAGCTCTCCTGAATGATAATAGGGGGCATAGAAAGTTACAGGAAAACAGTGTTTAAGTGTAAGGAGTGATGGGCATTAGAAAGGCATCAGGTGATGATAGGTCTTGTGCTTCATCTCTGTGGTCTGTTGCTGCCTTCTGCACATTACCAGCTTCCAAAGTAAATGTTCCCTTCATGTCTTCTGGCCTTCTTGGTGGAGTGAGGGTGGTAAGGAGTCTTCACTGCCCTCCCCAGTTGCATTTATAAAAAATCCTCGCTCAGCTCCAGTGCCATCTCTGTCAGCATGAGTAAGGAGTGGATTTGCTTAGTTTGAATTCTGTATCTGTCTATAGTGGTCTGAGTGGGGACAGTGAAGCAATGGGGAACAAAAAAAACCAGATGTTGTATATGTTTTGGGAAAGCTTGGTGGCCTCCAAATATTTCAGTTGTCTGCAGATTCTTGATAGGATCAAATCATTGTGTATTATCACCTATTACAAGGTCAAAAAAATTCGATGGTAGCTTCTAAACCAAAAGTAATTCTTCAGGTCACAAAATAAGTTACCCTTTTTTCTATGTTAAATTTCAGAATAATGTATGGGTTTTGGTTGTTCTTTGTTTTGCTTTATTCTGAAGTTTAAGAGTAATTAGAGGTGCTTTGTGCAAAAACTCAGCATAAATTGGGACCAGTAAAGCTTTTTCACTTGGTTTTGTGTTGGTATGCTTCATATGCTTCTCATAGTTAAACGTCTGTTGGAAAGTTCATGGAAGTTCTTAAAATGTGAATGTGAGACTGAGTTTTTAAAAGTGACAATATGTATGTTTAAGAGTTAAAGGAGCTAAACAGCACTGAGAATGCTGTGCATGGGCCAGTTCTTAAGTGTCTCACTCTTGTCACACCTGGGTTTATTACATCTGCCTTTTTAATTAGGCAGGCAATCATGTGATCTTCTCTGCAGTCATGAAGACTAGAAGAACATGCTATTTTTATTCTATGTAAATTCTTAGCATAAATTAATTCATCATGCATGCACAACTGGGATCCTTCAAATATTCTGTTTTTAAATCTGGTGCTTGATTCATTTCTTTTGAGTTCAGATTTGCATCTTGCTTTCTGTAGTTTATGCTGTGAGTTTGTGCCTCAAGCTTTCTGAGTAGTAAGCACTGAATTTCTGCAGGCATTTGAGCTGCCCTACCAGTTTCACCTGTCAAGTATAAGGAAAGTTCAGAGAAGGGTTGTTCAGGCAGCTGAATAAACCAGTTTCTTTTTTTTAATTATGCACCTGATCTACCATGATTAGGTTTTACTAATCAAAAATACAATTAAAACCTCCCATGTTGTATCAAACATGCAGCAGAAAGTGAGTTTATTTTTAGCCTATGCCAATGGTTGGTTGCTGAATGTATCTGAACACTTTGGAATTTTATGCATCTTATTAACAGTCTGGGGTTATGAAGTAAATGGTAGTTTACTTTCAAGTAAGCTTCACTTGATGCTTCTCAATCACCAGGAAAATTTGTTCCATCACTTTTTAAATTGTCTTTTTTCTTTCCTTGAGAGTTTCTTTCTTTTGTCCTTCCAATTCTCTTCTTTCCTCCCACCGAGGAGGGAGTGATCAACCATCTGGGTGGTGCTTAGCTGCCTGCCAGGGATAACTCAACACAAACTACCCTCAAATGCTGGATAAATTCAAAGGCATATGTGTTGAAAAGAGAAAATTTAATCTACTACAGTTTTATTGACACACTGTCTTAGATTGCAAAGTGAAACAATATTGAAAACTTGCCATTAGAAAACTGATGACTTGTCATCTGGAATGCCATGTGCAACATTGATTGTTGGTTCTTACTCAAGTAAGGAGTGTTTAGTGATTCCTTATGAGGTGGAAAGTCTTGCTGTAGAAAGTAAAGAATGCTAGAAGAAAAATACTGTTTGGAGCATGCTTCCTTTGCCTCATAATGTACTATCAGGCACTCAGTGAAATGGAATGCAAGTCACAAATCTGAAAATTATCACAATAAATGTTTTAATTCCATGTCTAGTAAGTCATACTTAAATAATTCATGCTTCTTGTGTTGTTTAAGCAAACTAGCCAATGGGAGTTTCAGTATTTGTAGGGAATGTGTATATTACCTGAAGATGGAAGTATCCATTTGGTTGTAGGATCAGTTGCAGCAGCTTAGAGAAGAACGTGAATTTTAGCCCTTCTGCTATAGTTTCTTTCCCCCATGCTGCTTTTAAAGCACTTGGAGTGTGATCAGCTGAGACAGGACTCTACAAAAGTGAACTCTATTACGAAGATTTATTTAAACTGTTTTGTACCTTAAATTTCTCATGCATGTGGGTTTTGGTTTGGAGAATATCCAGCTGACTTTTTTGTCTCTTGAACAGAAACCACAAGGTCCTGGGGTTTCATGCCCATATAGTGGCTGCTGATATTTTTCTAGATGAGCTTTTCTTGCAAGTCTCATATTTTCCAAACTTTATTTTACTAATAGGTCCTTGTCAGCCTTCACAGTTTTTGCCACTGATGAATGGCAAAACAGTTTTTGCCTTGTCAGCCTTCATCAGTTTTTGCCACTGATGAATGGAACTCACCCTAATGAAAATTTGAAGATGATTTGCTCTCTGTTGTCGGCTTTAAAATGACCAATGCTCTTCTGAACACAGTTTGGAACTGTCTCTCAAAAGTTTGAAAAATTATTCATTAGGCACGATAGGTTTCATCCAGTGTGGTTGAGTGATGTTGTATTCTTGAGAAAATATTTCTGTACTGACATAAATCAGTCTGTTGTGTTCTGCATTTAATTGCATTGGAGGTGCCTATGGGTGCTGGTAACCCATGTCTTTGCAAGTTAAATGGAATTAATGCGTTTGATTGAATGGTAACAGCTTTGTGAAATGGGTAAATTCTGATCAATTTCCAGTGGAAACAAGATTTAATGCAATGAAATTGCCTCTCATTCGTCTCACTAATATGGTTCATTAAGAATGTATTTTCTTGCTGCTTTCTCCTGGAAGCTGGACAGAGCTTCATGTCCTATTATCCAGAACAGCTGTTTCTGAAAGCTGTGTTCTTTTCTAGAGGATGTGATGTTCAGTGCCATCTTATCTCCTTTTTGCCACAAACGAGGGTAATTTTATCTGTTAGTCCTGTAAGAAGTAGCTGACTGATTTGGTGAAATATTTGTCCTCCATAAGTAAGATGAGAAATTAAATGTGTATCTGATGTTTGGATTTTACCAGAAAACCTTCCACGTTAGAAGGCCAAACTAATTATTTGGCAAAAGTATAGTTTAGCCTAATTTTCTCCCAACACACTGAATTCTGTGAACATGTGGCTGAAATTTTTTAGTCCTGGGTGTCAGGTATGGGGAGGAAAAAAGTGTGATCTTTCAGGGTCTATGTGTTGTGGTAAGCAAATAAATACTTTGAAGTGATATTTCAAATCCATTCTATTTGGCATATTTCCACTATGGTACCCAGTAGTCTGCTTGATTGTTTGGAATTGCTCTGAAGCTCTAAGCTATGTTACACATACCTTACATTCTGTACATATGTTACACTTGGCCAAAGTGAGCTGAGTGACAGTGTTAGGCTGAGGGAAAAATAAAGCCAGCTAACTAGTTTTGAGAAGTATATTACTGGATATTCAGGGCTGACCAGCCTTTCCACTTTCAGAGAATACTTTTGCATTGCTTTTTTGAAGTGATTCTTAGTCTCTTTATAGCTCTAAAACATTGGAAACTACAGTGGTGTAAGGAAGCATTTTTAGCTTACTGAGACTATGCCAGTTTCTAGTCTGATGCTAGAAAAGTGATGTAAGAGTTATTTAGGGACATAGCCATGAATTTCTTACCGAATTGGGAATGACCTGATTTACAGAAATAAATGATTTATTATGCATTGCTTAAATACTTGTGGCTGCAGTACTAAATATATATCGATAATGTTGTTACAAATACTGTCCCTAGAAATAGTTCAGGTGAGTAAAAGAAATGAGGACATTAAGGGCTGCAGTTCTGTTTAATCTGTCTAGGTAGTAAGACTGCTTTGAGAATTTCTGCAATCTGGAATAATTTTCCATTTTTTTCCTTGGGGCTTAACATTTGCAAACTTAAGCATGTGTTTTGGTGTTGCCCTGAATTGCTACTTATACAATTTAGGATGCTCAAGTAAATTATCTTCTCTGGTATATTATTAATCTACGCACTGAACACACCTTGCCGTCTGTATTGGTGGCTTCTGTACTGTTCCTTAGTGTTATATAGCCCACATTTTCATACTCTTCACTTTTGAAAGTTTCTTGCTGAATCAACTTACTAATTGCTATAAAAACCTAAGCCTTTTCTGATCTACAAATCTTATGTATATAAGTAACCTGAAAAGAAAGCCCTTAACAATCACAATTTAGGAGTACATCCCCTAGCTTAGTAACATGAGTTTCTAGGAGGTAACCATTGTGAAACACTTGGATTCTCTTAGTTATAAACCAGAGGGATCAAGAGATAATAGATCTGTGCAAACAAATGGATTTTAAACAATATTAAACATCCTATGTTTCAATAAAATGCCAGCTTTGTTCAGTGTAGTGGGTTGCAGGCATAAGAGTGCTGTGTATTTTGGAGAAGATGAGAAATTTTCTCCTGGGGAACTGATTTTGTTAAAAAATGCTGATGTGATTCAGTTA
This sequence comes from Serinus canaria, assembly GCF_022539315.1. Taxonomy (NCBI): domain Eukaryota; kingdom Metazoa; phylum Chordata; class Aves; order Passeriformes; family Fringillidae; genus Serinus; species Serinus canaria. The sequence continues at coordinate 58,346,425 of NC_066314.1, read as the reverse complement.
AAATGCTCTGTGGGAATCCTGGCAGAACTCTTGATGGAATTGATAAAACCTACTTGGTGCCTTCCTGCTGTGCTGGAGTTGTGGGCTCCTGGCAGGCACCCGGGGGCTGCACCATGCAGGGCTCCTGCCCCCTGCTCCCCTCCCAGCCTGGGGGGGGGCCACACACCCTCCCTCTGCCTGGGGGTGAGAAAGAAGCTGTTCCAAAATTCCTTCTTTGGAGTCAGCAGGAGTCTGTTAGTCAGGAAAAAAGAACTGGTGTTGGGTTTTGTTTTTCTAGAGACTGAGTTGGTCTCCAAATCACTTTGTTGGAACCAGCTTTTTCTTTAACTTTGCCATAATTTGGGGGTGAAAAGAAGCTGGGGACAAAAAGAGGTTTCAGAGGGATTGCTTTGCAGGGTGAGATTTCTGCTTTACAGCAGGTGCTAGTAGGGACTGAAGGAGGGGGCTGAAGGGCTACATGCACAGATGGTGAGAGACCATGCTGTACCAGTCTGGGAAAATGATTAATCAATACTACAGGGACTTATTCTAGCACTAAGTTCTTTTAATTTGGCCTTATGTTACTCTGCTTGGGAGTTCTGTAAGAGAATGTTCTAAATGTGATGCTGATTCAGGATCATGATGGTTTTTGAAAGTAATAAAAGCAGTTCTTTGGGTTTTAGCTGGATCGCGATGCAAATAACAGTGAAGAGAACTAATGTTCTACCCATGTTTCTAATTGCAAGTTGCATAAATATGGCTTGGATTTTAATGAGGGCGACTTGGGATAATAATACTGAGGAATAGCAAATGATTATTGAGCAGGATGTTTAATGCACATTTTTCATAGTCCTATTGCACTTATGTTGCTGTAGGTAACCTTCATTCTGATACTTCCCAAATTTTGAGAGTTTGTATTTCCAACTTTATTGATCTCTTAAAAGAAACCCTGTAACTTCATAAATTTTGTTGTTGACAAAATTAAAAGGAAAAAAATTACACAAGTGTAATTAATTAATTAATAGTATTGGAACTTGGAGGTTCCTGATGCATTTCTTTGCTTCATGAGTTACTGGAGGATGTTGTCATCATTTATGGAGGATCAGTGTTGGAGGAAGAAAATGTTTTCCAGTGACCACAAGACGGCTTGTCTCTTCTTTAATGTTAGTAATCTTCCTACTGCTTGACTTTTCCTCCTTGTCTTGTTCCACTCCTTTACACAGGTCAAGATTTACTAACCTGGTTTCTTTTAATACTTAACTCTGTTGGAGTTTTCTGCCTAAGCTAGAACCTCCTCCTACTCTGTGCTGGGTTCTGTTTCAGCTCCTAAGCACCTCCTTCCCCCGATGGTCCTTGTCCAAAACAAGCCACCTTTTCTCCCAGTCACAGCTTGAAAGCTTCCTGTTCAGGATGTTCTTCCAGTACTTCCCCAGGTGTTGGCAAACAGTTCTCCCTGCAAGGTAGTTCATCACGTCATTTTTTCCTGCCCTCAGCCTCAGCTCTTCAGTCTGTCCTCCCTCTATCTTGCTTGTCTGATTCCTACCAACCTGCTGATCACAATTCCCTCCCCCAGTATACACATGCTTTCCCTGCAATGTTCAGTTCTTGAAGTTTGTCCTGACCCTCTCCTCCCATTTCTCCTTCATGCCTAGCCTCTTTCCTGGCTCTTTTCATTCTCCTTTTAGTCCCCATCCTCTGGCTGCCACCTTTGCAGTATTTCAGTTTCTTCTGCCACTATGGATATCAGTGCTGAAGGGACTGAGGTTCTGGTAAGGTAGACCTGAATTGTCTGTGGGAACTCAACCTCAATCCAGCAGAAGCTTAGAGGAAAAATAGCCTTGAGCCAAAGAACAGTTGGTTCCTCCATCGAAATGGCTCCTGATCAGATCTAATGTGGGGGGCCTGAAATCCTCAGAGACTTCAGTCAGATTCTTAAAAGTATTTACTCTCCATTTGTAAATATATATGTTGGAGGCATAGAACAGGACACTGAGGGGACAGACAGGTTCTTTTAGGGGTCTTTGGCAGAATGATGATGGCACTGAATCAGAGGGACAATTAAAGAGTTATTTTCTTAACAAGATATTTTGATTAGCATATCACAGAATTTATTATTAGAATGGCACATGAGTTCTACAAGCAGAATCAATGTTGTGCAATTTATAAGTAACATAATACAGAATTTATAATACAACTTCACTTATAATTTCTAATCACCTTGGCAGGTCAACACAAATCTTTAATAGATGTTTTGCTGTATCAATACAACAATCATAATTTAGGCTCAACATTTGTATAAAACAATGAGTCATACTCTCCATCCTTGGAGAAAGGAGAGGAGTTCCTTTCTAAGGAGTTACTTAGAGTAATAGATGTATTAAAAAATAATACAATGTGTAAACCAAAGTCACCTAAGGCTGAATATCAAGATTCTAAAGTAGTGCGCTATAGGATGTTTTTTCCAAGGAGTTCAGAAAAATAATCTTTTTTTAAATGTTTGTGTTGACCAGATGAAATGCATAAATATCCTGTAAAGAGGCGCTCTCATGTTAATGGAAAGAAGATGGTGAAGCAAAATATTCCTTTAATTTGTGTCTTCTGAAAGCACCTATGTTAGAGTTCTAGAAAATCAGTATATAGTGTAACCTCAAGTGGTGTTCACACAGCTACTTGAAACAGGCTGCTACTTTGCACTGTCATGCTTAAGTAGGACATAGAGCCCCTAAATACCCATGGAAATTTAAACGCAGGAAACAAAAACTAGGCTCCGATCCAAAGCCAGTGGAAGCTGATTAAAAGACTGCTTTTGGCTACTGAGTGCTCTGGCTTAAGCCACTTGTAAGCTAGATTTGAGTTTCAGGTGTTCAGACAGACTTGACAGGTTTGTTAAGTTTGTAGGTTTTTCTTCTGATTTTTGTTCAAGGTACTGTCTGTGATTTTAGGTGATATCCCAGTGTGTACAGTGCGTGACTTACATATTTTCACTACTGAGTTCTAAAAATAGTTAGTACATAATATTCAATATCTTAACTACACTTAATCACCAGATCATGTATTCTTTTTTATGGCTTGACACTATACAGTGTTAAATCACAGGTTTACCTAGAGATGATCTACTTACTTGTATAAAATATGCCTACAATTAGAAGTGAGCAAAATACCTTTACATAGTATGGAGTTCTTGATTTGGCTAGTTTTAATATGCTCCTCCATTCTTTCCATCCTGTTAGTTATCTAAACTTTTCAAGCCAGGAAACAGAGAAGAGCAATGTATTTGCATGCAAGACATATTTGTAGAGTTACAAATATAGGTTAATGTGAGAGGTGATGGTCTGCCTGACTCAGATGACTTTTGTTTCACTTGTTTGCGTGCTTATCTTCTGTTTTAGAAATAGAAAATAAAATATTTACATTTTATCGTAATGGTTTTTTGAGTGCAGTCCAAGTTAGTTCCTTCACTTAATTTCGCTTGGCATGTTTCCCCACTTATGTTCAGGCCAGCCTGTAAAATTAAAGCTGTATGTAGTTATTAGCTATCTGTGTGCTGTGTTTCCAATTTCTTCTAGTTGAGAAAGTTGGAAATTCACTTTTGGAGTTGAATGAAGATTCTGTTCCAAATGTTAATAGATGTGTAGAGCTTGTTGGCTCCTCTAGCTGAGACTTTTTCTTCATATACTATTCAGCAAGAAAATTTTTCTTGATACGGAAAAGGTTTTGGAAAACTCTGACCGACAATTCTGTAAAGCATCCTGAAGAGTGGGTTTTAGCACTTGAGGGTCAAAATGTTTGCATCAGTTTTGGGGGATAAATTGGAAGTTGTTTTAACTAATTTCTTTTGTATTTGACCTCTAGGTTCCAGCAAGATGTGGAGTGACAGTCCGAGACAGCCTAAAAAAAGCGCTGATGATGAGAGGTCTTATTCCAGAATGCTGTGCTGTTTACAGAATACAAGATGGGTATGGTTTGTGTGGGATGCTTTTTTGCTCTTAGAATCAATTTTTGGAGCTACCCAGGATGGCCAGTTCTATCCAGAGGTTGTTTACGAAGTTCAGAATTTTATGATACTTTGCACTAAACAGTTTGCACATTGCAGACATGTTGAAAAGAATGTCTGACTCCTAGGAAAATGCTCAGGCATAATATTCAGTTGTATAAAATTATGGCAAATCTCATTTAATCAAACTCATGCTAACCAAAGAAGTATTACATAGGCTGTGTTAATTTCTTAGTTTTATTTCATTTGGCTATAATGCATTCCTAACTAGACAGAGTTCCCTTGGGAGGAAAAAAAAGAGATTTTAGCCCTAAAAATTTGCATATTCATGTGTACAATTAGCTATCTCTGTGGAACTCTTATACAACAGGTACCTTCGCAAACACTTATTTGATCAAAAATCCATCTGCCATGTAGGAAACAAGGAACTGGCTGCTGCTGCTGCTGGTTGAAAAAGTGCATTTCCTTCCTGCAGCTTGTCCAGGGAAGGTGTGCTTTGTTTGCTATTTACTGAGCCTAAGGTCTTGTTCTAAAGTTTCCTGCAATTGGATGGGTAGCAACCCCCCACAGTGTAACTTTTTAGCTGATCTCACAGCTTTGGCAAGAGACATGCAAGGGCTTGTGTGCTGATGCTAATGAGAGGCTTATTTTCACTTTAGAGAGAAGAAGCCAATTGGCTGGGACACAGACATTTCCTGGCTCACAGGAGAGGAGTTGCATGTGGAAGTTTTGGAGAATGTGCCACTCACGACACACAATTTCGTATGTACTGGGTCTTGTGAGATGCTGAGTGGGGTTACATCAACTTCATACTTTCAAATTTAAATTACCAACTTGGAATATTTTGCATCTGTGGGATGTGGTGGGAGTTGCAAAAGAAGTTTTTAATCACAGTAGCTTAAGTGAATTTGATAGAATTGTATTTTAAATAAGTGATGCTAGAGTACTTGATCACCCTTAAAACTTTCACGTTTTGTTGGAATACACCCTCTAAAAATCTATAAATGTAAGAGGTTTATATCAGTACTGCATTGCAGAGCTGTAATAATCTACTATTTTTGTATTGCTGTATCTATAAAATGTATTCTGGGCCTCCCTGCTGGCTCTGCAGCAGCAATTAACTAATGAACTAACTATTCCCAGAGCAGTGCTGACATCATCAATGATGCAGTGCACAAATATGTTTTGACCTGATAAGGCACCAAGTAAATGGAAGCTGCTAAACAGAATCTGTCTAAATGTTTCCAGCTACATACAAAATCCTGGAAATAATGTCTGTCACGCTGGGAAAGAAAGACCTTCTATTTCAGCTTAAAACATAGCAAAATTCTTTCTGCAAGCTGTTTCAACCTCTTTAGCTCAAACAGGCTGTTTGGGTTATGGCTAGTTAGGTGAACTCTAATAGGCTCACATTTTTTATATCCCACTGAAATTCTGATTATTACATGTAATAATAGAACTAAGAATGTGTTTTTATACTAGATATTGCTGAATTTGAAAATTAACTAAATCATTTTCCCCCTATAATCTGGGGAGAATGCATAATCACCCTTCTGTGATTCTGAATGTATCTGAGTTTCAGTAGTCAAAATTACAACTATATCTGCAATCATACATTGAAACCCTATATATATGTGTAATATGTATGTGTGTGTGTATATATATATAAAAATATATATATGCCAGTGTATTTCCAGTCCTGTCAGTATTGGATAGAAATGTTCTTTGGCTTCTGGTTAGAAAATGAAATTAGTATTTCAGCAGCTTTTGGTTTTATAGGTTGTATCCAAATAAATTCTCAATGTTTGTGTCTAGCATGATAATAGTGAAGTTTTGCTTCAGTTTTTTTGCTCTTGCTCTTACTGCTAGTGAAGTGAAGCATTAATTCCAAGAAACAGTTGAAGGAATGTTGTAGTGCATGAAAACTGTTTCAAAAAGGAGATTATGATCTTTTGTGTAAATCTGTTTGATACATAAAACTGTAGCTCCAGCATCACAAAAGCGACTTTTAAGTACACTTGAGGGAGGTAAAAGCAAGTAGCCTATCTTGGGCTTACAGGAGGGCTCTGGGTAATTGTGACTATTTTTGCCAACGTAGGTACGAAAAACGTTCTTCACATTAGCGTTCTGCGATTTCTGTCGGAAGCTGCTTTTCCAGGGGTTCCGCTGCCAGACTTGTGGCTATAAATTTCACCAGCGCTGTAGTACAGAAGTGCCACTGATGTGTGTTAATTATGACCAACTTGAGTAAGTAATCACAATTGATTTTCAAGTTGAGCCTCTTAACAAGTGTACAGCTGTCAGTGATTTCTTGTGTTAAGTCTGTAATTCAGGAAGTCAGCAGAGGTGCCTGGAAAAAGAAAATAGGAGTTCAACTGTTCTTGTGACACTGCTTAGTTCATACTCTTTCTGTGCTAGCTCAGACAACCAGTTTATGTTTCTTTGCTGGTCTGTGAAGTGCTTTTTTTTGAAGCATGAATAGGGTTGCTGAGCACTTGACTGTATCAAACAGACTACTCATTGTTCACAGTTGTTATTATTAATCAAAACTGGTTCTTTATTGTGTGATGGCTAGGGCCTTGTTTAAAATTTAGCTGTGGCTTTATTCTCTTCAACCTGAAAAAATGTTAAGAGACAGTAGTTGATTATATTGAAATTGCAGTTGGTTTTACAATAATTGAAAATAAATCTGCTAGCAAGATTAATGCCTAGGTAAGAAACATAAAAGAAAATGATCCAAACAGTCCAGTGTTCTTGGATTGAGTTACTGAACTATTTGTTCAAATAAGTCTTTGATGTAGATTTAGGATCTGGTGTAAACTGTGTCTGTTCTATTTGATTAGTTTCACCAGAGGCTATTAAGTCTTTTAAATAGATTTTTGCATAAGGAATAATTTAAAATGCTATTTTTCTCACCAAGAATGAATTTAATTTTAGTTTATTTTGGTGTTTGTAACTGTTTCCATTGGCATCTCTGGAGTTTGTGCTCAGGATGTAAATTTAGGTACTGATAGATATAAGTTGTGCATTCTTGAAGAACCAGATGTTTACAATTCCATCTAAAAGATTAAAAAATAAATTTCTACAAAGTTTATATTTAAGGCATCATCCTTTGATTCTCTGTGAAGTAAATAATTCTTTTAACATATCTTGCAGATTTAATGTGTGTGATCTTTATTTTTAAATTTAGAATTTAATCAATGAAGTTTTGGGGTTTGGGATCTTTTTTGTAGTTTTTTAGTATTATATTATGAAACTTCTGGGTTTTGCACAAGTTAGGTTGTTTTTGTTTTGTTCTTGCCTCACAGTTTGCTGTTTGTCTCCAAGTTCTTTGAACATCACCCCATACCACCAGAGGAGGCCTCCTTAGGAGAGACCACCCCAGCATCTGGATCATACCCTTCAGTGCCCCCCTCAGATTCTGTTGGGTATGAACTTATTCCTGCTGTTTAATAACATAACTTTTCAGTACTGTGCTAAGAAACACTCAAAGTATTCCTGTGCAGCTCTGCATTGTTGTAGTCTGGCTTCTCATGCAAATATATCCACCTGTGCTTAACTTAAAAGAAGTGAATGTTTTCATTCACACAAATTCTAAAAATTAATAATGTGCCTAGGTTAAATATGTGTGTAACTGTCTGTAGAATTGGGCTATTACCTGTTAAACTGATTTCTTCTACATAGTAGCGTAGACCTGGTCTAAACTGGAAAGATTTTATACTTAAAATTAATATAAACCAAAATTATATCCTCACAAATTCTTTAAGTTGGTTATTAAATTACAGTTTCTATGCTTTGAAGTGACACATGTCAGTTTGAGAATAAACCACATTACTATAAGGCTGATGTGAACAGGTCCCAGTTCCAGGTTCATGATACTGTCTTAGCAGCTTTTCCACATACACTGCTTTAGTATCCTCCAGACCAGCTGTCTTCTTCCTGTTCATGTTGAGGTATACCAATAACATCTGTTGCTGCAGCTCCAGGTTTTGTAAAAGTCGACCTCTAAAACTCACCATTTCCAACAAAGATTCTGGACCCTTTCTCCATTAAGAGATAAGAGACCATATTTAAATTACATTCCCAGTAGCAAAGAGATCAATGACACCATCCTCTATTAGGTAGTTGAACAAATGTCCAGGCAAGAGTAACTCAGGGGTGTATATCACACTCAAGAAGTCTGGTGCATATATTAAGAACACCAAATACAGAAGCTTTCAGAAAACCATTCCCAGGACGTGTGTGCTGTGTGGAGTTGAGCTGAATGTGGCAGAGAGGCTCTCTTGGATTAGTGAAAATTGTGCCTAAACTAAAGCAGAAACACACTGGAAGCTACGCAGGCACCTCTGGACTCTTTAACTAGAAGATAAATTTTCTGGACAGCCAAGACTGTTTTATAGAAGACCAAATCAAATGCAGCCCAGGAAAATAGATTGACAGTCCTGCAGAGGGAACCTCACTTGGTAAGTACAGAAATTATGTTTCTGCTTGTTCTATTTTGTGCAGATTCAAGTGAATTCAGAAGTACTTCTTCAAGGTAGTGAATGCTGCCTTTAGATCCTGTAGATATTGGTACAGCAGATTGGGGGCAAGGCTGCTTGTCGAGTATTTGTTGTGCTACAGCCAAAATTGTAACTGGGCTAGAACTATTAATTCATGAAGAAACTTGTTCATACCGATTGTGTTAAACACTAGTGGATGTCAAAGACTCTATATAGCCCTACTCTTAATATTCTAAGTTGTCCTGCTTTTCAATTGCCTTTGCATCACATTGGTCCATTTTTACCAGTTTGTGAGGTTACAGCAATATGGATTATCTTGGTACATGCACTACTTCAGGCAGTCTTAGTTTTGACAAGTGAAAACAGAAGGAAAAGATTTAGACCAAAGCTGGTTAATGCCTTGTGATCTTTACCTTCACATACATAAAAATGTTAACATTTAAATACATTTGCTAGTTGCTGTTTAGGAGCTTTTCTCAAGTGTTGCATCGATAAATGTTTGTAATTGCAGAAGATGTAAAGCAGATCCTTTCTGCTTTTTTGCTTTGTTGTCCACTTTATTGATAAACAAAACAAAGCCATATATCATGCCTGCAAAATTCTGCTCATTTTGGAAATGGTTTATGATTATCAGTTGGTATTCATACGTAACATGCATGTTAGTCATACAGTGTTCCCCTAGCATCTGTGTATGTAGTATTTCCTTTCCAGAAGTAGCTCATATGTTACTGGATAAGCATATAGCACTGTCCATACCTTTTTCCAGTTAAGATTCATGCCTTTCTTTAATCATGCTTTTCTGCTTTTTAAGAACATAATTGTGGAAATATTAATCTAGATTAATTTAAAAAGCTGGCCTTTTCTATAAAAACATGTATTCACCTGTGGTTTTATTAAAGAGGACTGTTAAAATATGGGACAGCAGCTCAGCTGGAATTTAAAAAAAAAGCTGACATTTGAGGTTATCTTGTCTGGGAGGAGAATATGGGATTGAAATTATAGAGCTGAACAATGGGATGGAAAAGATGAGGAATTAGCGCTTTATTAACACTTCCTAGATTAATAATTGTTCTTTTGATTTCTCTATTCTAGCATCTTGCATGGAACAGCTCACAGAGGAAGAGATGTTATTAATTGTTTGGTAAACCTGAGGAAAGAGAAGGCAAACATCCTTCTTCATCTCGAGCTTTGTGAAGGGATCCCAGCAGCAGGCAAAGTGTCCAAAAGAACGAAGTTTGCGTTGCAAGACAAGTTCGAGACTGAAAGTGTGCAATGGGAGCAAATGGAAGAGTTGGGAAGAGAAAGGGACATAAAGAAAGACCCTTGGACATGATGCAAAAGCAGCTAAACATGTTGGAGGACTGTTTCACTTTGCTCGTGTGCAACATCCTAAGGCAATCCAGGCCTGTAGCCTTTCGTTCTTCCAACTGTGAGGCATAGGCAGTCCTTCCTGGTTTTCCACCCCAAGGTGTGGGAGCTCATATGGTCCCATTTCGCATTTCTGAACCCCTTATAAAATTGTGTCCAGCCTCAACATTAGGTTTTGTGTCCCATTTTAGTTCTTTCCATTTGCACTATCCTCTTGTGCCGGAACAACCATTTTAGTTACAATCTGCAGTTAAATAGAAAGAAAAGTCTAGGTTTCCCTGCTAAGAGCCATTTGCAATAAAATTAAAGTAAGGAAACTGTATATCAGGCATTGTATTTGTTTCGTTCATTGCAGTGTCATGAAGTTTCTTCCTCATCTTGACTCGTAAAGTACGAGCACAGAATTTCTGTGAACCCAGTTCCCTCAGTCTCAGATACATGAAAAAGAGAAATAAGCAAGTTGGCAACATCTTGGCTCTTTGAAAAACAGCATTTCCCAATATGCTTCATCTTCTAAGTTGGAGGAAGAAAAGGGGAATGTCTGGTGCACTGTTCTTGGAAGCTTGCCAGTCCTTGCCTTTGAGCAGGCTCCAGCTTGTGATTAAACACCTCTGCTTTCCTTTTTGCCTTCCAACTGTTCACTGATCATTCTGCTTCAGCTGAAGATACTTGAATGTCTAGAAAAGTTTCTGAAAAGCCAAGAAAGCAAAGATATAGTGTTAAAATATTACATTTTATGCTACAATGCCATTTAGATCCTGTGGTGTATAAGTGAGCAAAAGCTTTGTGTTTTAATTCATAAAACAGTGAACTTTTCCCTTAAAAGTTCTGGCACCAGGCCTTTTCCAGGTTTCTCCATGAAAATGTTCCCAGTGTTCCTACAATATACAAGTTGAGTTGATATGCATTCTTGTTTGGCAGAAAAGGTTTGGTATCAGAATCAGAAAACTCTAAGTCCATATAACAGGTGAGGGAAACATCTTGCTCTCCAAAACTTTATTTGCAAAACCCTGCTAGTGAACTGGACCTGGTTTGGAGGACTAACAGTGACAATGTGGTTCTCTTGATAACCCTGGTATATAAAGCAATGGGGTATTTTAGGCTCATCAGCTTTGATTTGGGCCCAAAGGCCATTATAAATGAGTGCACACCATTATGATACTCCTGGCAGTTGTTTTTCATCTACAAGCCGACATGGATGAAAACAAGTTGTCATGGTGTAAAGAACTGCACTAATTTGTGTGGGGTAATGACTTACAGATCTGTCCCATTATGCTTCTAGACTGACTTCAGAGGGTGCTGCTAGAAAGCTATTTAGCTTGTAGTTACAAACTGGTACTGCTGTCCTTTTCTCCACATTGGCATTTGATTTGGGATTATTGAGTATTTCCAGGCTGCAGGGATAGGGAAAGAAATAAAAAAGTTAGGTTTTCCTGGCAATATCTATGGATTACCACAGTAAATAAATCAGAACCTGTTTGGCCTCCACAATTTAAATTTACCTGCCTGCTACCATAGCTCAAATACCACTGTGTCCCAGATCCCTAGCAGTCCTAAGAAACTGCTTGGAACTGGAAGTGCACTGTGCTCTTCATTAAGAACAGTAACAACAACCAAATCCAGTTTGGTGTTAACAATGGTGTAAACAAAAACAGTCCAAAACAAGCCTTGATACACATTCTAGCTTGCAGTAGGTTTGGTTTGGATATGAGTGTGCAGCCTTACAGGTAGATCGTGTGTGCAGCACTGAGCCCAGTGGCTAAACTGAGATGGACTTGTTCAGGGTGTGAGGAGGAGAAAGAAAATCTCAGTCCAGGAGAGATGCTGTCCTTTAAAAAGGAACGGGTGCGCACCTTATTATTGAAGCTAGGTGAATATGAGTTTTCAGTTCAAGCATTTGCTCAAGTACAGCAAAATAAAAATACAGTTAACAAAATCTTGAAGCCCAAATACACTTATCATAAGAAAAATTTCAAGAAAAATCTTTCCTGCGTAGACCAGCTCTTAAACGCTTATGCTACATCACATTGGTGAGTAAAGGACATTAAGGAAAATCTGTATTAAAATTTTCTTTTGCATTCGTAAAGTGAACTTATTTATATCATTGCAAGTTCTAAAATCCAGTAGACATACTGTATATGATTTTATAAAATTGTTCATTTATATATAGCATAACATGTGCAGACACTTTTCTGAGTTACCTTACTCTTTCTTGTGGACCCAGTTTTGTGGAATAGTAAATCTGTGGACCCATGGGCACTTGCTGTGCTTGGTAAAGGGTATAAGTTATTCTTGTTTCCTGATAAAACATAATTCTGTTTTGCCTGATAAAAATGGAGGGGAAAATGTGCTAATCCCAAACATATGGTCCAAGGTAAAAGCATGTTCTGTCATGCTTTTCCACTGCCTGGAAAGGTTATAACATATTAGATTGAGATTTGACAACATCAGCTTGTTGCCTCAGAAGCTGAGAATCATTTGTTAAAAGAATGCCTGCATCTTGGAGGCTGGGAGAAAGTGATTTATTTGCTTACTTGTAGAAGATCTCCTTTAGCAAGGTGGCTGTAAACTGTTCACAAAGGCCACTGGAGCAACAAAAATGCAGATCCTGATGTTCAAACTGAGTGTTCCTTTAAGCCTCAGCCTGTTATTTTTTTGGGGATGGGGGTTGGTTATTTGTTTGTTTAAGTTTTTTTTGGTGTGTTTGGTTTGTTTGGGCCTTTTTCTTTTTTTCCCTCCAGTGTGTTTTGTCAGCACTGTGCTTCCATAGCCTAAGAACTAGTTTTGGAACTGGCCTGGAATAGACCATATCACCCTTTTCCAAATGATGATATCTGCCCTTTTAGCTCCAGTGTCACTTCTACGCCTCTGGAGTAATTTCAGTGTAGGAACAGCCTTTTGGTAGCTCAGAGGATCACTGTGTTCTTTGTTGTGACGTGATTTTGATAGAACAAGATCTTGATGCAGACCAAGATCCAGCTTTTGCCACACACAGACAGAAGCTGGTGGTAATATTTTTCTGAGATTGTGATCTCAGTAGGCTGTCTTAGCTAGCAAACCCTTTGTCTTTTTTATTTCACTAGTTATCTTTTTCAAGAAAAAATTCCCTTTAGCAAAAATAACCTACATTTTTTCAAAGTGTCTCAAGGACACCCGTTAATAAAATCATAATGGAGCATGTGGCTAATTGCTTATGAGGTTCCCCTCTCTGGATTCTTTGTTGTCTAAAGTCCAGAGATTCTCCCAATAATAGCTTAGAGACTGAAAAAAAAAAAAAACAAAAGAAGATAATTCTTTATCAGCCTATTTTCTAAAGATCTGGACTTCCCCCAGTAACAATTTACTGAGTAGAAAAAGCTGTTCAAGTTGTTTTCAAACATGGTATGACGTAACATGCTGTCTGTGTTAGCAACATGATGGACGTGATGACCTGTGACCAGAAAGAAATACAGAAGTAGCAGATGACCATTTATGACTCAGAGGAGGATGTAATTGAAACAATATTGCCTCAATCTGGTTTTCACTCCCTTGGCTTACTCATGATCACAGAATATCTGATTGCTTCTGGTTTTGTCATGTGGCAGAGCTCAAATGGTTTGTCGCAGTCAGTCTTGGTGCAATGTTCTGATGGATGTTGTGATATATTTCCCTTAATTCCCTTATTACCTGAGAATTCTCAGGAAGTTTAAGCAGGAGTGAGCTATCCCAGCAATGACCGTACTGGCCTGCTTTAGACACTTTTTAGACTTTTCTGCTGATACTTTTTTTTGTGTAGCATTTGACATGCTTGCCTTAAGATGAAAATGGAGTGCCTTTAAATGTCAGTCAAGTTCTGCATAGGGATTTATGCAGTGTCCCATCTCCTCACTTGTGTTCTAGTCACATGATTTACTTACAAACACATTCAGGAGTTCAGAACTTCCTCATCTGCAATATTTTACCTGAAGGTACTTGCGTAGCAATGAATGAAAACTTCAGCTTATGTGTATGTACAACTGCATTTAAAAAATAGTTCTGAAATTATCAGCAACTACTGAAATGCTGGGTTTTTCAAGGCCCTTGCTCAGAGATTTGACTATTGGTAGTTTTAGTTCTTTGCTTGCCAGTATCTTCCCAATATCTATATTCTGTCATGTGACAGTAGGTAACTGCTTTTTTTTTTTAAGTTAAGCAGGGTTAAACCCCCTTATTCTTCTCTCCTGCCCCACTTCCCAAATATATTTAGGTATTTAATTGGAAGACTTACTAGACTGTTACCTGAATTAATTCACAAGCACTTTGTTTTGCCATTTTCAGTTGTGAGATTGTTGGCCAGGAAGGAAAAGATGACAGGTACTTAGGATACAGATAGCACTTATTTCTGGGATCAGTGCCAAACTGGATAAACTTTTCAATGAAAGATAGGATAGTAGGCTATAAAACAGACCTGTTTCTGAAAAAATGCCAAGATGTCCTATTGAAAATGTTAGTTTCCCCAAAGGTTTTTCAAGAGGCCAAGGAGTGTTGCTTACAGGAGGTGGCATCAGGACCTCTTGCTGCTGTATGCTGCTGTCGATTTTGTTTCTGAAGCTTCTCCCTGTGGACATTGTCTTTGTGGGCTTGATAATTAATTAATGAGTCATGGAATGACTGGAGGACTTCACTCCTCTTTTACAACTTAGAAAAAGAAACCAATTCTTAAAAACCTTTATCTATATTTTACCATAAGGTTTTCTTTGACAAATGGCAAATGTTTTCATTAGCCTTTTGCCTTACATCCATTAGATTGAATCATTAGGCTTAACAGTGACTGACCTTGACTAGGTTAAGAGATAATTGCCAGTTAATTGAATTTTAACAAAATTAATGGATAACCGAAGAAGTGACTTTCTGCCTTTTTACAAACAAAAACCCCAAGTATTTAGTTGTTTTGTCTTTTGAATATTCAATTCATTATACCATAATTATAGGCTATATCTACATTTATGACTGTCAGTGTTTGCATTTCTTCAGGAAGCTTGTTTGTGTATTCTGAAGACTTAACTTTTCAGTTATTACCTATTGCATTGTAGCACTGTAAATAACATTTGAAATATTGTGCTATTCAAAGTTTTTCTTAAAGGTTGAGGTTAAAGGGCGATGTGTTTATTTTTAGTAGCAATGATACAATGGCCATATTGTTTTTAGTATCAATAATCCATAATTATTAATCAATAATTAATAGGTTGAATGACCAGATGTAATTTTCACTCTTTCTTTGTTGAAAAATAATCCCATCCATAGATTTCGTTTTGTGACACTATCTGACTGTAACATTAATATGAGATGTTAAGCATTTTTAGTTCTCAGTTGGTGACCACTAAAATGAGTGTATTGCATTGACTCAGAGTTGACGAAACTTACCAGAGAAGAGTATCTTGCTATCTGCA
Organism: Serinus canaria; assembly: GCF_022539315.1. Lineage (NCBI taxonomy): Eukaryota > Metazoa > Chordata > Aves > Passeriformes > Fringillidae > Serinus > Serinus canaria. The sequence continues at coordinate 58,331,174 of NC_066314.1, read as the reverse complement.
ATGCATGTTGGGCAACATGAGTTTTTCAGATCAGGATTTATTATTACTAGTTTGGCATTGTATGGTAGAGTTTTCTTTATTTTAACTCAGAACACTTCACAGCCATGTGATCAGGTAGTTGATGCAACAGGTAGTTGTTGCAATTGATCACAGGGGAGTAGAGACCATTCATTATGAATTGTTTTTATTCAGGGCTTTAGATCAGGTTTTTTGTTATGTATTATTATAGTTGAAAAGGACTTACCACATCCACTATGCAGTGTTTGAAGCCATTTGTAGACCTAAATCCTCTTTTTCCTTGACTTTGTTTCTCAGACCACCAATTCTCCCTAGTCCTTCTCCTTCAAAATCCATTCCAATCCCACAGCCCCTCCGACCAGCAGATGAAGACCATCGGAATCAATTTGGGCAACGCGACCGATCCTCCTCAGCTCCCAACGTCCACATCAATACAATCGAGCCAGTCAATATTGATGTGAGTACTCCTGACCATTGGATTAGCAATAGTGGATGTGATGTGTTCCTTGTAATATCAGTGTGTTGAATTCATTGAGTACACTATGTGCACTATGTTTCTAAGATAATCCTCAGTGATCTGCCAGAATACTCAAAGATCATTTATTTTTCGTTTTTTTAATAGATTATTTTTTGCTGTTGAGAGCTGTAAGAACACAATCCATTCTCTGAAAGCAGAACTGCCTTTTGACAGTTCTGTCCTTCTCATTTTCAAAGAAACATTCTGCCCTAAACAACTGCCTTCTTTTTTTTCTGCCATTAGTCCCAAGACTTATGCTGTAGCCGGTAACCACTCTTGCAAACCATTCTCTGTTAAACACATTGTTATGCAAGATAGAGACTTTTTAGTTTTTGTATTCCATGTAATAATTTTGGCATTGAAGGAAACTAAATAATTAAGCTGAGTTCACATATTCTGATAGTTCCTTAAGAGTTTAAGAGCCCAGTTTATGTTGTTCTTAGCATTCCTTTGGAGTGTTCAGAAACTGCTACATTAAGATTTTTTCCACAATTTTGCAATCTCTGGATGGTGAAATGTAACTAATAATAATGGTTGGTATTAGCATAAGGACAGTTAGGACCTTTCAAGATGTTGCCTTTTGCTAACTTTGCTAACATACAGAGTTCGTATTTTATCCTTAAATCTGCTCTCTAGAAATTAGTCATTTCTTGGGTGAGCAGTCTTGAAATCTGCCTGTACACTGAGGCACAAAATCAGTTTTGCATGTGAGCTGAGGGAAAGGTGAAATGTTAATTTGAAGAGTGTGGCTATGTAGGCATTTGCATGTGGAATATGGCAGTGATGCAGCTGAGGCATAGCCAGTGCTTTTGGCAAAGCACAGGTGCCTAAGGGAACAAATATAATTATGGAACAAGAAGGGAATAAATATAATAAAAGCTTTATTATAAAAATGGGCATACAGAAGCAAACTGCTAGAATTTTCTCCTTCTGTTTATAGAATCCTTAGTGTAGTTTGCTTTTAGCCTGGACACGTTGCAAAAGATAGTTTCAGCTCATAGAGGATTGCAAGTGAAGAAAGCCTTCTAGAGTTAGTCATTTCTGAGAAGAACAGTGTGCCTGACTATGCAAATCAGGTGTCTTGTTACAAGAAAAAACAAAGCAGGATTCATTTGACTGATGTACGTCAGTACAGAAAATTGATGTCCCAGGTTCTGATATAACAATTCAAACTATTTCTGCTACTGACCAGCTGTGTTTTTAAATCAATATTTTTTTGTCAAATCTCTTTTCGGTGGTGTACATTTCTCTTTACTGCAGAGAGATGCTGTTTTAAAGCAACCTAATTTTGAGAAGTGTAGTAGTTCTTTGAGTCATTGCTCTTAGTAAGTCAGGGTAGAAAACCACTTTTATTTCATGGGCAACACATGACACTATGAATTCACAAACTTATCAGTCTCAATTGATTCCAGAATGTTAATGTTAATTCCTAAATTAAACATGTTTTTTTAATTTTTATAGGACTTGATTAGAGACCAGAGTTTACGAGGAGAGGGAGGTAAGTAGCATTTAAACCAACTACTATGTTACTTTTAATTACACAACTGTTTTGTCCCTTCCAGTTATCGCACTTCCTTCTACAAAACACAGCCACAATGCAAAGTATGACTAGAACAAAAAAATGAATTTACATTTGCTTGTCCATGAACTTAGTATTTGTTTCACGAAGATTTGAGTCATTTGCTGGTCATTCTGGGAGTGGGGGAGACAGAAGGAGAAAAAGTTTTGAAGTAGTATCTAGTTTTTTTAGTTTTAAAATTACTTTTTTTACTCTTTCTCTCACCCACCCACCCACACACACACACACTTATTCACTCACATGGCTGCACACAGATACACTGCAACTTCCCAAACATTTTTATGCCTGTTGTTACCTTTTCACACGTGGAAACAACAGGGGTTTTCAGTGAAAACCATTGTGGTAGATGAGCCTTCCATAGGAACTGCTGCGTCCTAAAGCAGCTTGAAATACTCCGGTTCTTCTCCCCCTCTACCCCTGCTGAAGTTGCTGCTTTGCTGTACTGCATGCCTGTGCTACTCTTAGAAGCAGATTATTAGGTTCCTACACTGAAGCCAGGTCTTTTTATGTTTCCTTCAGTAACTCCCTGCCCTAATTCACAGTTAAGTCAGAATAGTGCCAGGGGGGTTATTTTTCTTCACGTGTTGTGCACGGGCCTCTTAAGTCACTTCTCCCACTGGTTGTCAAGGTCCTGAAGAGGGCATCTTATGTGCTGTATTTATTCCTATGAATATAAGAATAAAGGAGAAATATTGAAAATAGAGAAATACTAAGTAGGGCAGGCATATGACAGTTTTTCCAACTCCAAATCAGTAACACAATTGTCTCCATAACTTGCTTCAGCCATAAGTATGGGTCTGAATTGCCATAGTGCACCCTTTCCTATCTCAAAGGTTTTGTACTCTGGACTTTCACTCACTTTGTTTCTCCCATGCAAATCTGGTGTTTGGTAGGATGTGTTGTGTTTGATGGAGCTGTCTTTAATAATGCCAGCAATAGGCACTTTAAAGAAAAAAATTTCCTTTAACCCTGCTACTAATTGCAAATTGCCAGTTTAAGCTATTTTTTTGTATGTGTTGATAGGTGTGGCTCTCCAGAGTTTTGCCCATTTTGTCCAACATTTAAATGTTGTGCGATCATGTTGGTTTTAACTTTGGATCATAAACCGTCTGCTTGGCATCTGAAAGCAATTGGCTATTTCCAGTCCTGAAACAGTGTTCTTGGGAATTGACTTTTTTTCCTTCAAAGTGCAGAAGAAATCTATGATTAGGAGTCAAAGCATCCTAGTTATTTCCCATGACTTCTTTCATTTCTTCTATGTGTCTGTCTTTCTGTCTCTGCCTGCCCGTCTCTTTCTCTCTAACAGCCCCTTTGAACCAGCTGATGCGCTGTCTTCGGAAATACCAATCCCGGACTCCCAGTCCCCTCCTTCATTCTGTCCCCAGTGAAATAGTGTTTGATTTTGAGCCTGGCCCAGTGTTCAGAGGTAGTTGGGCTCTTCTTTCTTGTTTTCACCCAAACAAAATAAGTAAAACCACAGATGCTGTTTGTGCCTCACCCTCACACCGTGTGTATGTAAGTGTGTGAGTTTATCAAAACACCTCTGTTTTTTGCTTGGCCTGGCTGGAATGCTTTGAATGTGCTTTTCACACATACTCACTTTCACCTTTACACGCTTGAAAATGATTAAATGAAGTCTGACTTAAATCTTCAAAAGCAAGGAATTTCATGGTTGAGGTTTTTCTGTGGACCTTAACATAATCTTTCTAAACAAAGGGCATTGGATTGCATTGCAGTGATCTTAAATATAAAATTATCCTTAACTTAGAATTTCCTTGACTGTTCAGTTTAAGTCAGTTCAGTGCTATAACAGTCTTCTATATTTAATATTCTCTGTTTTGAAAAGTGATGTAGGAAATAAAATGTGAATTACAAACATTTCCATTGATATCTTGTTAGGTCTCAAGCTTTTCAAGTAATGTGTCATGTCAGCTTTCAACAAATACTTCATTTTGACAGTGTGCTAGTGACACCACACTGGGGCTCTGGATGGTTTTAGTAGTTTTTATTTAGTTAGTAAATTTGACTGAAAGAGTATTTTTGTCCCATACTATGTAAAATAAGACACTTAGATTTTCCTGTTATTGGCCGTGGGGGTAATTCAGGCCTTGAGCTGTCAATGGATCTGTTGTATTGCACAAAATCCCAAAAAACTCTGTGGGATTTCGTATGCTGGAGGAACCAACTATTGAGTAATAGCATGACATGTTCATACTTTTGTCTCTACATAATATGTGTAGAAATGGTTCAGTGCATGTAGTGTGGTTTTCAAATGCTACCATCTTGGCTGTTTCAAAGACTCTTGTTTCAGAATATATCAAGAGCAGTTCACCTTTTGAACTTCTGAGTAAAAGATCTTCCAGAAGTCCTTGTAAGAAGTCAGGTGTTCTCAACAAGCAAACTGCAGAATGAAATATGTTACATACTGCTTCAGAGTCCAAGCTATTGACTTAAATCCAGCATTATCTGAAGTATTCTACTCTAATAACTTGAAAACAGGCCATCTGGTATTATTATGAACAGATTAACTACAGTGTTCTTCCATGTGCTGGAAGCATTTTTGGTGAAGGGTGAACATTGTACTAGTGTTCCCATATTGCAGTATTAAAATTTAAATAGGAGATTTTAGTTTCTTCAAAGAAAATGCATCCCAGATCTTTGCTATTGCAGAGGAAATCTGTAGCCCAATAAACTTCTGGAAAATTGCTCATGTTCTGGGAACATCATACATTTGATTCCATGTATGTTTGATTTCAGATGAATCATGTAGTAAATAAATGACAACATAGTGGCCATAACATGAACACAAGTCCATCCTTCAGGTCACTGGCTTCCAATTGCTTATAAATGTAGTTAGGGTGCACAATAGACATCATTATTGTTACTTTAGTATGTGGGACAGTTTACAGATGATATGTCCCATTTTGTGCCTCTTGGTATGTATTTTTGTGCATCCACTTCCAAGTGCATAGATTTTAGCTTAGTGAGTCCAGTGATGGACATATAGTCTGATAAACTAGCATGCACTGAGTGACTGAACTTAAGCATCAGTTTAAAAAATCACTAAGTCCTTGCTGCCATTAGGAGACACTTCTTGCTTAAGAGGGGAGCTTCTAAGAGAATATGAGGAGTATTGTCTTCCACCACTCCCCAGAGCAATGATGTGAGGGAAGGCATTGGAATGTTAGAGGTCTTGTTCAATGACATACATTGTTTAGCAAAGCAGCATAAATTTAATTAACAGTTGACCCTATTTTATGTCCTTTGCATTGGAAGGGTCAGCATAACCTTGTTAGGAATAATTGTGATGTATTTTAAAAAGCAGTGTCTAGGTGAAGTGCTCTATTTGAAAAGGGCCACTGGGGCTCTGAAACAGCTCTCTCAGTAAGGTTTTCCTGCATAGATTTGTTTAGATAACCTACAGGCCACAGAAATACTATTCTTTTTGTGTTTCCTAGAATATGCTTCAATTAGCTAAAAAAAGTACTTGTGCTTTTTTAATCCTTGCTAAAGTCTAATATTTATTTTTTAATAATAGTTCTCTGCTAACAGATAGCTTTAAAACAGCCAAATGATTTTCAGGTGGCACTTGGAGACTCAACCAGAAAACATTTCAGTTATTTGCATTTAGTATATTTTGATTCTGAAGTACAGTAGTTCAGCTATTTGTTGGGTTCCTAAAAGCTTAGCTACAAGAAATATCAGAGGTAGATGCTGCTAACTAAAATGCTACTGTTCTTCTCAAAGAAACTGATGGAACTTTAAAAATACATCTTAAAGGATGTTTTTCTTACTTAAAAAGACATTGTCTTTTTGTAAATTCATGAACAAGAGAGTGGAGATTATATCAAATATATATAAATCTACACAGGGATGTTATATCAAATATATAGAAATCGATGCAGGGATGTTTGCTATAGATTTGTCTTCTCCTGAAATCTCAGACATGAGTACTAATGTAATATTAGAACAATACTCTTGTATATGTTTGTTCTCTCTTAACATTCACATTGATGTTTAGAGATAGATACATCTTAAGCACAGTTCTTGCACCTAATATCAATAAATTCTTGTAAGGTGGATTCTTACAGATCAAACTATCCTATTTCTGAAATTTAGGCTCAGCTGCAGGCTTGTCTGCAACACCTCCTGCTTCTTTGCCTGGGTCACTAACCAATGTGAAAGCATTACAGAAATCACCAGGACCCCAACGGAAAGGAAATCATCCTCATCCTCAGAAGACAGAAATCGAATGGTAAGGGAAAGATCAGCTGTTTCCTTTTGTAGAATTATTACACAACCATATTCTTCTCACTTTTCTTTCATCCAAGTTCTATAAATTATTTTGAAGATGAATATGGCAATGATCAAGGACTTGAAAACGATAAATAATAGAGTGGGATAACCCACTTTATATCCATAAATAATTGTGGGACTGCTATATAAATAATTTAAATAATTGACTAAACTCACTTTTACTGGTGTGACTCATATTGTAATGCCACTTTCCCTTCATGTAACAGCTTAACTTTTCCCGCCCTGATTCATAAACTTTGAAAGTAACAAATGTATGTAACAAATTTTTATGTAACAATACATGAAAACATAAAAACATCCACTTTTTAAAAAAATTCACAGTTTGGTATTATGATTAACAATTGAAAATCAAATACTACCTTCTTTGTAGTAAGTATTTTTTAATATTTTTCTGGTTTTAACACTGCCAGAATGCTGTTGCAAATGTTTCATGCCAGGTAATAATTTGGCACACCTGTGAGCTAAGGTTTTGTGTAGGGCTAAGTTGAGAAGTCAAAAGACAAAGAAAAAGAACATTTTTTTAGGACATTATTGATGGTGAGAATTTTTTAACAAAGGAGCTGTTTTTAGAGACATTAATGCACTTGTTTTCTTCCTTTTTATTGTTTTTGCATGTATATAAAGAAAACTCTTGGTCGACGGGATTCAAGTGATGATTGGGAGATACCAGATGGACAGATCACAGTTGGACAAAGGATAGGATCTGGATCATTTGGAACAGTCTACAAAGGAAAGTGGCATGGTATGTGGCCATGATGGCAAACAGCTGTTCTTGAGGAGGTCACATTGCCTGCCAGGGCACACCCAGCTGGACAGCAGCTTCCCAGAAACACACCTGGGGTTCTGGTGGGCACCAGGCCGAGCCAGCAGTGTGTCCATGCCACAGAGAGGGAGGGATGGGATCCTGGGCTGCACTAGGCATTACCAGCAGGTTGAGGGAGGCAATCCTTCTCCTCAGCACTGGTGATGCCATACCTGGAAAGCTGGGCCCAGTTCTGGGCTCCACTGAGCAAGAGAGATGTGGACATAATGAGGAGACCATATGGGGAGATCTGCAGTGAAGGGCAGTAAATAGGAGTTTTAAATTAATAAGTAGTGTGCTAAATAACTAGTGTAAGAAATTCATATTGCTTGGAAACTCAACTCTTGCAGGTTCTTCTGAACTGAGAAATTATTAGGGTAAAGATGAAGCATTAGGAAGGCAGAAGTATGCCTCTTGATGAATGAGGATTTCAAATGGGTATTTTTAATAGCTTTGGCCTGGCTGTGATTTCTCAGAGTAAAGTAAGAATAGTATTTCTACATTTTACTGAATATTGACTTACTTTAAAATTGTAGTGATTTATTTCATGTAAGCTAAAAAAACAGTGTATCCCAAAATTTCTGATGCTCTGTACAGCATTCTCTCAAGAGAGGAATATCAATGGCGCTTACTAAAAATTGCTGTTTTAAAGGTGATGTGGCAGTGAAAATGTTGAATGTTACGGCACCTACACCTCAACAGTTACAGGCTTTCAAAAACGAAGTAGGAGTGCTCAGGTAAGAATATTTTTAATGGCATGAAATAATGTGTGTAAATTTGTGCTTCATTAATCACTGAATTTTTAGATCTCCATTGGAACACATTGGTCTCACTCCTACGTGATGATACTTAAGCAGAAAAAATAACCATTTAAAAATATATCTTAGTACCCATTGTATGTGTTAGTCTGCACACCTATGTTGTATGTCCAAGCTCTCAGAACTAGTTTTTGCCAATGTACTATCCCTAGGGCACAGTCAAGCCTAACTGTGAGCTGTAGACCTTTCTTTCCTCTCATTCACATTTTGCAATTGAAGGAGAACATGACTAATGGTTTTTCAGCTGCAGTCCTGCCCATATTATCTGGTGTTTAATAGTTTATGTTCAGTAACATTAATTTCTCTGAGTTTTTTTTTAAATATAATTCTTATAAAGTAATTTCATTATTTCTTTTTCTCATGTCTATTGCTTCTACTACCTCAGAGGAGGTATTTGTTTTGGGTTCAGCTCTTAAACAAAGATCCATCAGCATGACATGATAGAATATATATTGTGAAGAAACATTAAATCAAAGTACAGTCTGGAGCAGTGGTGAGCATAATTGTGTTTTAAGAAACAAATTAGCAGGAAGGTTTTTGTCCCTAGAAACCTGATGCGTTGAGCTGGGCACCTATGCTGTGGAAACATCCCAAATAAGCTACAGGGAGAAAAGGAAAGGTTAGCCTTTTACCCTAGGAAAACACTAAGCTCATAGTTGTGGAAGTATAGGCTTTCTGGTGTGTGCTACTTACATATCTCTTCATTTTCTTGACAGAATTATGACAGAACTGAATTAAATCAAACATCTTAGTCCAGTTTTCTGCTGGTAGTCCCCTTGATGGAGCCCAGCCTGTTTGATACATAGTTACTTGTTCTATCCTTTGACTAGACGAGGCAGATTTACCTATTGTTGTGCTTTCTCCATTAGAATTCCTCTTTACTTAACTTTGTGGTAGGATTTGCAAGAAACTGTTTATTTTTTTGTTCTTCAGCAGTTACTCTCAGCATCACATGACAAATTCTTGAACCTGAAAAAGGCACAGTCACATAGCATAGCACTGTCCTAGCCCACATTGCTGCAAGGACAAAGGCTCACACTCTGGCATCCCATGTTATTTTTTTAATAAAAGAAAACATAAAAGAGCTCTGACATTTTTCAGTTACTCCAGAGTAGTCATTCCATTTTAGTATGATGAGAAAGGCTAACTTGAGGGATAGTTCATTAAATTAACCCTGCAAGAGGTTATCATAGTAAAAGTTAAGATTGACCAAACACCTTCTGTTTGGAAATATATATGTAGACTGTGGTAGATCTGAGTTTTCCTGATTTCTTGACCTGATTCTTATGTTTTTGTAAACAGGAAAACACGACATGTGAATATCCTGCTTTTCATGGGTTATTCAACAAAACCCCAGTTGGCTATTGTTACACAATGGTGTGAAGGGTCCAGTTTGTATCACCATCTACACATCATTGAGACCAAATTTGAAATGATCAAGCTAATTGATATTGCACGACAGACTGCACAAGGCATGGAGTAAGTACTGAATTACTTGTCTGCAAATGAGCACTGGGGCGGTGTTTACTTATCCCCTCCACACTCTGGCTGACATTGGCAAATAAGGCCAGCACTCTCCTCACTTTGCTGAGCCCAGGGTCCTGTCTCAATCATCAAAGCATTCAGTGAAAGTATCAGAGCTCTCTGAATAACAGGTTTCAACATGTGAAGAGAACATCCCTATTTTGTTCTAAGGATTGTAAATAATCCTTACTCCCGTAGAGGGCCATCGAGTTAGAATTTACCAAACTAGCCAAATATTGTGTGTCAAAATCAGAACACTGCTTTAAGACCAGAGAAATTGCACTTCAGCTGAAAAACCACTATGATGATTGCAGTTTATTGTGCCATTTTTTCTACTCAGTATTCCATTACATTTTCAGTCAAGAGGCGTGGAGGTGTTTGCAGGAACCAGCCTTAGCCTTCTGTTAGCCTGTGCATCTCCCCAGGCTCCATCTGTAGGTAGGGGAGATGCAGAAGCTCTTTTGTGAACACGATTCAAAGCAGAGACACAAACTGGGGCTTTTCCAGCAGTTTTATGCCAATCTCATTGACTGAACAAAGAGCCATGGGAGACTAATTCAGTCTGGATCTGCTGTGGGGCAAGTGCTTTCCTCTGTGTTCCCTGCCATCTGTTTATCCAGGCTGCAATCAGGGGATCTTTTTTCCACTCCTCTACTAAAAAGCAGTCAGTGTACCCGAGTACACATTGAGACTGGAAAGCACATTTAGCTCCTGCAATTTAGAAACACCTTATCTAAAGCTGTGACTAACTCACAAAGTCTTGATGGTCCCCATTAAGGCTGGGAGGCAGAAATTTCAGCACAGAATTGCACGAAAAAAACTAATGAAGTTCTTTTTACTGTGAATATTGAGTAAGAATTGAAAAGCAGAATTTGGAGCATATTTGTTATTCAGCAGCACCATCAGATTTGAGCTGGAAGTCTAAGCTTTATTTTATTTTTTCCTGTGAATGTTGCAGAAACTGTCATGGGTAACTGAAGTTTGACTGCCTGCATAAATGTGCAGTTTGAATGTCAACATAATTTGTTTCAATAGTACAGTGAATTTTGAGTTGTTGATTGGTGAAGTATTATCTAACCCACCTAATCTGTGATATTCCTTTTCAGTTATTTGCATGCCAAGTCAATCATCCACAGAGACCTCAAGAGTAATAGTATCCTTTCCCAGAGATGTAATTTTAGAAGGTGAAAGCATTCCTGGTTTTTGTTTTTTGTTTTTTTCTGCCAGAAATTAACTTACTGGTATGAAAAGCTGTTCATGTGTGAATATTTGGTGTCACAAAGACTTTTTGCATCCTTTGGTTTCTTCATGTAATGAAGGATTATGTGAGTTGGCTCATGGAACATTTTCAGCTTTTGTCATATTTGGCACTTCATGAAAGCCACCTGGCCATAGTCTGTTCAGCAGTGACCCAGTCATTACTTACATAACCCTTACCTACCATAATTCACCTTGCTGGCTACATAAAACCTGTGTGATGTGGCACCCTTCTTCAATGATGCTGAATAGTTAAAACTGTCACATGTTGCAAATTGGTTGCTGTTCATTGTTCTTTTAGGACAGGACCAGCACTGCTTGTCTGTTTTTCCTTAACATTCCCCCCTTAGATATTTTTCTTCATGAAGACCTCACAGTAAAAATAGGTGATTTTGGTCTAGCTACAGTGAAATCACGGTGGAGTGGATCCCAACAGTTTGAACAGTTGTCTGGTTCCATTCTATGGATGGTAAGCAAGGGGGAAGTAGTGAGCTTGTTTTAAAAAATTCATTTACCTTTGGCCTAACTTCCTGCTCCTATCCCTCTGGCACACTGACTTATAAAAGCTGGCTTAAGCTGGAAAAGACAAGCAGTAATATGAATTAGTAAATGAATGTTTTTCAATTCTTCTTTAAGCATGTGTTTTCCAGTAGTCAGCTGTAAAACTTTAGTGTCTCCATCTTTTATTCTGAGGTTTATAATGAAATGAAAATAGTGGCTAAGGAAAATGAATCAGTAATTAATTATTATAATTAATCTAGGGTTGAGGAGAAGGTGAGAAAAGCCTTGCAAAACATCCTGCAAAACAGTAGAGGAACTAGCTCAGGAAAAAGTAAGATGCTCTTAAGTTTTAAAGATTCAAGAAGAGTTGCTTCATATTGCAATCTCCTGTGCAACTCCACTTCTTCTTTTTCTCCCTGGAAAAGCTTAAAGCTCTGTTAGCTGGCATTATTTTCAATGTGATTAGAATTCTAGTTTCAAAATACATTCTCAGCTTGGCCAAGGTAATTTTGCTATGTCATAGAGGAATAAAAGGGATCACCAAGCTGAAATGAAGTAATGAATTTTGAGATTCATGTCAGCGTCCACTCTATATTAGGACCCAGTAACACCTGAAGGCAAGAGTGGGCCTGTACCCTGGACAAGTCCATGTTTTGTTCCTGGTAGGTGAGGTGCAGCACAATGGAGAGAAATAAAAGCTAATCCTTGCCTTTTCTGATACAGGCACCAGAAGTTATTAGGATGCAAGATAAAAACCCATATAGTTTTCAGTCGGATGTGTATGCATTTGGGATTGTTCTCTATGAATTGATGACTGGACAGTTGCCATACTCCAACATCAACAACAGGGACCAGGTAAGGGGAGGCACTGGCTTCAGTCAAGTGTGGTCTGAAACAGAGATTGATTCAGACTTGGGTGATCAACTTTCTGATGTTCTGTGTTTCATGTTTCTGATTCTCATGCTGTAAGATGACATTCCTGCATTTTCCAGATCTGCCTCAGCCACACAGCAACAATTTACTTAATTCTCTTGAGGTATTTTTTGTGTTCTTTTTATTTTAAATATCGATTTTCAGTTTCCTGACTGGTTGCCAGGATACTTATTAGGAAGAGAGCAGGATTACTTAATAGTAATCTAGTTTAGAATAGTTCTGCAAAGGCAAAATGATCCCCCATATGTGTGTTCAGTTATTATTCTCGTTCCCCCCACCCCTCCACTTGCAGTGAATAATAAATAGTGCAGCTACAGGACTGACAAAACAGAAGAGCAGTCATCTCACTGAGTGTTTTATATTCAATTCAACTTTGAGAGAGCATGCACCATCTAACTGAATTGCAAGATAGCAGCATTTTTCAAATCCTGCTTGTTGGACAATATAACTTCCCATAGTCTGGGGATCCTATGAGAAGATTACTTAATTGTGAACAAATATTCCATACATCTTAATGATCCCACACACTGTAATACATCTTCATGGGCCAGGTACATGAGGGAAGGCACACCTGATTCATTATTTCTGTCTTACCTGAAAGTAGCATCTGTGCATCAGGATCTTTGATGTAAACTATTCTGTGTCTGAGCAGTGATGTATTTGTTGCTTCTGTGTCCTCATCCCTTGTTTTTTCACTGTCAGTACTTGAGAATTGAAACCATAGCAACATTCATCTGTGAATGCCATTTTATAAGGCTGCTTCCCTATCTGCCAGAACACTTCATCCCAATTCATCAAATTTGGAGTGACTCCTTTTTAGTTTTCTTTTTCTTTTTTATCATTTTGGTTTTGCCTTTAATGTCTGGATTCCTGGCCAGATGGATCCAGCCTTCTAAAAACAGTATTTGGCCTTGTTTAGCTTTTACCTTTTGAGGTTTCAAAGATGAACCCAGTGATGTGGGTGCTTACAATGAAGTGCTGAAACAAATTTTAAAATGCAAGTGAAGCCAATATATGTCATCTGATGTCTTGAATTTTGTCACTCCTTGTCTATTATATGAAAAGTTGCAAATATTTCTCACTTTCTGGTGCATTTACATCAGCTACTGTGACACAACCAAGATTCTTAGTGAACAAAGTGTCATTCTTGTTATACCTCAGAGTGTTTCACTTCAACAGATTTTTCTAGACTGTTCTTGTAGTGATACTGTCTTTTCTCTAGTCTAAGATAAAAGATTAGCCCCTATATTATTTGTAAAGAAATTATTTGAAACATAAAGAGTAATGAATTTTGAATAATTTCAACTTGTGCCATTACTTAGGAAATACCAACTGCTAGATAATGGGAAATCTGATTGCGGCAGAGGTAAGGGATGCAGTACACGATTCTCTACTACAAAATCCTGCTCAGCACATGGGGATTTCTAAAGGAGCCATATGGGAGTTTTCTGTTCTTCCGTGATGCCAACACAGATGTGACTGAAGCCGAGTTAAAAAAGGACTAGGATTGTGTTAGTATAAATAACATGTATAGCATGCTTGAGATGTGAGGGTTTTCTGCTGGTTTTTTTTTCTTCCCAGTGTCAAGATATGAAATAGTTACACTTCATTAGAGAGAAGGTGTGATAAAGCCGCTGGGTTGTCTGAGTTCTCAGAAAAGGCAGTGATTACTGCTGCAGCATGAATGGATCTTTGATTAGCTGGTTTGGAAGTGCTTTTTAGTGTTAGTGCTACTGCAGTACTCAGACCACATTGCAAATGACCTTGGCCTGACATGATGATGTTTGATGGATTTTTATATATACAAGAGATGATTAATCATATTTGTTTTGTTTTCCTGCTTCCTACCAGTTTACTTGGTTTTATGCTGAAGTTTTGTCCTTAGGGGAAATATAAGCCTCCCATGTTGAAAGAATTACTGTAAAAATACCAAGCCTGTCTGTCTCCTCTTCTACAGAGAAGAGGGAGTTTTTCTATTTGTTTTGAGGTGTTTTTTTCTTTTTTTATTTTTGTGGGAGTGGGGGTGGTGGTCAGATGTCAAGAATAAGCTTATGTGTTGGAAAAGTATGTGACAGAATCAATACTCAGAAGGTAAAGGGTTTTAATAGCCAAAGGTCGTGTGTTTCTTAAAATACCTTTCAATGTGAGGTTGTTGTTGATTTGTAATATAAAACAGACTATTTCTTTTTACAGAATTTTTATTTTTAGACATTCTGTTCCTGCCACAGAGTTGCTTGTTCTTGTTTTTGTCTGTTTTTGACACCGAAGAACCATTCATTAGATGGTTATTGCTATAAATGGTAACCATTTACTAGTGTTCAAGTTCCACAGAAATCTCTCTGAGGAGGAGGAAAGATCTAATTTTTTTCTCTGTACTGAATAGGTTAGCAAGCATTACTCTAAGAAATTTGTCAATTTTAATATCAGATAATGTTTCCTGGGAGCAGAAAGCTTGTTGCTGCAACCAAAATAGTCTAGCAAAATGTTCACCTTTTGTGACTCTTTATTTTATCAATTCAGCTTCTTCCTTTCATCTTTTTTCCTCTTATATAAAGATAATTTTCATGGTGGGACGAGGATACCTATCTCCAGACCTCAGCAAAGTGCGGAGCAACTGTCCCAAAGCTATGAAGAGACTAATGGCAGAATGCTTAAAAAAGAAAAGAGATGAGAGACCCCTTTTTCCACAGGTGAGAAATGTCCCTCTTTAGCTCTCAACAGACTTTACAATTCAAAGTTGTGAACTGGCCAGTTCCAATTTTTTTTGATTAGTGCTATGGCAGGGTATCATAAGAGACTAGTTCAGTACCTGGTTAGTTCTGTTTAAATAGAAATGTTGATTTTCATTTCAAAACACAGGTATTAAAATGACCTGTGTATTTGGAAAAGTATTTACATGTTGGAGAAAGTTTCAGCTGGGAGATAATGAAAGTAATAGTTACAGTTAGACACACAAATTAGTACTTGGTAAATGTACTCAGAAATGTTTACACTGCCCTCCTTGTTCTCCCCCAAGCTTTGAGAAGGGAAACAGATAGTTTTGCCACAGAGCTTGATTTCATCGTGCCTGCTGAGGAAGGTTTGGGTTCAAACAACTTGAGGGGGAGGAGGGCAAAAATCTTGATGATTTTTTTTTTTTTCCTGTTTTGAATGTAACCAAGTTGTTTTCAAAAGATAAGGAGCTCCCCCTGCTGACTTTTTGGTAAATGTTATTAAGTAAAATGCTGGCAGAGCTGGATTTCTTTGCAGCAATGGCAGATACAGGTACTAGAGCATAGACAAGGAGTCCAATAAAAAGCAAGTGTTTTCACTGTGCTTAGAGGGAATCAGTGTGCCCTTAAAAAGGGGAAAATTCCTCAACTGTCATTTTCAGCTTCCTTAGGATATAAGCATAAGAGTGCAGTGCAGTAAGCTATATTTTAAAAATCCTTTTTTTTTAAGATGTATTTAAATATTTTTCTGTAGTTAATTCATATTGTGCCTTTGATTTTAAGAGAGAGTCACAGCTTGGGAACAGCAAGTTTGATCATGTATGTTCTATGTTTTAGATCCTTGCCTCCATTGAGCTCCTGGCCCGGTCATTGCCAAAAATTCACCGCAGTGCATCTGAGCCCTCGTTGAACCGGGCTGGCTTCCAGACAGAGGATTTTAGTCTATATGCTTGTGCTTCTCCAAAAACACCCATCCAGGCAGGGGGATACGGTGGGTTTCCAGTGCACTGAACCCAAATGTGAAAGCATGTGCCTGTGTGTCTGTGTGCTGGTGTGTCCTGTGGGTGCCAGGTGTTTGTTCTCAGTTCCTACCAGCTCCGATTGTAAGGGTTACTGAGGGAACAAAGGCTCACTTCCTACCAGTGGGCACTGAGTATTCCCAGCACAGTCTGTGTTGGTGACTAGTGCTCTGGGAACAGCTGGCACAAGAAGAACTGTGATGTCATGTAAGAGACATGGGAAAAGTGACTTCAAAACAAGCAAAAATCTTGATAAGGTCATCGGGTGTCATTTTTGCCTAGTTTATTGCTTGAAATTAGTTACTCAGGAGTGTATTTGATTTGAATCTACTCAAGCTGTGGTTGTCTGTTGTTTTGGGGGTTTTTCTGGGTTTTTTTTACTTCATTTAAGGTCATTATATTTGAGCAAGAAGCTTTAGATTCTTCATTTGGTTAGGCTATTCGTATGGAAAACACTTAGAAAGATAAACTTAGCTTCAAGGCTGAACACAGTCCAAACTTTGTTGTGATCAGCAGAAGTGAGCAGATACAACACAGAATCCAAAGAAAGCCCTGAATAACGTATGACTCATATCTTGAAAGTGGAAGTTTAAATTAGTACTGTTTAGGGAACATCTCTCGTACAGAAGAGTGGTGAATGGGGTTTTTTATGTTACATTTTTTTTCTAAATATTCTGACCTGATATAGTTTACACCATCTCCAAATGTTCTCTTACAATGCAACACAGAAGAAATTCTGAATATGGTTTTGCCAAGCTGCAAGGCTATTACTGGTAATGGTGCCTGTATCCTTCAATTAGTACAGATTTCAAAATTTATAAAAACATTTTAAATCTCAAGCATGACAAAGTGCTTTAAGAGGAAAAATGCTGCTAACACCCATAATAGGAAAAGAAGATTTGAAAAAGCAGTTTTGTTCATGGAAATCAGTATTATACTACAAATTTTGTTAAGATGAGAAGTGTTAATTACTTTAATATTGTTAGGAATACACTGAACGTGCTTCTCTTGAGTAACAAATTGATTTTTTCTCTTGCATGGAAAAGCTGCTATCTGACTAGGCAGGAGTGAATCAGTTGGAATAGATATCTAACTGAGAAAGTTAGACACCTTACCAAAATCCTCCTCAATTTGGAGACTGTATTTTCCTCTAGAGCGTTGCTCTAGAGCAAGTGCACCAGAGTAGTGGTTTAGGTTATATCAATCTTTAATGGCAGATATGAAAGAAAGATGTACAGACAGTGTTCTTGTATGTTTTGGGATGAGTTATGTGGTTTTACTTGGTTTGAACTGCTGAGCTGTTAATTTTCACAGATTACTCTGCATTGGAAACAAGCTGTTGCTGCTCTTGTTAGGACTTCAAGGGCCAGGGGTGTTCCTGGCGGCTTCTGATTTACATAATCATGGAGAAGGTTGCCTGTTGCTAGCAGTACATTTTTGAATTAGATCAGGAATTCCAGAATGTTTTGGTTTACTGCTGTCTGGCAACTGAGCCTTTTAAAATGGAAAGCAGATTTAGAGAGCTTGAAGAGATATAGGCAATTTTTACATTTTCTGGATGGATTATAATGGTCTTTTTGACTTCTGCTGTTGGAATAGTTTGGGAACTAACTTTTCTCCTTTTCTTAGTAAAGAAAATTTAGCTGTTGAAATCTCTCTCTATGGAAATAGTTACAGAGGACAAATATTGTTGTTTTAGAAAATCTGTTTCCCATCTTCCTGGTAGCTTCACCTCATTTTGGCAGGCTTATCTTAAAATGAAAACAGGACTGAAGTGTTGTTTTCCTCTTTCATTCTTTGGTTTATGTATCTGTTCTAGCAGTAATGAGGAATGCTTCCAAAGCTGTGGGGTGTGGTATTCAGCACAGAGCAAGAGGATGCTACTGGGTCTCCTGCATAAGCTAGAAATGGGGCATCTCACACAGAAAGGTCCTACCCACACAGGGAGTAGCAGAGAGTGCAGAACCATCCCCCTTGCCCTGCCCAGGCTTATTCTTGTTCAGGTCTGCCAGATCAGTTCAAACCAGTTATTCCTTGGAATAGTGTTGTCCTTCTTGTTTTAAGGATTGTTCATCTGTGCTATCAAAGCTACAATTATGGGGGGAGAGTGCTGCCATCCTTAGATACACTGGCCCCATTTCCTGCTGTATGGTCAGTGCATTCTTCCTGTGTCACCTATTCTTACTGAGCATTTTGGGTTCCATGGCCATAATGTGATTTTAGCTTCTCACTAAACACTTTATGAAGCCTAAAAGGAGGTTGTTTTGTGGATCATTAACTTAATCTGACAGAGAAGCATTTAGAGGTCTCATTTCTGTAAGTTCTAATTGCTGCTTCAATGAGATTTGGAAGTATCTGTGGGATGAAGGTGCCTAACTACACTTGTGGATTTGGGTCAGAGTTCTCAAAGGTGTAAGTCAGCTATGTTGTTTAGAAACAGATGCCTGTTGGTTCAGAAAACATGCCTGTAGGATCCTAGGTTTTTCTGGAGGAGTAATTTATACTCAGTGAGGTTCGTTTTTATTTTACTTCCCTACATATCAGTACAGAAACAAAATTTGTCTTAGTACCTTCAACATGTTCCAAATTTTTACTTACCCAGTTGATAGTATCCATACAAAAGATCAGCACAAGATCCAACAGAAAACTACCTCCTTTTTTTTTCTGTGTCTGTGAACCAGGCATGGTGTTGGAATCTGGTGTTTCCCTACAATATATCAGTCAGTCTCTAGTTCACTAGGTAAGGCTGGCACAGCCTGGAATGGAACCATTCTTCTCCTTATGATCCTTCTGAGAAACATGGCATCTACCCCAGGATAAGGAGTGCAGTTCAGATGATGTGCAGATTCATGCAGTTCAGATTCAGATACCTTAGTAACCCAGTGAATTCAGGTAGCTTACAAATTTGTCAGAGGACAGAATGGTAGCTGCATCTTAAATCCTTCCAGGAACTGGGGGTAGCAGGTTCACTCAGAACATGCCCTTGTAATACATAGTTTGGAGGCAACATGAAAGATCTTGATCATCTTTTACTGCAGATTTTTTGAAAGTGTGCATTTAAAATAGTTTCCACTTGCTCTGTATGAGACAATCACGAAAAGACTGTAGTAGCTGAATTGAAAGGGGATTGTAAGGAGTGTATATTTTCAGATGCTATCCATCCTTTGGAAAGAAATTGCTTTAGTACCAGTCAAAGCAAATATCTGCAGTTCTTCTTGATAAAAAAGCACCTCAGATGTCTGGCCCACAATGAATATAAATATCTGGGGATTTTTCTGGTAGCAAGTTGCTAAGCATGTGGTTTCATAGCTTGGTGTGGATAGGTGTAGCCATGTACATACCTCACCTGGGGAAAGCTGTTACTGGCATTCTTCATAACTTCTTAACTTCATTTTACACATGTTCAGCCAACATAATCCCCTTATTAGATGACCATGTTACCTATTTTGGTCTCCTATTGATTTGAGATCATATTAACACTGGAATTTTGCAAGGGGAGATTTAGCATTAACTTTTCAAAGAAAATATGGTTGCTAAGGTTTTGTTTAAATGGCAGGAAAGTCTGAAAATTACCTTTTTAAAGCTACCATTTTATCTCAGAAAAATCTTTACTTCTGGTCCTGTTTTTTGATCTTTCCCAACTAAAGGTTTTTTTTTTTTCTGAAAGTCCCTATATAACTGTTAAAATCTGAATTATTACCAGATGTAGGCAGAAGGACAAGATGACTAATGAGGGAGCAGTCTCTTTTTTTATAAATTTATCTTTAATCACCAGTTTAGAAAGGCAGACTGAAAAAGAAATTAAATAGAGCATGTTTTTAAGTGTAGCTAAGAATTAATGTCGCTTAAAAATTGACCTCACAGGCAATATTTGGTTACTTTTTTGTCCTTCTCTTAAAAGAAAGCATGTACAAAACTTGAGGTGTTTGTAGAAGATACTGTGAAGAGTATCTTCACAGATACTTCATTTACTTCTCTGAGTTGAGAAGTAAATGAAAGGTAGCCAAAAAAAACAAGAAAAAATTATCCAATATTTAGAGTATTAAGAGCAAGAGTTTCATCTGGTGGTAGAACTAGTAAATTAGGCCATTAGATCTATAATGAAGCTTTTTTTCTATTGTTGTTGTAACTTAAGCCTGCCACCACAGTCTGTCAAGACACAAAGAGCTTGAAGCCTGTCACAACTCGCTGTGCCACCCTTACTTTAGATTTCAGGTGTACTCCCTTCTCATTTCGTATGAGACACAGAGCCCTTTACCTGCTTTCTTCAAGTTCCCTTAGAGCTGGGTCAGCTGTTCCTCACGGGCCTTTTAGGTGCCTTTTCTTCCCCCTCCTAGTACAGACAGCTGACTACTCTTCTTGATTCTACTCTTTGTAGAGCAAGACATTCCACAGAATTAACACTCTAAGTCTAGAATTTTGTTTGCAGGGATGTTTCTGTGTTGTTTCCAGTATTCAGAATAAGAATCTTGAGAAAAAAAGGTGCAATACAATCACTCTTGAGAAGATTGGAAGGACACCAGATACGGAGTAGTTGTTTGAATGTAATGGCATTCAGAACCCTTCTGTTGAACAGAACAAAGGCTCTCTTGTGCCTGCTTATCACTCCTTCAGTATTAGGGAAGCTCTGAGAAGTGCTGTCAAGAAAGTGGCATAAACTAACCCAAAATGCATATGAAACCTAACAGGGGGAAGTTATATGTATGTTTCTTTTCTCTTTCTCCTGAGTCCTTTTGATTATGCTTAGACACCCCTCACTAAAAATCGTGTAGAATAGCAAAAAAAAAGAAAATCCCTGCCACCCACAAAGAAATTGTAAAGTATAGGATTAAGAGGATTAATATCTTAGTCTCAGCTTCTATTCAGTCTTCTGTCAAACTCCTGAAAGACTTCAGGCAGCAATTTTACTCTGTGCCATAGTTGCATCCCCTCAGGAGTGGGACTACAAGTCTGTCTCATGGCACAGTGACACTAAATAAATTATGTAGGATTTCATTACATCATCACATGGGAAAGCACTGCATATAATTATTCTTTATTCAGTAATTCTGAAGGAAGCATGGAGTTGCTTTATTTGTTACGCTCCCTGTTAGTGAGGCCTAATTTCTGGTCTGGGATTGAGTAGACAATCTCTCCATTCTTATATTTCTGTCAGTGGGTTGCTATGTTGGTCTCTAAACCAAATCCTAGCACTCTGTAACACTGGTTTTCTATTCAGGCACTTTACTGTATATAGTCTTTAAAGGGTAATGGGTATCTCATAAAGTTCTTTGTTATTAAATTAGTTTTACAACAGAACTGGTTTGCAGTTGGATGCATTTATTGAAACTGGTGCTTCTCAGGAGGACATATGTGCAATAAGGAATTTAAAGTAAAATTAAGCTGATTCATTTAATTTTTAAATGCATGATGATTAGACTTTGCTTGAACTTTCTCCTTCTTGGGAAGAATGGGTAGGGCTTGCTTTCAAGAAATCCTTTGTTGGTTAAATGTGCTGGGTCTTTATTCAATGTTCTCTCACTGTGTATTCTCTTGTGCTTTAATTTTAACAGTTTGCATTTTTTAACATCTTTTATGTTCGGCCTGATGTTCAACTAGTCTCGTAACTGAAATCACCTTTTTAAACCAAGCTCTTGTCCTCCCTCTACAGGAGAATTTGCAGCGTTCAAGTAGCCACAGCACCATGGCAGCACCCACTCTGTTATTTAAGTCTTGTGTTCCTACAGTTTCTTAACATCAAAACTCCATTCTGCTCCGCAAAACCTAAAGTAATTTAGAAAAGATATCCATAAGCTTAAAAGTGGAGCAGAATGGAACCACCAGTCCAACACAATGGGAAAAAGTACCTTTTTGGGAACCAGAGTCCTCTGCTGCCAGTGTTTCTCCTTCAACACGAGCCACCACGTGCATTCGGAGACCTGCGGTGGCTGCCTGTGCCGTTGGCATCATTCCCAGGAGAGGAGAGGGCGCTCGTGGTGTGACTGTGGTGCTCGGGCGCGGGGACGGAGCTGCTGCTGCTGCTGCTGAACTTAGGAGCCTTGCTTGGAGGGTCTGCCGGCCGCCTTGCTCCCTCTTAACACCGTCAGAGCCTCAACGTCTGATGAGTGCTCATTTCAATGAATCATTTTCCATTCTGATCCTTTTTTTTTTCCTGGTGTACTTACCGATTTTTGGACAAGGCAGTATCCCCTTTTCGCTGTATTACAGTGTCAAACGCCTCAGTCTGTCTATATTGCTGGGGTTTATTCCTTTGAAATTAAAAGTGTGGGACAGTGGGAGCTGGAGATGTTATTCTGGAGGCAAGGAGGCTCATCTGAAGGAAAAGGGGATGCTGCCACACCTTTTATTCAAATTTACTTTACCACTTCTTAAAAAGAACGAACAACCACCATCCTTAACCTTTTTCCTTTTCCAGTATTTTCTTGGTGTGTGCATATACAACATCTTCTTGAAGGATTAGGACGATCCTTCTTTTGTTGGTCCAGCAACAAACTGAAGTTTGAAAAAAATGTAGCGAGATTGTCCTCTGTTTTTTTTTTTTTTTTTTTTTTTGTATCATATGATACAATGTATTTATCAAAGATGCTACTGCAGCATCTAAAGTCTGTAGAAGTCCTGATACAGACTGTGAATGGTGTATGTACCTACTTTAAAAGTTTTATTTTAAACGAGGGTGCAGGTTAATGCCAGGTACCTTACCAATATGTAATGTTTTCATAAATGAGGAAAAAAGTTCTCAGGTTGAATTGAATTCAAATACAATCCCCCCCTAGAATTAGACATTCCAAAAATTATGTTTTGGTACTTTCAAGAGCTTTTTTTAAAGGATTTTTATCCTATTAACTAAACGTCCTCTGATAAGTGTGAGTGTAAATGTGGAGCATCTTGTCCTAATGGCAAGTTGTTAGATCAAAACAAAACGGTACTTGCTGGATCCACGCTGACTACTCCTCCTCTCATCGCTTTCCTCCCTGTCATCGCTTCCCTTCTGCTTGTCTTTCCCCTCTGTACACTTTGCAAACTAGGACGAAGGTGGCGGTGTCTCCATTAGAGTGCTTTGTTTTCCTGTCCTCCAGTCCTGGTTTTCAAATGGTTAGTAGCTTTTTGAAGTTACCCAGTCAGGGAAAACAACAACTCATAGAGTTCTGCACGTCATTTACCTCTAGTAGAATATCTTATGATGTGATCTGCTTCCAGAGTTCTCTGGTATGTGGTATTACCTGTAAATTATTTGTACAGAGGCAAGGCAGACCACATTGGAAAGAAACTCAAGCTCAGACAGAAGTTTCCAGAATTTGATTCATATCAGCTCTGTACCACTCCAGGTGAGGCAGGAGAACTGACCCCCTTCTAGCAGAGAGGTTCTTGCTGGGAGGAGGTGGGGAGTGTTTAACAAAATCATGACAAATAAATGAAGGAGTTAAATGTGTGTGAATGTGGTGTCCATGCTAAACGTGGGTGTACCGAGTGAGGGTGCTGTCCTTCCCTCCCCAGGGAAAGGGGACTGTTCCTGTCTGCAGAAGGTTGCTCCCAGATGAAGGGAGAAAAGCACATCAGAAGTAGAAAGTGTTTTTAATACCCTGGAATTTTGCAGTGTTGCTGGTAGTCTGTTACCTTTGTCAGTAAATATTTACTGGGGCTATAGGGACCTGACTGATCTGAAGTGGGAATTAAAACTGAAATACTGTGTATTCATATTAATTCCACAAACATTAGCAAGATAGCAATAGTGAATGACTAATAGTCATTACAAGAATGAAGTGATTCATGTTGGTACATGAACAGAATTGATTTTGTGTACAGGACACATTTTAAAAACGAAGGAGAAAAAAAAAGCACAAATTTTTTCTTGTCTGCTGTGGGTCTTCAGATGCTGTAGGGTTTTTACCTTAATGAGGTTGGCAGGAATTTAAAAAGTAGCAATAGCCACTTTCCAGTATAGCCACTTTCCAGTGTGGAGAAGCTGATGCAGAGCAGTGGTAGCAGATGGTGCAGTCGGGGTGCTCCCTGGTGATTATCTGAGGCCAGTACCTGAGAGGTGGAGGGAGCCTGGGGCCACTGGTGCCAGCAGGCAGGTGAGAGCATTTACCAGATACAGGCTCCCAGGGGGAAAGGAGTCCCTGCTTCTCCTTTCACCCCGTGCTTGGCTCCAGCCCCTTGATGGGCTGTGGCCCCATTTGTACATGTCAGGGATACTGAGGTCAAGGTTCTCTTAAAAGAAGCTGTTAACAGAGCAAGTATGGACGGGTGGTTCAACACTCATTTGTTTCACAGATCATGTTAAAAGCTCTTGTTTCCTTCCACAGTCATGCTGGCAGAAAATTCTCTGTTAGGAACTTCATTCTATCTTTGCTTAAAATGAACTTATTTGGTGAAGATCATTACCCATTAGTCTACAATATGCTTCTTGAGCCCATAGGAAAAGCACAAGGAAAATTGCTATCCTTGTCCATGCAAAGCACTTTATAAGTAACACATGATCTCTGGGGGGTTTTTATTGTGGTTTGTTTGTTTGTAGTTTTGTTTTTCTTTTTTTGTTTCTGGTTTTATTTTTTTCCCTGAGGAATGTGCAAGTTGTTTGGCTGCTGTTTAGAGAAGTCCTTTCAGGATGCATTTCTACTGGTTTTCTCGTTTGTTTGTTTCCCTCCAGATAGCTGTAGTAATGTGTGTTTGTCTGTAAGAGTTCCCAGGTAATGCTCATGCAAAACTTTGAAAGAAATGTAGTTTGTAAATAATTGGGATCATTTTTGGTTTTATCTTTTCCTTCAGGAGTTTTTCTGGATGTCTTGCATGCCATCAGAACCAGTCTTAAAGATGCCCTTTAGATATTTAGTGAATGGGGAATCAAGACTAGATGAGAAATGAGTGCTCTCTGTAGCAGTGGGATGAAGGAAGTAAACTGAAATGACCAACACATTCATACCTGTTACCCTAAATTCCCTAAGCTCCTTCATGGTGTCCCAACGACAGGCACATGCCATAGTATGGAAATGTGACTACATCCTTCATGTGCACATGGTGGGACAAGCACCTAGAGTTATTCTGCTTCTTTTAGCTCTGTAGTATTTTGTATTTCCTAATCATTTGCAAAAGTACCAGTATCCAGTCCCAGCTATTCATGTCTTCATCAACCAGGCACAGACCTTCCCCTCTGCCTTTCCTTTTCCATACAAGTGACAGAGGCCTGTTACTTGTTACACCTTCCTGCTCAGAGTGTGATTATTTCACCTGGCATATTTGCCAGAACTGCAACATTGTGGTGATGTTCAAACTGAATGGCAGGGATATAGAGGCCAGGTTATTTTGAAAGTAATCGCTGTGTCAGTTAAGCCCTACATAGCCCCAGATACAATTAGCCATGAATCCACTTCTGCTTTTTATGCTTACCCAAAATCATCCTTTCTTGTACTTGACTGCTCTAGGAGCTGATGATGATGCAGAATGCTTGAGAACAAATACTGTCATATTACCATGGTGTCTTAGCATCACTTGGATTAGTATGTGCTCCTTAGAAGCAGAATTTGGCCTTTGTGGCATAAAATAAGTGAAATTCTCATTGTTGATAAATACCATGTCTTTCCATAAATGCCCAAACTGGGGGAGAAGTACCCTGAAGATGATGCATAAATAGTCTTTCTTCTGTGTTTGCCTGGTGTTGTAGATGCGTCCAGCATTTTACAGAAGGCTGAGGGAAGCCAGATCCCCAGACACCTCACAAACAACTATGGATTAAAGCTTTGATATCTGCAGGGACTAGGGAAGAAGCATGTAGACATTTCACACTTCTGCAGCCTCTAGAATTCATTCCCTTCTTGACTGTGAGTGCAGCATTTGTAGCACAGACTCTTCATAGTACTGTAGACGTCCTCTGTTGATAAAAGGTGTCACCAGTAGCACAGTGGGACAGGCAAAGCCTCTAGGTACAGTCAAGTTAAAAAGTAGCTGCATGAGTGGACTCTTAGAGCATCAGTCTGAAAATGCTGAGGGTTCTGGTTTTCTGTGATGCATTTTTCATAGAAGTTTATGAAACAAACTTTGTTTACTGCAGCCTTGTTACTGTGCATTTGCACTTGGTGTTTGTTTTGGCATGCATTTGAAAGACCTGTCTTCACTGCTTCGTTACTTCATACCAACTTCATACCCACCATATGAAGTTTAGCCAAGGCAAGTACTGGATTCTGCACCTGGGGTGGATCCCCTTGGTTGTTTGTATAGGCCAGGGGATGAGAGGCTGGAGAGCACAAAGGGACCTGGGGGTCCTGGTCATGGCAAGCTGAACACGACCCAGCAGTGCCCTGGAAGCCAGGAGGGCCAACCCTGTCCTTGGGGCACAGGCCCAGCATGGCCAGCCAGGCAAGGGAGGGGATTGTCCTGCTCTGCTCTGGACCGGCCTCACCTCGAGGGCTGGGGCACTTTTGGGTGCCACAGTGTAAGAAAGACTATTACTGTTAGACTATTACTAATGAACTATTAGAGAGTGTCCAGAGAAGGGCCATGAGGATGGTGGAGGGGAAGCTGTATGAGGAGCAACTGAGGAGGGGCAGGCACTGAGCTCTTTTCTTTGGTGACCAATGACAGGATCCAAGGGAATGGCCTGAAGTTGCATCAGGGGATGTTTAGGTTGGATATCAGGAAAAGGTTCTTCATCCAGGGGGTGGTCAGACACTGGAACAGGCTGCTCAGGGCAGTGGTCACAGCACCATGCCTGACAAAGTTCAAGAAGCATTTGGACAATGTTCTCTGGCACATGGGGGAATTCTTGGGCCAGGAGTTGGACTTTGATGGCCCTTGTGGGTCCCTTCCAACTCAGCATATTCTGTGATGCTGTCATTCTTACTTAATAAATTATTGGAAGAGCAGAGCCAGATTGTTAAAATGAAAAGGTTTGCATGTAAGTTTCAAGGATGCTAACACAGAAGCTACTAAGTCAGCACCATGACAGCAGTAACTATGAACCTGTGGAAGGAGGAAGCTTTAAAAGTTGCAGAATACAGACTACACCAAGAGTGAATTCAGATGCAAACTAACTTCTCTCTTTTGTTTAGAAAAGAGAGCTACCAAGACCCTCTGTTCAATGGTTTACATAGGGATCCCCCAAAACAATTTTTTGTAGTTTGCCAAATGATCACGTGCCTTTGCAACTTTAAAAAGTACAACAGAATGTAAACCAGGTGCTTTGTAACTAGAGCAGTGTCTTTGGTTTACATCTGCTGCAGTAGTTTTGTATATAGCTATCCCTGTATGTAGGTAGTTTGGAGTCAATCAACTCCTGTAAAGGAGCAGGGAAGGCAGAGAACATTCCCCAAAATACCTGTTAGCATTTCAAAGCTAAGAATTGAAGGATACAGAATTTAGTTATAGTAAACCTGCTGCTTGAAATCTGCTCTATCAACAGGTAATGAGCTTCATTTAACTTAAAAACAAGTAAGCCCTCCTTCCCTTCCAAAGACACAGAGATCTTGTTAAGGAAAGCTCCGAAGAGGCCCAAAGCTACACTCTTACAGCATCTTGGAATGAGATGGTAGGTGGAGAATGAGAGCTAGATGAGGAGAAACTGGTGGTTAGCATTCATGTAATCAAGGTTCACATGTATCAGACCATACAGTTAGTCCCTTGTCCCAGAAAATGCAGTAAGTTTTGTTTCTGGAATGTCAGCAGCTTTCCTCACTGCTTCCCTGGGCCTTTTGCAGTTGCTGTTCAGTGATCACATCCCGTTATTGCACATGAACTGTGGGAGATGGTAGGTGTCTTGTCAGCTGAGGGACAACCAGTAGGTGTGAATTTGATTTGTTCAAATTTCAAACTGGTTACTTAGACTTCTGGCAGTACCTACATATCAGTGTCATATTTAACCTACTTGTCCATGAAGGACAAAATAATGGGTTTAGATACTAATGCTTTTTCAGGTCTTTTCCTTTTTTTCCTTGGGGCAGGACTTTTGGCGTAATTGTAACTTACAAAGTTATGTCTAAATGCACAGTTCATATGAGATATCAGACCAATTTTAATTTGGTTTTGTTCCTTTTAGAAAACAAAGCATAAAAATGTTCTGCTTATGTTCCAGGAACTATCTGGGATCCTTCTTCCTACCCCAAATTCTGCACTAAAAGTACATGTGATGGTTATTTTGTCTCTCTCCTTTTTATCTTTTTTTTTTTTTTTTGGGGGGGGGGGGCAGGGAGGTGTTGTTTAGGTTTGGAGTGGAGGAGGGTTGTGGTTTTTTGGGTTTTTCTTTTGTTTTGTTTTTGTTTAGGAACTTCTAAACTACCTAGTATTTGCTTCATAGCATCCAGCAGCAGTGTGTTCAGCTCACCCAGCCTCCTCAAGAGCCAACAGTGGCCTGTCGAGTCATTCTGTCTAGTTTGTCATGTTTGCAGCAGCTGTACTTTAGAATAAGCCTAGTGTGATATTTACTTTTGAGCAGGTAAACCAGAAAAATAACTTAGTTTTCTTTTTTTGTTGTTGTTTATTTGGGTTTGGAAGAGGTCAGGTTTTGTTTTGGTAAGTGTCATTCTGTGTTGCATTTGTGTATTCACCCTCGTTGAAGAGAAAATCCATCTGTGTGTTTGAGAGTTCAGTGGAATATTAGGAGAAGAAATGAAGCCCATTATCTGGGCATGGATGTTGGATCTAGGGGAAAAATGGACCAAACTTGGGTGTTGGGTTATTTGGGGATGGTGGGGGGTTGTGAGGGCATAATTTAAATTAACTCTGTCTAAAATAAAGTGTAAGTGCAATAAATGTGCTTTTTTATTCAAAGCTGTGAACCTTTAGGAAAAAAAAAAAACACAAAAAAAGTCAACCAAAAAAAAAGGCACATCATTCTTTCATGAGCCTTGTGTCCTACCTGCCTCTCCTTCCTCCCCCTCTCCACACTTCTCAATTGACAGAAACCTGACAGTGGCCAACTTGCATGTGTTGGCAGCCCAAATTAACATTGCTGTTCTGATCTCATTGATGGGATTGGGGAAAATCCTGCCCCCTACTTCTCTTCCACTCTTGAAATGCTCCAGTACTGCCCTGTGCCTCTAGAGCAGGGTCTTCCACTACCAGGGGTGCATGAGCCAGCCCATCTGCTCTGTGCTCAGCCTGACTCCAAGTGCAGAGCTCCTCCTGGCCCTCCATTCTCCAGGTGGAACCCTCCTCCCCCCTCCCTGTGGGTGTCGTGAAGGCTCTCCTGAGCTGGGCAGTGACTTTGTTCTCCAGCAATTGCAAAAGGACTCAGCCATCAGCTGCCTGATGGGATTCCCTTTCCCTGCCCCAACACACACATGCAGGCTGGCCACTGTTGCCTTGTGACTCTGCCTTGTTTAGCAGGAGCAGGTGTAGGTGTGTGTAAGCTGTTGTGCATTACTTGCACTGTCTCTTTCTTACTTCAGCACAGGCTGTTTTTCCTAGATCAGGAAAGGGGCACAGGTCTCCCAGGCTTCCCAGGAGAGCGCCATACATTGAGCAGTGATGGAAGGGGTAGCACTCACTGGTTGGACCCTCTGGGGGAGTAAGAGAGAACTGGCTTGTTTAAAGTTTATAGATACCCAGATCTATATCCTTTAAACTTTATTATTTTTATATATAGTCAAGACAATGCCATTACCTCATAATACAGAGGCTTGTTTATGAGAGGCAAAGTACATAGTAAGGAGAGGAAAGGGAAATTTATATACAGATTTGATTTCTTTTGTTTATTTGTTCCTTAGTGCAATGAAATGTATGTCCCACCACTTTATACTCTGTGCTAACACATTCCTTTCAGCTGTATTTTTTTTTTTGACCACCAGAGGTTTGCAAGGGGCTTATGACTACAAAGTAGAAGGTCCAGTCTGGTTACTTAAAAAAAAAAAAAACCAACCCATTGTGTTAGTAGATTTCCATAGCTGCTTTTTAAAATCTACAATGGAGTAATTGTTTCAAAACTTGTATTTATTTTTTAATTCATAACAAAATGTTTCTTTTTGTTTTCCTGTTAGGTAGGTCATGGCAACTCCCCTTCGTTCCTTCTCAAGTTTCCCCTGTAATTGCCAATACAACTTATTTTTCTTGTTTGTTCCTTCTCCCTTTACTTTTGTTGTCCCTTCATTTGTACTTGGAGTTTTTCTCATGTAAATTTGTACAATGGGAAATATTGTCCAGTTTGGTTAGAGAGCATGGAGACTTAAAACATATTAAAATTTGATAGCTGAATTCAGATTGAAGAAAACTATTTCAGTGTAAAGTTATTTAAAGAACTCTGTATTATATGAAAGGCAAAAAGTTCTATGTACTTGATGTGAATATGAGAATACTGCTATAATAAAGATTGACTGCATGGAAAAGTCTGAAGGAGATTGTTTGTTGTGTCACGCATGACTCCTCTCCACAAATTTGGAGGGGTATAACTCATGTGGTTAAGGGGAGTGAAAAAGTTACTTTAGGATATAACTCTGGAAGGGGAGAAGAAAAAAAATAAAATCAAGGGATTCCTGCAGTGTAACCTCCCTCCCTTCATCTTCTTAAGCTGGACCACTGCCTCCTTGGCTCCTGTGCTGAGCCCTAAGGCATTTTTACCTTTACTATTTTCAACTTTTATATACCCAAGGGGAGTTTTCCTTCATCCTGGGAAAAGCCTGGCACCAACTGGTCTGGGTTCTCTTCTGGGTAAATTCTCGTGCTTCTATGGCAATTTCCCCTCACCTCTTCACTGGTTATTTGACAGAGCCTTTACTGATAAGACTGTTACCTGCCATGCACTTATGGCCCTTATTTCCTGGGGCAAGCACATTCTGTATCAAGCAAGAATTACAGAAGCTCATGTGTACTCAAGTACTACAACTTTAAAGCTGTCATGGTCATTTTCCAAGAATTCTACTTAAAGTAGGAAAAAAAAACACAGTTCAGCTTATACTTTGTTTACAGTTTTATTAGCATAAGGACCCAGGAGCCAAAGGCTTTGGTTCCAGGGGCCTCAATTAGTTCCAGGACCTGAAAATAACAGAAGAAAAACCTGAGAACCTTTTCACTCATCATTTTCCCACCATGTAGAGCAGAAGAAGGACCTCCTCAATGCTGCCTTCAGCAGTTTGGTTTAGAGCTGTAATGTGTGACACACAGCTTAAAATAGACTCAGTAAAGAACTGGAAAAAAGCAAAAGCCTAAAACGTTTAAAGGGACATCTGAACAGATGTCTCTAGAAACAGAGCATGTCTTTGAAGTTAGATAATGCTGGGTCTACACAACAGCATGAATAAAATATTTTAGAACCGGTACCAGGTAAGCTACCGCTCCTAACAAAGTCGGTTGTTACAGTGCAGCCTTATATTGCCAAAACCGCGCTCCCTGGTCTCAGGCAGCCGAGACACGCGTGTGACGGCACTGAGCAGTGCGGACACTGCCTCCTGTACCGCAGAGGCTGGGCAGGTTTGCCCTGGGCAGTGCTGGGAGCAGTGTCCCTGCAGCGGTACCAGCCGGCGGCACAGCCGGGCACGCTGCCCGGGGCCGTGCTCAGGGCCGAGCGGGGAGAGGCGAGGCGAGCCGTACCGGTGTGCTGCTATTCCTCATCGTCCGGGGGGATGCCGAGTTCCTCGTCCGTCCAGGCCGAAGCGTCGGGATACGGGAAGTGTCCCTGGGAGAGAGGCCCGTCAGAGCGCGGCCGGGGCCCGGCCCGCGCCCCCCGCTCCCAGCCGCTGCGCCGGCCTCACCAGCACCATGTCCGAGTTGTGCCAGAACTGCCAGAGGATCCAGAACCACATGAAGCCGCTGAGCGCCTCGCTTCGGATCACCTGCGCCCGCGTCAGCTCCGGGAACTGCCGGTACCGCGGCGGGATGTGCACCCCACCGCCCGCGCTGCAAAACAGCACGGCCCCTCCTCACTCCGGGACCTGCCGGCCCCGGCCCACCCGCCAGTCCCGCTGCCCGGCCCGCCCCGCTCACCGCCGCCGCCCGGGCACGGCAGCCCCGGCCCGCAGCAGCCGGCCCGCCGCTCGGCCCAGCGCCGCCACCACCATGGCCGTGCCCAATGTCACCCGCACCGCCCAGCAACAGCCCCGGCGATTGGCGCGGCCGCCGCCTTCCGGGGCGGAGACAGCCCGCGGCACCGAGGTATCCCGGGAAACGCAGAGACCCCGCGGCTCGGAGGTATCCCGAGAAGGGGAGGTGGCCCGGGGCACGGGGACAGCCCGGGGCACGGAAGTGTCCTAGCACACAGGGACAGCACGCACTGCCCCCTCGCTCCCCACAGCACTTGGGAGCCCCGGGGCGGCACCGAGGGCGGGCTCTCCGTGAGTTCTCCCAAAAGTTGGCGTCGCCCACGGGGGGCGCAGAGCGGGGCGAGCTCATCAGCCAAGCCGCTGCTTTTTGGAGGGGCGGGGGGAGAAGACGGCTCCAGCTGGTGATGTTTAAGGAAGGGGCGAAAGGAGCAGTGCTTCCCTCTGTCCAAGCCTGGGCAGCCTGGCAGTCCAGCCCAAGCAGTCCGGTTGCGGAGCGGCGAGGCACGAGATGCGGGGCTCCTCCTCAGGGCCGGGCTCGCCCTCAGGGCCGGGCTGTCCCGGAGGAAGCAGCTGGTGCGGAGCCGCTTCCCGCTCTCTGGGCCGGCTGCCGGAGTGGGAACGCAGGGGCGTTGCCTCGGCATAGAAATAGCCAGTACAGAATTCCCACCTGAGCATCTGAGAGAGTTGAGTTTTTCTCTCCCGTTTTCCGTCTCCCACAGGTGTTACAGCCGTGCACCTGCCTGTTTATTGCTCGCTCAGCAGTGTTCCTGGAGCTGCAGCCTGGTTTCAGTCCCGGCACTTTGAGGAGGATGGAAAACCAGCCTGCCGGTGGGTGGATCTGTTCACCGGTATAAGCCAGAGCAAGGGTTGGAGGAATTCTGCCAAATTTTTGTGGAGAGCCAGTAGCATTCAGTAATGTATATCGCTATGCCTTCTGGGACATTGAGGTGATCACAAAAGAAGCAAGCAAAAAATAATGGAGAAAGTACCCAGACTATCAGAAGGGTCCTCTCAAGGAATCCAGCACTACCCTACTCCTCCTGACAAGGTATGATGCCAATGTAAGATTAACCCACACTTGTAGTTCCTCCTGAATCTTTGTTGGATAACACTCCCCAAAGAACTGGAGAAGAGTTTCTGCAACCCTCCTGAAGGTATTTTAAATAAGCAATAATACTTTCTCCATTTGTGAACACCCCAAACACCTAATATCCTCAGCTGAAGCAGCAGTGGATAGCCTTGTAGTTAAGGAATTTTAATTTTCCTGCTCATCTGAGCCATTTTCAGCAGCAGTTTACAGGGAACAGCAGCAAACTTTTCAACCAGTTTTTACTTACCGTGTGCAACATGTTGCCACCCTGCAATGTGCTCCATAGCAAGTTTGTGTTTTTCCATAAAAGCTGAATGCTTTGATATAAAGTTCCTAGTTTTATTGCCAGCTTTGCCTTCCAACTGCCTTGTATTTTTTCTTTCTGCCTTCTTGCAGTCCCTGTCATTCAGTTCCCTGTTCCTTGTTCTCAAGCATCTCCTGTTTCCCACCTTGCTCAGGCTGGATGTCTCCACTGCTGGCTTTGACATGCAGAGGCAAATTTGTCCCCCTTGACTGAACCACCACTTTCTTCACTCTTCTTTCACCTCAGGTCCTTTCATTGACCTTTCAGCTTTGCTTGCCAGGGGAGCTTGGAAGCTGTGTAAACAGCAGCAGCAGCAGTGCACACATGGCTACTGGCTGCCCACCCCTGCTACACACCTACCAGCTGAATAGAAACCAGGTGCAAGGGGTGGTTTATCATATAGTTCTTAAGGTTTGTTTTTTTTTTAAATGTTCCTTTTTTCCAAACTTTATTTCTCAAAAACAGAACCATTTGTGATGAATTTACAGATAAGCAGCATAGTACCACAAGACATGGTGGAATTATGAAGAGAAGTAATAAACTGAAAGTATATTTCAACTTTCTAGACAATATTCCTGTTTAAGAATTTAAATGTTCAAAAATCATGCTCATTTTCTGCTTCCATCTCCTCCTTCCCCCTTCCAGGTAAGCTCCACATCCATCTCACATGTCCAGTGCTGCCACACAGCTAATAAAGATTCCTGTACCTCTCTGCTGCCAAGATGTCCACTAACACAGTAAGCTCATAATCTATAGGTGTGTCACTGGAAAAGCAGAAAAGAAGAAGCTGGGAAACAAAGACAGTTATTGCAGGGTGGGGGTTTTGTTCCTTGTTGATTTAGTTTGTTTGCACTGCAGTGAGCTGTAGAGTATCTGTTGCCAAGCTTTCCTTTACCTCTTGTATTTTCATTTTCTACAGCTGTTGTGTTTGTGCCTGGAACCCAGGACCCTTTTGCATGCCCTTGATACCCTCAACCAAAAGGAATTTCATTGGTTTGTCCCTGGAGGCTTCTCGTGTCCTGAGGGGGGCTCGTGTGTTGGCAAGGAGCCAAACTGATGGCTATTACTACCTGGGCCACATTGTCCAGGAGGTGAAGGTAACTCTTTGTTGGGAACGTGGCTGTAAGAGCATGTATGGGGTTTTTTTTCTCTGTTCTTCCCATACTCACCAGTCCCAAGTCCTTGCTGTGGGGTGGCTCTCCAGTGTTACAGTGCACTTCCTAGCCACTGTTGCCTCCCCACACCCTGTTTCCATCTGTTACCTGGTGCTGTCTGGCTGTTTGCTGTGAGGAGTCCTGCAAGTAAGAACAGCCTGGAGACCATTCTCTTTCTGTAGTTATAATGAGTTTTTATTCAGAGACAGACAAAACAGGTCCCTTATCCCTGTTGTCTGCTTTTGCCCAGCCTAGCAGCAGAGTTAGTTAGCTAAACAGCAGCTAGTAATCCAAAATGTTTGTCTCCAGGGTGCACTTCCTCTTTACCAAACTGAGAACTTTCCTCATTCTTTTCCATCTGTTTCTATGTGTTTCCTCATTTCTTTTCCATTCTTTTCCATGTGTTTCTGGGAATTGCAAGATGATTTTGGATGCCAGACAGAAAATCCCCCCTGCAGGTTTTCTTTTAAAATCCAGTCCATTTTGCAGGTTAGTTAAATAAATTTTGGTGCTAGTATAGGTGAGGATGTATGTGAGCTTCAGTGTAGGGTAGAACAGATTGGGACAGCTATAGGCACAAGTGACATCGGAGCAGGAGCTGACAGTATTATTTGTGTAAGTGCACTCAGAGATCTGCAGAGAAGGCTGAGATTCTGGCAATAGATCTTGCCCTCACTTGCTGCTGAAGGTTTCAATTAAAGTATTTAAATTTATGACAGTTGTGACTTTTTACTGCTTTGTTACCCTTCTGATTGCTGAAGGATTGTTTTTTATCCTTCTGATTGTGGTGAACTGCATCATACAAAGTTTCTTTTGGCTGCTCTTTTTCTTGTGGGAGGTTTTCCTTGTAGAGTTCTGCCTTAGCCTGCTGATTGTTTTCTTACTAAAATCTACCTCCAAACTGAAAGGAATAAAAAACCTGTCAGCCCCTTAAGCCCCAGCTTTTTATTTACTTTTAAAGTGGTATGGACACAGTACAGTGAAACCCTGGTAGAAGAGGAAAGCTACATTCCACTTCCTGGGATTTCTGCCACTTCCCTCTTAGCACTTAAGCTTTGCTGTTAACTGGACTTTGCAAATTGCCTTGCACACCATATGTTTTACTCTTGCAGGGCTCCAGGGAAGGCTTTTTAGTTGAGTTTGACCAAAGTTGTGCCCTGAAGGGCAAGGTCCAGCGTGGCTGGCAGGAAACGCCCCTCTTTGACATTGTGCACTACGACGACGCCCAGCGACAGCCTCTTGCTCCAGGGGACAGGGTCTTGGCACCATGGGAGGCTCCAGCCAAACGTTTTGGCCCTGGCATCGTGCTAAGGGTTGTGGAGAACACAGAGGCACCTTCAGGTACCTGTTTTGGGTGTTTTGGTTTTCTTAGCAGTGCTGGATTTGCCACGGGACATGGTCACTGCAGGGAAAAGATAGAGCTCCAGCACGGAGAATTCACCTCCTGCTGCTTGGGATCTCTTCTCACTGTGTTTTTATTGTTGGCACTAAACCACCTTTTCAGGGTCAGAATTAATGCAGATCACAGAATTTGCATTTGCTTTGTTCTGTGGGTGAAAACTTCCTAAACAGTTAGGGGTTTGGGATAGCATCCTCCCAGCACAAATCAAAAAACTTTCCTGGTCCTCCTCAGAGTCACCTGATTATCTGTTAGTCTGCTTTCTAGCTATTTCAGGGTAAAATCCCACCTGTGGCAAGTGAGATTTTTTTATATCTGCTGTCTCCTCGCAGGAAATTCAGGAGAAAGTCAAATTTTAAACCTGTAAAGAATGAAATCATGGAAGTTGTTACAGAATTGTCTGAAACACAAGTCATTACTTTTACCTCCTGCTCTCTGAGATAAATCATACAGATTGACATGCTGCTAATACATTACTTGCCCTTTTTTTTTCCCCAGTATGCACAGCACACAAGGAAAGGGGAGTGCTTGTGAATTTCTGGAATGGGCAGACTAAGGAGGTGTCTTCTGCCCAAGCTCTGCGGATTCCCCTGCCCCTAAGTGAACGCATCATCCTGGAGTTGCAGATGCCTTTAGCAGCCAGGCAGATGGTGGTAGATTCAAGCTTGGATTACCCATACATTGTGGCACCAGGTTATAGAGCCTCAGGGCACTACACACAGGGTCACCTGGGCCTGGATTGCTGCCCAGAGGCTCTGTATTCCACTCATCCCTGTGCAAAGTGCAGCTGGGTGTGTACCTTGCTTCCCCAGTGCTGCCTTGGAGCCTGGGAACCCACACAGCCTGCAGAGTGCAAAGTGCAGCAGGAAAACACCTTAATCCCCAGAGCAAGCCTGATTGAAGAAAAGCTCAGCAAGAAAATAGAACAGAAACTGTCTGAACTGAGGATTGCTTCTTCAGAAAGTGTTTCCAGAGAGGAAAAGAAAAAGGAAGAGAAGAGATTAGAGACAGAAAATGTTCCCAAAGATGTTAGGTCCTGTTTGGAAGAGGACCATGAGGTTATAGAAACTGAGAAGGTAAAAAGTGGTTCACTCTGGCTCTTCTGTTAATAAATGGTCTGGTATTTGTGTAATTATCTGCTTTGTTACTGCAAGTTTACTACCCTTGGTACCAAGCTAGAGGTTTAAGCCCTGTTCCTTATGCCTTCCTGCTAAAGAATGAAGAGACTTTGCACTGCCTTCCTTTGGCTGGGGTCAGGTCATTGTCAATAATCTGTCATTGTCCCTGACTGGAGCAGGCTTCTAGAACCTTTTCCATGGATGCAGAATATGAGTAGTGTTGCATAGCCTACTCCCTCTACATTCTACTTCTGTATGAAGGAGGTAAAGGCAAAAAAAGGAAGAGGTGTCAGAAGACTTGATACTGGATAAAGATTACGGTAGGGATTGTTCCATACCAAGGCAGTCTCTTGCATGATTCTTTTAACATACTTCACCCTGTTAGAGGTGTCCCCTCTCCCAGTCAAGGACCACAAGAGATTTATGTAGTCCTCAGCAGCTGATTTGGCGCTTGTGAGCAGGGCACTGGGTGAGGATCAGTAAGGAGGAGGTTCATGTGCACCAGCTACTGCCACACTTATCTCCATTGCTCTGCAAGGGTTAGAATCCAAATTCTGGCACATGCCAGAAGCAGGGCTGTGTTTCAGCCAGGGCTCCTCTGGCCTGCTCTCTTTTGTACCAGTTTGGACCCTTTCAGGCATACTTTGGGTCATTTGGAGACTTAGGGAAACTCAGGAAGTTATCAGAAATTACCTATGGGTTGTTTCTTTAGTAAAGAACTCTCCCAGAATTTGATTTTTTTTCATTCTGACTTAAACTTCACTTACAACTTAAGATCTTATACTGTAAACTCATTAAATAAATCTATTATTTTCCTTATCAGGTCTGGAGTGTGGTTGCATTTCTTGTTCTTTCTAGGGCCCTCAGAGGGAGATGGCTCGTGCTGTGGTTGATGCTGCTGTCAACACAGACAGCTGGTTAATGGAGACAGATCACAAGAAAGAAGCAGAGAGCAGACAGCAGGATGCTGAAACTGAAGCTAATTTTGAACATGATCATGGTATTGGAACTGTAACTCTTTTACCCAAACATAAGACTTAGCACATAATATCAGTGCAGGATGGCATCATATATAAGATCTGTCACCATAATTCTTGGTGCTTTACAAAGAAATACCATAATGCCATCTTTATATATTGGTATTAATGGTGCTATGACTTGAGAACTTATAAATCTTCTCTCAAAGTGAAAGAATTGTCAGCTGGAACTTGAGATTTTTTGGCTTTTACTGCTCAGCTACTGCAGTTGGAGCTTTTGGGGGTTTTTAACCTATATCACAGAGCTCAGTATAAATAAAAATTTCCTTACTTTAAAAATTAATATTTAACATTAACAGTGACTGTGTATAGCAACAAGATTTCACCAGGACTTTTCTGCAAAACAATCCTCTTATCTGTGCTGAAAATTATTGCTTTATAATGTCACTGAGTGGAATTTTGTTCCCTGAACAGCCAGAAGGGGCTGGATCAGGATTTTGATCAATTTATTGCTGTTCTCAGCTTTGTGACAATTGCAGACATCTAAGAGAGGATTCTGAAAGCCTAAAGCTTTCTCTGTTATTGCTTTATGACACTGCTGGAAGAGGGAGAATGAAAAGTCAAACAGGAGTGCACATTTCCTCCCAGCTGGTGTTCCAGCACCATTCAGGTCTGCCCTGTCCTTAGCAGAAAGGTGTGAGCAAACTCTGCTCCTGTTCTCAGTTACCCAAAAGCTCTGTCAGCAGGGTTATGCCCATGCTAATGTCTCATGTCTCTCAGCAGGATGTGGAGCTCAGGCATTGCCCTATCAAAAGATGTATCATTTTTACTCATCTCAGAGCAGTTCATGCCAGTCTGTGAAATACCATGTAAACAATCCTTTAGCCTGATTAGCTGTAAGAAGCGCCAGGCAAAACCCAGTTTCCCAGGCCAAACTCTAGCCTAAATGCAATGGCAAGCTTGTTCCTGAAAAGCTGAAACCTCTTTTGTGGAGACTAAAAACTGTCCCACTTCCTTATAGTAAAATGTTATAAAATCCTTGCTTGAGTATATTTCATATGAGCAGATCTTTTGTTCTTTTAATTTTCTTTCCTCTTATAAGCTTCCTATATTCTTATATGTCCTTGCCCTAATTTATTTGAAAGGCCTTTTTGAGTCCAGAGTGGCAGAAGCTCCAGTCCAGCATTCTCAGAGGAGCCCTTCCATGGGAAGCAGTGCTTTGGTTCCTTTCAGGTGCCAGAGCTTCTTTGCCCAGGTGAATCAATCACTGGAGAAAGACAGCCTGACCATCAGATCAGCCCTTTCTGGGCAGAGACCCCACAGTACCACCCACCTGCTGGCTGGGAGATCCACACATCTCCCAAAGCTTCTAAAAGACAAAAGCATCACAGTGAGTATTTAGGTTTAGTTCTTAGGATGAGGAGATTTGTTTATGTCATGTGAGAATGTTCTCTCCTTTGATCTTTCACAAAGGTTTTTTGCTGCAACAGAAATGATGCCTGTGTAGAATAATGGTTATGCATAAATAGAAACTTTAGGACTTCACTTGGGAGCCCACATTGTGCAGGACAGGGCACTTGTGGTATTTTTGCTCAGCACTTTTGACAGAGTGTTTTTGTATGTTAGATCCAATCTCTTCTAAATAAGCTTCTCAGCCAGCTCTGCTAGACAGCAAAAAGAGGAAAAAAAATCCTCTTTTACAGATACTGAAGGCAAAAAAGAGAAAGTTTGGGCAGTCATCTGAGGCCCACAGCAAAGGGTGCATGTTAGGGCAGGGGTGGTCTTCTGATCCTTAGGCTGGTACTTTACCTGCTGGAAAACATAATTTGTTCACCTCCCACCTACAAAACACCTTTGATTCTTTCTTTGATCTCTCCTTGTGTGTGTCATTAAACACACCCACAAGGTACATTTTTTTGCTAAGAATAGCAATACACTGGAGAACAAAGCTGTTTACAGCCCCTGGGAAGTCAGATCAATATGTTAAGAGAAACCAGTCAAAATGCTGTGTAAGACTGGCAGGAACATTATTTCAAAGTCCTGTAGTGTTTTCCAGCTTGTGGTATTTGACTTGTCCCCAGGAAAGCCCTGGAAGGAGACATTCTGTTTGCAGAGGAGCAGCTGATAGCAGGAACATGCTAACTGCACTTGGGAACAGGAGGAAGGAGGATGCATTTGACAGGGGAAATTATTCTGGGGGAACTCTGTTCCAGATCCACACAGCTCTAGCAATGTAAACTGGAATACATGTCTAAAGGTTTGGTGCTGTTTACTTGCACTTCCCTCATAAAGGGCACTGTAAGGAGTACAAAAACAAATAAATATTTCACTATGGCTGTGGTACAAGAGGCCTTGTAGGTGCTCCTTCATCTCTGTGCGTGGCACAGTGCATTTAAAAACACAAATCAGCAGCACTACAGCATTGAAATGAAGTTACTGCTGAAGAAAACACAAGGACTCCTTGAGCATGGGTAGAAATCTCAGGCAACAAAAGGTGAAGAGTTGGAACACCTGCAGAGAATGTTCTGGGTTTGGCCAGATGGGGGCAGGTATTTCTCTTGCTAATAAAATCTAGTAAGGAATTTATAATGTTTTATGGTCAGAACCTGGATTTTCCATCCAATCCACCAGTTGACCCAAAAACTGGGGAGTTTTAAGCATTGGCTCAACACCAGAGCAGCACAGCCTACTGACCTATGGAGAACTCTTAAGACTGGATTTTCAGGCACCTGTTTGTTGATTAAGCCTAATGTTTTCTACAGGTTTCAGCATCATCCTCAGTATTTTCATGGATGGGAATCAACACCACAGTATCTGTGAGCCTTTGTAGCTTCTCAGGAGTGACATTAAAACTGGGCTGTTCTGGTTTTGTGTGCTTACAGTGTGCATTAGAAAATTATACTGCTGGGACTAAGGGTTCAGTTTGCTTTTTTTTATCGTAGAAATCAATCCTTAGTGGTGCATCTCAGAAGAGGTGTAAGGAGCTGGACTTCAGCAGAGCCAAGATTGAGCACAGAAGTCGGCAAGAAGAGCAGAGGCAGCTGAAGAGAGAGCAGCAGCAAGAGGCAGATGGCACCCGCCGCCAGCTGCGCAGGGACAGCCAGAGGTGATGCTGGGAACTGACTGCTTTTTGTGCTAAAGGTTGGAAGGTTGGTAACATCTGCTCCCTGCTGCTCTCCTTCAGTCCCTACAGATCCCACCTTGTGCTTTTTGCTGGGCTCTACAGAGGGGTCGCAGTGGTTCCCTACTGGGAATGAAATTGGTGCTGGAGCTGTGAGGGAGTGAGTACACAGTGTTATCTCCAAGGGCAAATTCCCTTCAGTCCTGCTCTCAGATCAAAACTGCTGACATCAGGCACCAGCCTGTTTGGGGCTTTTGCTACCTCTGTTCTGGACACAGGGTTTAATCCTCATAACCTAACAAAGAATCCTGGAATGTTAACTGAACACAGATTGCCAGAATATCTGCTTTGTGTCTTATGCACTGTCTTTCTTTTTTATTGCTCTTTCTTTA
This sequence comes from Serinus canaria, assembly GCF_022539315.1. Lineage (NCBI taxonomy): Eukaryota > Metazoa > Chordata > Aves > Passeriformes > Fringillidae > Serinus > Serinus canaria. Next base: position 58,289,661 of record NC_066314.1, on the reverse strand, counting down.
TGAGAAATTTGAGAAATTTTGTTTTGGAAACAGGCAGCGATTGCGTCAGAGAACATTGCAAGGACTGGAGAAACAGCTGGAGCACGAAGAGAGAGCTTTGCAGCACATGGCACTGCTCCAGGCTGCTAGGGCTGAGAGGAGCAGGAAGGAATCCTGCTCTCGAGAGGAGGAGGAGAGGAAGGCAAGGCAGAGGCTTCAGTTCTTAAAGACACGGCGTTTGCAGAGAGAGGAGTTGCAGGCAGAAAGCAACAACAGGAGCTGTGAACAAGAGAAAAAAAGGCTGGTAAGGGCAGTTCCAGAATTTATTTTCTTCTTCTGCCATGTTTCCAGCAGTGGAAGTATATATGGAAATATCTGGAGTATTTGTATATTTCACCTGTTTTACATCCAGTATAACTGTATCATTTAGAGATAAAAAAGGGTAACCTTTTTTTGGCATGTGTATAAAGATGAAAAGTGGAAACTAAAATTCCTTATCGCTGCCACAAAAGTAGTCTTTCTGCATGGAAGAAATTAATTTCCATAGATTATATCCATTTCTATGATCCTATTGAGGATCATAGTACTGTGGGATGATTTGGATTGTGTCCCTGCCATGGGCTGGAACACCTTCCACTAGACCAGACTGCTCAAAACCCCCTGTCCAGCCTGCCAGGGATGGGGCATCCACAGCTTCTCTGGGCAACCTGTGCCAGTGCCTCTCCACCTCCACAGAAAATAATTTATTCCTAATATCTAATCTAAACCTACTCTTTTTCAGTTTAAAGGCATTCCCCCTTGTCCCATCACTCCACACCCTTGTAAAAAGTCCCTCTCCAGCTCTTGTAGCCCCTTTAGGCAATGGAAGATGCTCTAAAATCTCCCCAGAGCCTTCTCTTCTCCAGGCTGAACAAGCCCAGCTCTCAGCTGGCTCCATAGCAGAGGTGCTCCAGCCCTCTGAATATCTTTGTGATCCTCCTCTGGACGCTCTCCAGTGGATCTGTGTCCACACTGAGGGCCCCAGTGCTGGACAGAGATGGAGAGTGAGGATGAAATTTGGCATGAAGGCTGACTGTACAGTTTTGAATGTCTTTATCTAGGAGCTGCTGAGGAGCAGAATGCAGTCACGGCAGGAAGTGCTGGAACAAGAATCCCAGGAGCAGAGCAAACATCAAAACCAGCACCAGGCTGCCAAAGTGAGAGTGTTCCAGAGGAGAGAGAGTTCTCATCTGAAGATGGAAAAAGAAGGGCAGAAGCTCCATGCCCTCCAGCAGTACCTCAGGGAAGAGAAGCTCCTGCTGCTCCGAGCATCACTGCTCGAGTAAGGAGGCTGCACAGTGGGTGAGCAGGGCCTGGAGCAGTTCACAGACCTGCTGTGTGCTGTCACCTGTGAGTCAGTGTGCCAGAGCAGAGTGTGACAGGTGGCATTTGGATTCCTGGAGAGGTCTCTAATCTCCCTTTCCCTGCAGCCAGAGTGCAATTCCACTGTTCTGTCCTTCACCTGCCTTTCTTCCTGGGGTCACTGGCTTCCCCCTCTCCTGAGAGGGAGCAGTAGGGCACATCTACAGGCACTATTCTGCCCCAGAAAGGAGGGGGTTTTTAGTGCATTGTACTGTGGTGAGTGGAGATGCCAAAGGACAGGAGGAGGAGGTTAAGCTTATCACATCCTGAAGTGCTCCCTTTACCTCACATCATCTGAGGTACAAAATTCTCTGTAGCTGTGCCACAGGAAATGCACTGATCAGCTCTGAGTAACCAGAAATTTCAGCCAGGTATTTAGGAAAGGAGAATGGAAACAGCACAATTTATTTGGTGAAACAGTCAGAGCTATATGGAAATATCTTTATTTTACACAGAATTATGCTAAAATGAATACAATATATGTGATACCTTGTTTCAAGGAATGCCTGGAACCAAACTAGATAAAAAATTCAAACTTGGCCTGACATTCTGTATACACTTAGAAACATGATACACATTTTCTGGCACATTATAAAACTTTATGCCTCCTTCTAGAATATAGCAACAGTGATAATGGCAGTTTCTTTAAAAAAAAAACCAAAAAAGTAAAATTGTAAGAAAACTTGTAAAAGGGAGCTCCTTTGAAATCCTGCCAAATCTGAATGGCCAGCAGTTTCCAAGCAGTAAGTGTCAGACTGCATTCCTCCAGGGATAATAGAGAGGCTATGCCTTCAGCTTTTCCCTAAAAAGAGAAAGTTAAGTCTCTCATTCAGATGTTTACAAACTACTCTGAGACCTGAATAGCTAAAATGGGTATTTTTAAACTTTAGGATCCATAATGTATGTGCGTGAGCCTTCCTGAGATTTTTGCCTCAAGGGAAAAAAAAAAAAGGGAAAAGGAAAAATGAACTTAAATAGAAGGTGAAGGCTTTAACAAAATGTCAGAGTTAGGACCTGAAAAAAATGTAACTTGCTTCAGAATATGGAAACTGCATGTGAGGCACAGTTTTGCAGTTTAGACATGAAATCTCATCATTTGGAACAGTTCCACTCTGCTGAGTGTCTGGAAAAGTTGGCTGGAATTTGCTCAGCAAGAACATGGATGGTTGTGCCCCAGACCTGGCACACACCCTGCTGAGGAAACGTGGGTGCTGGTGGCACATGGAGATTTTCTTCAGGGTAGTGTTTGGGGGGTTGCTTGCTGCTCTTCTTGTTTGAGTTCTCTTTTACATAAAATCTTGTGCTGGTTAGGATGATGCTCTGCCTCCTTATGACTCTAGACTTAAAGAAACAAGCCTAAAACTTACAAGGTGTTAAACTCTGCTCCTGCTTTTATCCTTATGCACTTGGAAATGGAATATGCAGTGATTAAAGGAAAGTACATGAAATATACTGAGTTGAATCTAAACTTATTTTTCAGACTTCATTTATATGCTATTAATCATTGCTTTATAATCACCATAAAACAGCAGATTGTCTGCTTATGCACTTTCTCTTCATTGCTTAACCACTTGAGAACAGACTGCTGCAGACACCCTGCTCTACTGCTATTTCACACAGGGTAGGTCTGGGAATATATTCAGAACCACATTATTTCCAATCATTCATAGACTGTATTTCTCACTATTAAAATGCAGCCATAAAATCATTTTAATACTGCTATTAAAATAATTGACTGTAAATGCCACGTGTAATCCAGCTCTTCTGCTAGCTTTATTTGGTTTTAAACATTCGCAGTGTGATTTTGATCCATCAGGAAAATGCTTGGACTCTGGTTTGAAACCTACTGGAAAAAATACCCTAAGTATCTGCATATCAGTTAAGGTTTTGAGTAGAGTGGGGAGCACCAGGGAGGGTAGTAGAGAAAATCACACAGAGCAGAAAAAAATAAACCTCTTCAGTTTCAGAAACAGAAAAATTAAGACCAGGACAAATATTCCCAGAAGTTGTTTTTTATTATGGAATTAGGTTTTTCTGCCTAGGTAAATATTTTGTTATGTTGTTTATAATCCAGACTTCTATCATCATGTACTAGAGTACAGAAGTTTGAAAAAAAAATTTAAATGGTCTGGTTTTGTCATCCAAAATGATTAAGAGCAGACCACTACATGCAGGATGTTAGGACACTTCTACAAAAAAAGTAGAAGTTAAAAGTACAAAAGACAAACAGGTTTGTTGGCTTTTCTCAGCCTCAATGTGTTGCTTAGGTGATGCTAGAACATAATTTCTCTTACCACAGTACAGGTAAGTCAGTAAATTAAATATTTAACTTGATATATTTTGAAACAGACTTGATCAATTAACATCTTTCTGAAGATGTTTTTAAAAACTACCAGAGCACATTAGCTCTTAGACCTGTGCAATGAATGGGAAATGTCCAATTGTGCAAATTCTTCCTGCTTTCTGGAATAGACCTTCTGATCATCCCATGCCTGGTGCTTGGCTGAAACGACTGAAGGCAGCATTAGTGGAGAGCAGCCACATCCCTGGGGTGCCCATGACTTCTCACCTTCAGCTTCCTCTGTGTCAGCTCCCAGGCAGCAGAGGTAACCCCCGACAGGGAGAGGGCAGCAGCCACAGCAGTCTATTTGAGGGCAGAAGCTGCAGTTTTGATGAGCAGTGGCTTAGCTGCCTCCAGGATGTCCAGTTCAGGGTCCAGTGAACGTCCCAGTCCTTCCAGAACCATGATGGCAAAGATGATGGAAGCAAAATTGCTCTCAAGCTTCACCTGGAACCACAACAGACTGAATGGACTCAGTGGATATTATCTTCTTCTGTACCCCATCAACCAAGGTACCAGGTCTGCCTAAACTGGGAGGGAAGGGAAGAGGCTGGGGAGGGCATTTGCACACCTGAAACTATAATTCAACTCCACCAGTTGGACTGTGCAGCCCTGTGGCTGACAAACCCAGTTCAAGCCACCACAGGTCTTTTGATTTCCAAAGTTGTTTGCAGCTGTGGAAATTTGTCCCCCAAATAATCAGTTATAAGGAGGTATCTATAATCTAAGAGACTATAAAAATGGTAGGAAAAAACTATGTGTTACAAAAATACTCCTTTTAGTACACAATATCAACCATTAAAGGAAGTATTGAGACAAAAAAAAAAAAAAAAAAACACCAAAAACAACAACCCCTCCCCAAAAAGAAACAAACCCAAAACAGAAATTTGGCTTGGCAGAGTGTGTATAAGACCTGAGAAACAGCATGTCTGCAACACTTGGATGCATTCCTGCAGTTGCTCTCTTAGCAGTTTGTTTCAGAAGTCAGTCCCCTTCCTTGACAGCCTCTCATGTTCCCAGTAGTTCTCCCTCCCCTGATGAACTTCCAGCTATTAAAGGGGACAGGAATAAGACCTCACCTTATGGGTCATCAATAGTTTGAAGACACTGGAGAGGAGATTTCCCACCTGAAGCTGGAATACACAAGAATTTTAACAGCTAATCAAAAAACCTTTTTGTGTCACTTTTCAGTGCCAAGTTGCACTGAATTGCAGGTAAGTGGGACTGTGACATGATGCACTTGCCTTGCCCAGTGCAATGGTGTTCCCCCGGACCTTGGTCACAAGCTCTGCCATCTCAGCCTTGAAGCGCTCGATGTCCTGGCACTGGTTGGCACGGGCATGGTGGAGGATCAGCTCTGCCACCCTCTCCCCCTGAGAAATGAGTTGAACAGCACAACCAGAACCTGATCACTGGTGACTTGCAATCAGATGCTTACAGTTCTTGCTTTTAGTAGCTGAGAAGTGCCCCTGGCAGCACAGGATGGGCCTGGATGCAGGGTTTAGCATGGATTCTTTGGCATGCTTCAGCAGACCAAGACAAAATGTGCCCCTCTTGAGCTGTGTTAGTGAGCCCTTCACCCTGCAGCTGAGAGACAGCAACAGGCAAGTAGGAGCACAATGCTTGTTCCCAGAATGAACAGGAGACACCAGCACGGGGTTCTTTAGTCCATCTGACAGTGAGTTTCAACGGGGGAGGAGGATAATGTAGTTCCCCTCACATGGAGGAGCATAGCAGAGGTCAGACCCCTCCACACACACCTGTTTTCCTTCCTCTCCTCTATAGATGCTGACACAACAGCAAAATGGAGGAAGGCATTTGGGCCTTCCAGCAGCAAGGCTACAGAGAGGAACATGTATGGCAGATCAAGATGTTAACCCATTCCCTCCTCTTCTGTCGCAAAACCTGACAGATTCTGCAACAGTGGCTCCCAGGCAGTCCTAACTTGCAGCAGAAGTACTCCTAACCACGAAGGGGCAGCCAGTCCTTCCCATTTAGAACCTTCTGTTTCCTGGGGCCTGGAAATTGCTCCACTCTGGCAGCCTCCTTGCTGCAGCTGAAAAACTTGTCCCTGTGTTTGGGGATAAGATGCTAGCAAGGCTCCTTACCCCTCTTGGCATTTCAAGGGGAAATATAAAACTCTCACTTTGGCCACCTCCCTTCCCCAGCCAGCCCCATGCCAGAGGGGCCTCACCTGTCCCTGGACCACAGCCGTGAACACGGCGCGGAAGTTCTGCATGTCGGCGCTCTGCAGCTCTGCCACGATCCCTGCGTCCAGCAGCACCAGGCGCAGCTGCCGCAGGGCTGGCTGCACCTCTGGCACCGGGGTGTCACACAGCTCTGGCACCTGGGTGTCACACAGCCCCGGGTGGGCGCTGCCTTGAACCAGGATGTTCCCGGGGTGCAGGTCGGCGTGGACGAAGTTGTCGACGAAGATCTGGAGGACAGGTAAGTGTGAGAGCAGCTCGTTCCAAGCAAAGCTGGCGACACCAAAAGCCCCCAGGCAAACAGCAAAGAGTTGTTTGTGGTTTGTTCTCTGTCATTACCAGTGATGGGGCATCACCCTGGGCAGCACCACAGCAGGTGGCTTCTGCTGGAGATCAGCTCGAGCACTCAGGAAGTCAGCAGAGCTGTGTGAAGTGATCCAGTGTTTACTAGAGGTCAGGTAGGACAGCCAGGAGTCCCGGCAGGGAATGGCAGTGGCCTTTGGCAATTAGCCCTAAACTGGGGCACACTGGTGGGCCTTAGCAAAGAGTGATGCAGTAAGAATAGGCTGTTTGTCATTCAGTGACAAAGGTTACAGTGGTGTCCTACATTTGTCTAGTGTAGGACACCAACCCACATTACAACTCTATTGAAAAGTAAGGAAAACAAGAGAAGAGGAAATAAATCTGTGTAGCTCTTCTCTGACTCTGCTAGCAGTTAGCACCAAAAAGGACTGGCAAGAGGACAAGAACCAAACAGTACTTCCCCTGCCCTAACCCTCCTGGTGACCTGGGACTGCAGGACTTCCCACTCCAAGGAGATTATCTTTGTATTTCATAGATTTCTCCTATGAATTTGTTCAACTGCCATGTAAATAATTAGAGCTGTGTGAAAAAATATGGTTTTGGTGTTGCCTGAAAAAAATTACTTCTGCCAGTTTTATGTCCTCTTTATTGAGAAACCTTACACAATAGATCCATATTAGTTCTTGTGCACTCATGACTGCATAATCTCTGACATAAGCTACTCATCTTTCTGCTTTCCAGAGTTAAGAGTCCAAATTATTTCACCATTCTGGTATGGAAGACATTCCACACGAGTAATCATCCTATCTGCCTTCCTCTGCACCTCTTCTAGTTCTACTACAGCCCTTGAAATGAAGGGTCCTGGACATCAAGGGACTAGAACTGCAGAGTACTCAAGAAAGAGGTATTTTACTTAGAGACATAAAGTTGTTTCTTTGCCCTTTAATTCTTTCCTACTCCTAAAATTTGAAACCAATCTTAGCATAAAACTATTCTGGTTCCAGCATTGCTTTTCGGAGTGGTAAAAGCTATTTCAGAGCCTGTCATACTACCTGGAGCCAGAACTGGAGGTTCACTATTGCCCTAGCACAATGCTGCAGTTAGCAGCAGCATTTCATCTGACATGCACTGCCCACACACTCAGTACTGTCAGGAGCTTTTGCAACTCTTCCCTGCTGGTTCTCACAGCCCCTCACAAGACACTTGTATCACCCTGTCAACACTCCTTTCCAGACTATTTGGGATTATTTCAGCCACAGAAGAACTAGATAGCCAGAAGCTGAACCTGACCAGGTTTGTTGTCTTTATTCCAGATTTAGTTCTCCCTAACAAAAAGGCAGTTTTAGAGGAGTTGATAAATTAAGAAATCAGCTCATTGTTTTCCCTCTGAGTCACATCCACAATCTCTGCAGAGCACATGACATTTGCTAATAATGGTGCACTTTAAGGTACTTGGCTAATAGGTGAATATTCATCCAATGGATGTCCTAAGCAAAGGCTGACCAAGGTGCACAGACCAGTCCTACTGTGTGGAGGCAGATGTCCCCTCTGCACTGGCAGAGCCTAAGCAGGGCCGAGTCCAGCCCAGGCTTTACCCAGACCAGGTAGAGCTAGGAAGCAAATGGGTTCTCTCTTTAGCCACATTGTCTCATTATCCAAACTGAATAGCTTCTGCAGGAAAACAACTTTCTCTTGCAGCCCCAGCCAAGTGCCTACCATCTTTAGCAGCATGTCCATGCCCATCCTGGCCAGTCTCTGCCGCATCTCCGTGCCCATCTCCACGTGCAGGTAGTGTGAAATGGGCTCACTCTCCTGAAAAAGAGACAGAGCTGGAGTCAAACACCCCCTGCATCCCACCTTCAAACACACCTTTTCCTGGGTGCCACAAGTGGGGGGAAGGTGATGATAATACCCTAGAAAGGACTTGGCAGAAAGAGCCTGTACCTAGTGTGATGGAAAACATGACAGAACCAAGGGTTTGTCCCTTGGAAAGATACAGTATTCTAGGGACAGAAACACCCTTGCCAGGGTCCCATGCAGGAAAACTAAGCCTGAGAGTAGCTTTGATCTGGGACTCCAACATCCACAAGGGAAGTGAGGCAATGATCAGAAAGTGTCAGGCTGCTGAGCTCCTTGCTTTGACCCAGCACAGAGGAGAGGTGAAACGTGGTGTTGGTTTACAAAGCACAGGCAAGCACAGGGGGCTGCACCCACTGCTGGTCTGCTTGCTTTCAGGCCAAGTGTTCACTTCTATACAGAGTTATCTGCTACCTGTCTTCAGGATGCAGGTGATTGCAAACAAAAGAGTGGAAAAGACACGAAGGAAGGACATCAATCTCCTTAAGGAAATAAAAAAACATCCTTCTGCCTCTGATTCCTCCTTCTCAAAAAGAAACACCTCCTTGCCATGGTCTCCTTGGGGCTTTCTCACTGCTACCATCACACCCACACCCTGCAATTCTTACCTCAAATGTTTCCACTAGAACATCTGCTGTTACCAAGGGCCAAAGGGGACTTGGAAACTTCACAAAATCGACATCTAGGAAATTCTGTCGGAAGCGCTCCAGATTTCTGGCTTCGTAGCGTAGGTCAATCTCCAGGGACAAATGGAAAAGCAGGTTGGAAATGAGAATCATCTAGGATTAGATCTTCAGGATCCTGTGGGAGTTGCAATACTCAATACCAACAAAACAAGTCAGAAAGCCAGAATGGAAACAAAGTAAGAGTGGTGGTTTTTACACACTCGGAGCCTCCGTGATGGAAGAGGAGCAGACTGGGTAATGGATGGTGCCCAGCCCGGTCCAACCTTTGAAATATGGGTGCCTTACTAGAGGCATGGTGTCTCAAAATAGACCCAGAACTATGTTACATTCAAAAACACAACAAGATTCTAAACTGAATCCTATCCTGAATGGAAGCTTGCTGTCCAAACAGCAAGGCAGGCAGACATGATGGAAGAACTGCAGCCACAGCCTCACTTGACAGAGAGGCAGCTATAGCAGGAAGAAATTGAATGTAATTCATACAAAATAATCCACTATGCAAGTCCAGGCCCTGGTTCTTCAGTGACCCAGTGACTTGACACAAGGGCAGCTCTCCTAGTGTCTGCTACTGCTCAAGGAAGCAGGATAACCTTGCCTCACTTCCCTTGTCTGGCACGGGAATATCCCAGGAATATTCATTCAAAGGGAAAAAGCTACAATGAGCCTATTAGATGTTCTCCTAACTCTCAGTCTTCTGCACATCCACCCAAGCTCTGCCAAACTGGTATGAATGACCTTGAGTCACGTCTGACCACAGTAACAGTTCCCAGCATGGATTTACTCTGCAGAGGTTTTGGAATTGTAGAGAAAAATTAAGGTTTTCAAAAGCTTGCTACAGACTTCAGATGGTGCAATCTAGACACAAAAATGAAATTAGCAGATAATGGCTCATTTTATAGAAACATAAGCCTAATTAAGCCTGCAGTGAGATCTTTGTAAGTTTGATAGTAGCAATGTTCCAGGACTGTGTCTTTAGAAGACATTAGTAAATCAGGATGTTTTCAGATCTGTTTGCAAAATTTTACTGACACTGTGAGTCTGATGATAATACAGAGTAGAATGTGTTTATTAACTTCTGTGAAACCATTATCTATGCATATATATATATATATATATATGTATATATCTATCTCAGGGCTAACAAACATGGCTAGTGAGTACAGACTGCAAACATACATGTAGAATTATAGAAAAACCCACATGCCTGAGTACTTGCTTGGAGAGATTCTTTCCTAAGGAGAGGTGTCTCACCGGTGTTCACCTTTCACAATGCTGCAAAAAGGACTCTGACTATGGCTAGCTAGCTGTTCAGGCTGTCCACTAGAAAACATGTTCAAAGTCTAAACATTATTTTCAAAGTCTAAAAAATAATTTTAGATCCAACAAAGACTGTTTTTTCATCGCTTTGCTACTTTGTGAGCATACAAGCTTTCCTACATTAATGTTATGTGATTTGATTAGACTAAAGAACAGAAGTAAAGAACAAGTCAGCCTTCACCTAACCATTTTAAATGTAGTGGTGTGAACAGTTAGAGGCAGCCAGAGCAAGAGAAAGGGCAGTTTTGTTTAGCCGGGGACCATGGCCTGGCACATACCTGCTGCATCATAAGCTTCTCAAACTCCTCCACAATCTCTGTCAAACTGAGCCACTTGAACCCAGGGAGGAGTCCAATGATGCGGCTGCCCATCTTCATGAGAAACAGATCCATCTGGACTTGGTGGACCAGCCCAGGGTGCAGGACCTGCACCAGAACGAGCAACAGCAACATCCCAGACAAAAAAAAAAAAAATACCCCAGACACTCCATTGCACTCAAGTGATACATTTCAAATATACAGAACACAGCTAATTAGGATGAGAGGCAACCAGCTTCCCTGGCTAGTCCTCAGAAGAATTCCCATTTTGCCATTGATTAGGTCATAGAGAAACATTTTATCATTGTCAAATTCAGGGTATCAATGATGGAGGCTACAGTTTCACCCAATGACATTTTGCACCACTTTCAGTCTCGCCCTGTCCCTTATTAGTATTTGAAGCTGCTCAAATATAAGGTTTCTTAAAATAAACTTTGCTGGAACACACTTATATGTTCCAGATTTCTTCATGTGAGCAGAGAAGGAGCTTTGCTGTCTGGAAGGTGCAAGCAACCTTAATACTAATTCTTTTAATGCAAATTGGGCCCTTGGAGGCATTCCTAGTACCCACATGCCACATCGTATCTTGAGCTCTCCATTTGGCAAGAGCTGGGGCTTGTGGCTGGCTGGCTGGCTGGCTGGAACAAAAGCACTGAGAAAGGACACCAGGAGAGACAGCATCCCTCCTTGTTCCACCAGGCCCTGGCCAGCTACTCCTCTCTTTGGGATGGACCTCATCCAGCACACTCCATGTTCATACCTCTACCATTTCAGCACATGACTTACTTTAATGGCTACAGGCACGAGATGTCTGGCTGATGACGGATCTGAGTTCGGGAGTGGCTTGCCCCTCTGCTCCATAAGGGACATCCTACTCCCGGAACTTCCCTGGGAACAGTCTGCAGAACTCAGTTCCTCCCTGCTCCTCTCATCCCGTATCTCCTTGCTCTTCCTCCTTCTCAGCCACCAGAGGAGGCCTCTAAAGCCTGACACTTCCCACGCTTCAAAGGCGGACCTGAGCTCCGAGCGCTGCTCCAGCTCCTTGGCCCGGGAGCCGCCGATGGCAGCCAGGTCAGCATAGGCTTTATACACCTGGGCAACGCAGCCCGAGCCCACCGGCTCCCGGCTCGAGAACTTGAGGATGCCCATCCAGTCCTCACCGAAGGCCTTCCTCAAGAGCTCGTCTGTGTGGCCCCAGGGGTGCGGGCTCACCTCGACGTGCAGCTTGGAAAACTCATCACAGAAGGCCTCCGAGAAGAGGTCCCTGCGGGTGCTGGCCCACTGGCCCAGCTTGACACACGTGGGGCCGGCGGCCTCGGCCGCCCTGCGCAGCAGCCGCAGCCAGCGGGCGCCCAAGCCGGGCCACAGCCGGCCCAGCGGGTAGAGGAGCAGCAGCGGCCCGAAGCGCAGCAGGAGCCCGCAGGCGCGCACACCCAGCCGCAGCACCAGCCACAAGCGCCGCAGCAGCCCCCGGGGCGGCCGCTCCGCGCCGCGCTCCGCCGCCCACGCCGGGCCGCGCTGCCCCGGCCTCTCCTTCCAGCCGGTCCCGGCGGGCACGGCCGCGGGCACAGCCAAGGCTAGGGCGGCCCAGCGGCCGGCGCGCAGCCCGGAGCGCCCCGCGCCCACCCGCCCCGGCAGCGCCGGCCGGAGCCTGAAGGCGGCGGCGCGCGCGAGCAGCGGGAGCGGGAGCAGCCGCGCGGCGCCGCCGGCCACCATCGCGCGCGCTCCTGCCGCCACCGCGCGCCCACGCCAGGGGCAGGGGGCGGGAGGGGGGCGCGCCCAGCCAATCAACGCCCCGGAGCGCGGCGACGCCCCTCCCCTTAAAGGGCCAGCAGCGAGAGCCTGGCGGGAACGCGAGTGCCAAGAGGGAGGCGCGTGCCCGAGCTGTCTCCTCGACACCGGGAGCGCCCCCTCGGGATCGGGCTGCACTGGACGGGGACAGGCGGGAAGGGGCCGCGCTTGGGACGGGGCCTTCACCCCTCCGTCAGTTCTGAATCAACATTGAATTTCCTGAGCGGGAAGGGAGCCGTCGGGATGGTGGAGTCCAGCTCCCGGCCCTGCACAGGACACCCCAAGAGTCGCACCATTAGAGCGTTGTCCCTAAGCTTCTTGAGCTCTCTCGGGCTTGGTGCTGTGCCCACTGCCCTGGGCAGCCCGTCCCAGTGCCTGACCAGCCCTGGGTAAAGCACCTTTCCCTGATACCCAGTCTCAGATCAAGGGATTAGAAATCGTGTTGCAGGTTTGAGGCATTCCTGGCCAGGTGCTCTCCCGCGTTGGCTCTGTGACCCCATCGGGCTCGGGAAGCCGTGCCAGTGGCGGGTACTGGGGTGACAGCAAGTCAGGACTTTCTGCGTTTCCCCGGAAATCTTTCCGTTTGCAGCTAGAACGGCGGCTTTTCACTCATCTCCGGTTTGCCCTGCTGACACCGGCAGCCCCTGTCCCCTGCCCCGGGCATCCCCCTTCTCCCGGGCGGGCTGCACAGGACGCTCCATGCCCGAAGCGAGGGGCGGGCGCGGCTGCCTCGGCGGCGGGGCGGGACGGGACGGGACGGGGCGGCGCTCCCGCCGGAGGGCGGCCGGGGCCGGGGCCGGGGCCGGTGGCGGCGGGGGGCGGGCGGGAGCCCCCAGCCGCGGGTCCGCAGCCGCCAGCCCGGCGCCGGGCGCCGCCGCCGTCATGCCGGGACACGGCCCCCCCGCTCCGCTGCCGCCGCCGAGGAAGGTAGGAAGGCGCCGAGGGAACGCGAACGAGATAGAGCAGCGGGCAGAGGTGCCGCTCTTAAAAAATCCCCAATTCCCTCTTTCCTTCCGTGCCCTAACTTGCTTTTCTTCATCCCGGCTGCAGAGAGGGAAAGCGGGGGCCGCCAGCCGAGTCCCCCCGCGCTCCCGGGCACCGGGAGCCGCTTTTCCGCCGGGACGGGGCGGTTGCTGCTCCCGCCGGGCGCGGGGGGCCGGGCCCGCTGCCGGAGCGGGGTTCGGCCGGAGGGCTCGGGGCCGAGGGGACCGGGACGGCTGCTGAAAAGCCGAGCCGAGCGGGTCGGGAGCGGTGGGGCGGAGGAGCCAGCGGCAGCCCCGCCACCCAGCACGGGGCCCTTGAGTGAACTCAACCCTGCCTCGGTCTCCAGCACAAAACAGAGGAGGAAACGCTAAGCACATTCTTTGGGGGAAGCCCGGGCCCTGCCGGAGCAAACAGTCAGAGCTCTCGGTTCGGCAAAACCCTGAATCCCCGTGTGGTATTAGCCCTGCACTTCTCTCTCTGCTCTGGATAGCCTACTTTCCTCTTACTTTGCCTTCGGCTGAAAGGAGCCCTTGCAGTTGGGTGCAGCCGGTGGCTTATCAGGGTGGCATTTCTGACTCCCGGTGGGGATCGGTGGGAGTATTCACCTGTCCTGGGGAGTAAAACGCTTTCTTGCCTTCCCGCTCTTGTACCTAAGGACGACGGGCGCTAATGGACAGGGAGCTGGTAGAAGGGAATGTTGTTTGGGAAGGGAACAAGGAAGAAGTTACAGCTGGCTGCTGCTGCTGTGGTCCCAAGGTGTCAAATACAAACTGGGAGGTAAAACCATGCCAAGTGTTTTTGGGGCACCTTCAGAGGTTTTGGTTTTTTGAGTGTCTAGTAAGCATGTCTCTTGATGCTTGGTGCTGGAAAAGTGATAGTCATGGGGGATTGAGGCTTTCTGACTGCTTGGATCCGCACTGGAGCCTCCTCATAGGTGCAGGGACTAAGTGCTAACATGGGCCCTTACTTCTACTCTTTACAAGAACACATCTTGTTCCCAAGACAGGTCAGCAAGTTGTTCCTGACCCTGAGTTATTCCCAGCCACCTTTGCTCTTGCCATTTCAGTAGTTGTTTCAGGTTTTTGCTTTTGGAGAAGGGCATCTCCAGCCTGGAGCTCAGCTGGAAGGATAGAGATGACCAAAGGAATTTCCATGGAGCCTTTATTTGCTGCTGTGAGCAGAGATGCTGGTGTTGGTGGTGGATTAAAAAGCTGTTTTCTGTGTTGGCTGCCACCTTACTAACCACTGGTTCTTGGTGTGCGGTAGTGAGGTCCAATAATGTGTACTGGCCCTGTTTTCTGAGCCATCAGAAAGGGAGATGTTACTGCATCCTGGCAGAGGAAAGGAATGCATTTCCTCCACCCTTGTGTTGTGCTCTGAATTGTTGTCATTGGAGTAGTGTTTGTGGGGTTTGGTCCATGTTGGATTTTAGGAGTTTTGTTTGGTTGTTGTTTGGGTTTTCAAAATAATCCAGGCAGTGTTTCAGCCTGTAAAAATGGGTAACTACTATGTTGGGTCAGGCTTGGAAACAACTGAAAACACTAAGTATGGAAATGAGAGGAAAGCCACAGGATTCCCAGGGTAATAAGGCGCCTTTTTGAGAAACGGAAGAGAAAGCACTGAAAACAAAGGGCGCTGGAGTGGCCAGGGATGCAAAAAGCAGAGGAAAGATTTATGGCTGTGCTGGGACCACTCTGCCTCCGTGGGTGAGAAGGTTGTGTGCTGAAGCCTGGGCTGGCCTTCGGCACGTCCACGTCCTAGCAGTCCACACAGAAGATACTCCCTGCTCATCAGGTCAGATGCAAAGTGCAGCATTCCTTGGAGAGCACAAGTGCATGTGGAAGGTCCCAAAGTGCTGCTTTCAGTACTGCCCCCAGCCCGCTGCCCTGGGATAGCTTTTAGGACATTTTGTCTGCAAAGACAACTTCTGTGTGTGCTTTCTGTTCTCCAGAAACAAGAAGAACATTTAGATCCTTTGTCAGACACAATAGGCTTGTCTTTCTCCCATGCCTGTTGTATTTACATGTTAGAAATGTTCATTTTGACAAGGAGATAATAAATAAAGACCCTGTAAGCTGTGTTTTTCAGAGGTGATCTTAATCAAGGAGTAGCTTTTCCAACGAATTACTCTTAATATCAGCCATGACAACTAATTCATACAGACAAGACTTCAAATCTCTGTTTTGCTGGGCACTCTGGGAGCACAGAAGCAAGCTCGATCCTTCCCCAAGTTTAAGAAATTTGCTGATGAAATCGTCACACAGCAGAGCCAGTTTCTTAAAGATGGAGAGATGCTGAGCATTTCAGAAGTGTCTGATGAGTGCCATGTTCTTTTGGATCCCCTGCATGTATCATTCAAAGCAGCTGGTCCTCCCTTCCTTTTGTAACACCTGACATTTATTTCCTGACTGGAACTGTGTGGAAGTTGCTCCTTCTTAAGTGGGGGCCAGACCAAGGGGAGAAAAGGCTGTGCAGTGCACCATTAAACCCGTGGGAGTGGAGAAGAACCTGCCTTAAACCCTTGTGGAAGCTGGTTAATTGTGATGATCTCAGGCCTTCAGAACTGGGGTGCAAGCTCTTTAGGGAAGCGTTTTTTAGCGGAAGGATTTGAGTACTAGGGGCTGATATGTCTGTTGGCAGGATCCCAAGAGCTGGCTGGAAGAGGCCTCTTCTATGAAAGAAATGCTGAAATAGGACTTTTAATGCACTTGCATAGCAAGTTTCAGGCTGAGAAGACTCTCCCGAGGGAAGGAGGGAGTGGGATGGAGCTGGAAAGAAATTTCTTGTTTCATTCAAGTCCTGACAGTAAATGAGTGATCCTGGCTTTGCTTAGATACAGCTCAAATAACATTGTGTCTGAGGTATCTGTGAGCACTGTTCCACAGCACAAAGGAGGAAAAGAAACAGTGTTTTCTTGACTGTAGCTCTGAAGTGCAGTGGAAAGGGCAACAGCAAATTGATCTTGCTTATGGGATTTTTTTTTCTGGTCTTCACCTTGGAGATGCTTTATCAGCTCCTGGAAGTTGAAGCAAAGGCTGAAATGTGAGGATATGCACGGTGTTTGGAGGTGGCTTCAGCCCAGGTTTTAGGGAAGGTGACTGTATGACTGAGCTCCCAGCTTCAGGAAGGCTGTGCTTTTGAAATGCTGTTGAAATGGCTGTGCTACACTGAAATGTGGCTTCTGCAGGGACCTTGGGTGACCTTGAAGTGGGTGCCTAAGACAGTCTAGAGTCCCTGGGATCTTTGACCTCTGTGTCCTGGGATTTCAGCCGAGGCCTGTGTCCTTTGGTGGAAGCTTAGCACAGAGCAGGCTGAGGGTCAGTTCAAGGTTGGTATAAAACACTAAAAGGCATCAGCACTATCTTACATAAATAAACACTTAAGGTCCTATAGGCTGATCCTGTTCAAGATCTCTCCCAGCCTTTACATGGTTCATCACCCTACTGGGTCAAGGTGCTCTGTGTCTGTGGACATGGGGCTGATGAGGTAAAATAATAATAATAATAATTCCCCAGGCCTTTCCTGATGAAAGCAGTGGATTCTTACCCACCACTCATGTCTTCACCAGCTTATGTCTTTCAGTGAGCTGGGAACTCATGGCAGCAAGACATCTTTGGTGCTCTGCCATCATGATGGTCCAGTCTGTGCTGTGCTGAGACTGCTCTGAGCAGCTCTGAACTCTATAATGTCGTTCCAGCCTGTCATCCTTGGAGCTGTTCACAGGGACTGACTGTGCTCTTGGGATAATCCTGGCATGATGATCAGGGGTGATCCTGTGCTGAAACCCCCTGAGTTTGTACTGCTCTGAGGTAAACACATTGCCTAAACATTTGCTGCGCAAATGTGGGGTGCTCTGTGTGTGCAGCAAAAACCCCAAAAGGGGGCTCATGGCATATCTTCCTTGCAAGAAATTTGAAACACTGTGACTCCTTTCTTTAATGCAGATAACATGTATTGAGGACATAATTTCTGTCTTTTTTGAAAGCAGTACTATCCCTTGGTAAAGCTAAAGGAAGTCAAGCATAGTTGGAAGGGCAGAGGCATGAAAGACTAATGTCCTGCTGGAGTGAATGCTGTGAGTGCTGGTATAATCTTCATTCTTTGCTTCAGTGCTTTTTCCCCTCCCCAGGTTTGGGAAACCAGCTGCAGCTGGCATACTGTTACTCTCAAGGCTTTAGCAAAGTAGATGCAAGAGTTAGTGGTGATTTAAGGTCAGTTTTTACTCGCTAAACTTGTTAGGAGCTAGCACACCTCTGAGGCCTTTTTAGGGCAAGATTCTCATCCCAGTGCTGGGGCACTGCCAGTCAGGTTTGCTTGGGGTCTTCTGCAAAGGGTTTAATGGCTGGCACAAACAAGAATTTGGCTTGACTGTTACCTGCATGTGCTGCTTGTTACACATCACCTTTGCTGAATGTGAGATGTGTCTGTGTCTGTGTCTGCCTTCTAACAAGCAGTTCCTTGCCTGGGGTGAAGGCTCAGGCTGCTCACTGGAGCAGGAGGGCTGGGAGGGAGATGTTTGCACTGCAGCCAAGCTGCTGTGTCCAGCCCAGGCAGGACTTGCTGCTCCTCAGTCCCCCTGCCCTGCAGGCAGAGCTCTGGCTCAGCCCTGTGCTCCTGGGCTGGGAACTGGCAGTGTTTACGTGATGAAAGGGAGCAGAAGATGGCTTTTCCTGAGCTCTGCCTTTGCCCATACATGTGCTGGCCCAGGGCCAGGATGGAAACTCTGTCCTCATGAGCAGAGAGAGGGAGATGGGAGGAGCGAGAGATGAAGAGGGGCCCAGAAGCAGAGGGAGTTAAAATAAAAACACCAACTCACAGAGAGAGGAGCCTGTAACAGACGGCCCTGGCTATCCCCTGGGCTCTTCATGCACTTGGCTCCACGTGCTGTGCTGACAAGATCTCATTTATAAGCATGAGTAAGGGGCCTGGACCATTTAGGGATGTGTGATGGAAGATCAGAGCAAAAGGGAAAAGGAAGGAAGATAGACAGGTAAGGCAGCTGTGGTTCAGCCCTCTCTGTGCTGCCTGAAGTGGACTCTGGGACTTGCTGCTGCTGGTGCTGTGCTGCTAATAAGGCAGGTGCTGCCATGTGAGCCATTGTAGGAGCACTGCTTTGTTTTCAAGTGTGTGTGGCATCCTTTAACTGAGGCCAGTCTTGCCTCCTCTGTAAAACAACATTGCAAATGCTGGTAGAGGTTTGTTCCACTGCTCTCATTCCCTCTAGAATACCTTCAGCAGAGAGCTGTCAATCTGAATGGAGCCTAGTGTAAAGATAGATTCTGCCAGGAGGTGCTGGCAGCTGTTATTTCCAAATGCCCATCTCCTTACCAGGCATCATGGTAAGTAATCAGATTGGCTGAACAGTTCAGCATGTTGGGGTGCTGACCTTGCTTGGAAAGGCTTTGCCTTGGTAGGATATCTGTGCAGGAGGCTGTGCCTGGCAGAAAAGCTGGTCTTGGAGAACAGCTCACAAAAGCTTTGCTCTGAGCTCATTTGAAAATCTGGCCCAGACACTTAAAATGTCAAGAACTGGTGATGGTCAGGGGCAGTTTGAGTGGGGAAAGGTGCCACCTCACTTGGAAGTGGTTGAAAGAGTTCTGGATGAGACCCTGCCAGACCTTGATACTCCTGATCCTACAGATCCCAGAGAGCAGATGGCTCCTGGCCAAGTTCAGGCACATAAGTTGTGTTTCCAGAAACTTATTGGGGATTCTGGCAACCACTGAAGAGACTGTTTCAGGGATTAAGACTTGCTGTTTGTAAGCGGAATAACTTTAAATGGCTAGATGCTCTGTGTTTTAATTAGATTTCCCTTTGGGAATAAAAGTGATGAAGTGTTTCTGTGCTCCTGCTACATTTAAATATTCTGTACTGTGCCTCCAGTCTGGCAAATCATTTAGGCAGACATGTAGGTCAGGCACATCCCTCAATCCACCCATCTGAGTGCTTTGGCTCCCAGGGCAGTGCATCATTCCTGCTCTGGGAAGTTTGGAACTGGACTTCACAAAGTCTACTTGTAGACAGTGATATGCTTTGAGCACAGACTTAAAATCAAGCGTGTGCTTAGGTGTTCTCCTCATCACAAGTGGCCTCTCACTCTCCCACTGTATTCTGTAGAATCATTTTACATTAGCAGTGCCCTTGAAGGTGGATTTTCTTTTCCTACCCTGCAAGGCCTCTTTCCAAGTGCTGATAAGCCCTGTTGCTGTGGGCAGTTCAGGTGAGATGCAGTCACAGGCCTGGTATTTTGGAAGCATTGTGGATAGGCACGCATGTGTGAATGATTAAATCAACCCATCGGGGTGTCATCTGGAGAGGAACAAATGCTGAGCTTGCTCTGCAGGCGGGGGGAGGATGAGATCCCCCTCTAGTTCCTGCTGAAAGCTTTTCCCCTCTGCAGATGTGCAGCTGCTGTAGCTCTCTGCCAAGAGGCGGCCGTGACTTTCCGAGCTGGGGAATGTGCACACATCTGTTTGCAGGGAGAGCAGCACAGGGGCTCGGGGCTCCTGTCCCAGGGGATTGTGCTCTCGTGACAGATAGTGCTGACTGTCATGGAGGGAAATGGCAAATTTCACGGGACACTTAGAGGGCACTTCATAAATATGAGTTTGCTTGCCAGTGTCAGCCAAACGCCACCTTTCTAAATTAAAAAGGAAAGAGCTCCCTGAGACTTTTCAGACTATTGGAGATTTCTCTTTGAAAACATTAAGGCCCTGCAGAAGATGTGTGTTTTCTACATACAACAATAAAATGTGTTTCAGCTGCCAAGGATGCTGTGATCCCAAAGGCTTCACAGGGCTTTTGGGTAAGAGTTGAGTCTTGGGTTATCCAGAGCTCAGAGTGGCTTGCTAGCAAAGGGAAATAAATGCCCCTTACTAAAACTGAGAAGGAAGTCTCTGCATCAGCACATGTAGTGCTTCAAAAATCAGCATCTGGCCAAAAGCAGACCCTGGAGTATCCTCCACAATCTACTGGTCCATGACAGCTTTTTCCTTGAATTCAGAGAGCTTGGGATTAAGTAACTGAGAATCTGATTTTCCCTGCCTTGACATGCTAGGCTGCATGTACAGCAATCCCTAGTCAAATTCTACGAGACAATTTGTTACTGTAAAGAAATGTGTAAGATATTGAGCTTTTTCCAGATGATGTCAGAAGCCCTGATCTATCTGGCTTTTGTTTCTCAGCTTTGTCAAACTCTGAGAGAAGCCTGAGAGGTTTCCTACTGGGAAACCAACACATGGTAACTGTTTTTGCATCAGATTTCTGTCTTTGTCCCCTGAGATTACTGTGAGTGACTCCACGTAGAGGTTTTGCCATGGTGTCACCTCTCACATAACAGCCCTGTACTTGTGGTGGTGAAGGATCCTGACAGCTATTGCTGCTTAGTCTGTGCTGAACCTTGCCACATCATCATCCTCTTGTTTGCACAGCAGGAAACTTTCCTTATAGAATGTTTTCGCTTACTCAAATTCAGTGGGAAACCAAGGGTTTTCCCCTGTTAAATTCATAAATTCCTCCCCTAGTCAAAGACAATTTTGGGTATGTTTCAAGGAAAATTAGGATCACCTCTAAAAGGCACAAATTTCATAAAACATTGTCAGAATTTCATGAGGTGGTTTTTTTGGTTGCTTGGGTTTTTTTAATAACTTATTCTGACATGTAATATATTGCTTCAGTTCCACTTGCTTAATGTTTTTTTGTATGGGGTAAAATAATTTTTATCCAAAGCAATCTGGAAACATTATCAGAAACAGAAACTTGGTGTTTTAGAGCAGTGAAGGACTTCATCTGACCAGCAACCACTGCAGGAATACAAATTCTATATTTTTCTGTCCTTCAAACCAGTGTTCCCAGATGTCTAACCCAACCCCTCTTGCTATTCTTATGAATGTGATATGGCAGCCTTTCATTAGGATTTTATCATTATTATAAATTTTACTTTTATTAATATTATTTTATTATTAATAGAATAAACCAGACTAGACTGAGTTTGGAAGGGACCCACAGGGATCATCTTGCCAAGGTGCCTGAGCACTTCAGGGCAAAAGTTAAAGTATATTAATAAAGCCATTGACCAAATGCCTTTTACACACTGACAGACATGGAACACTGTCCACCTCTAGGAAATCTGTTCCAATGTTTGGCCACCCCCTTGGCAAAGAAATGCCTCCAAATGTCCAGCCTGAACCTCCCCTGCTGCAGCTTTGAACAATTCCCATGTGTACTATACTGAGCAGCAGGAAGGGCTGAGCACCTCCCTCTGCATCTCCCCTCCTCAGGAGCTGTAGAGAGCTATGAGGGGTATTTTATTTTTACTTCAGGCTCCTGATCAACATCTGCTTTTTGAAAAATCAAGCCTGACCACTGAGTTTGTTTTCTCTCCTTCTCTGTCTCTTTCTCACAGTTTCGCTCTCTCTCTCTTTTTCTCTCTCTCCCCCTCTTTTTCTCTGTCTCTCTTTCTCTCTCTTTCTCTCTCTCTTTCTCTCTCTCTTTCTCTCTCTCTCTTTCCCTGGAAACAGATAGTCAAAAACCAGTTATTTTTTTCCTGACACACTTTAGCAGATCAGCTGTTTCACTCTCTCTGTTGCACACGTCACTTTTTTTTTTAAACATGTGAGCAGTGGGGAATTTTTAATGTAGGAGGTTTTGGGATGATTTGTTGTGAAATCCTTGAATGCAGAATTAAGCAGAACAATGTATAATGCACCTTTTGTTAAGCAGAGCCAGCATGATTTGGTGATGCAGTGATGAAACCCAGTGAGAGGTGTGTGGATGAGGTTACCCAGGAGAACAAGGTGATGGCACTGTCATTGCTCCATTAACTTAAGCTGAGCAATGACCTCAAAGTGAGGTCATGAGTTTTTTAATGCTTTGGAAGAAATTTTGTAGTACTGGTTTTTCAGTTTCAGGAGTGAATAATAGAAAATTATTACTAACTACTTGGAGAAAGGTGGCAGGGTAGCCCCATCTATTTTCTTCCCTCCTTTTTTCCCTTCAATAAAATAAATAGGAAGGAGAAAAAGCCTAAATAGTATTTCAGCTCCTTGTAAAGGGAGGGTTTAACACACACCCCCTCAATTTAGCTAAATTTTGGTAAGCAATGTCATTTCACAGCAAAGAACCTGACTCTTGTAAGCTTCCTTCAGATTACCTCAGATGTTTTCTTGAAAGTTTCTCTCTGCTTGGTTTGGGGTTTTTTGGGGCCATACTGAATTTAGATCAAACTTGGCAAAAATTATTTAAGTTAGTCAGAAACCATAAGCAATTTACTCATCCAGCAGCACTGAAATCTGTTTGTGAATCATGCAAATTGAATTGCTGAGACCATGCAGCTGCATTTCAAGTGTGTGAGTGCACCTTGACCAGATAAGTTATTTTCTGAAGCATTTCTGATCAGGTAGGAGAAACAAGCACTTTTACACTGTGATTCAGAGTTTGTGAGATGCTGCTTCAGGAGGAAAGAGTACTTCTAGAGCACAAATGGCCTCTTGGGAGTATTCTTAGTTTTATATGATAATTATATTTGCAAACACTGCATCTCTAATATTCTTTTTGCTCAGGAAGGCATATAAGCAAAGATAATTTCTTGCTAACCTATTTTCAGGGCTGAAATTTCTCCCGTCCCTTACTTATCATTTTAATATGAATCCAGTGAACCCACTTAGGAGATTTTTATTAAGTAGATCCTATGCAGTCTGAACGTTTGAGTTATTACATGCTGAAGAGATGGGAAGAAGAATGCCTACTTGAATGCCAAACATTTTTCTTACCAACCAAGAAGTAAATCAAGTAAAACATTACTTAAGCTCTTCTTGTTCCTCTTCTAACAGAAGGAAATGTTTGGGGAATTTCCCCCTAAAAGATCAAGTTTAGGTTTAGTTTTCCAGTTATGTCTGTAGGCATTCTCTTTTCAGTAAAGAAAATACAGTTGTTATCAAATATCCATTGTATTCAACTGCAGATAGCTGAGGCAGCATTGGGCAGCTTCTACCTTTATAAAGAATGTGGTTCTGGTGAGGAATATCTAAAAAAAATATAACCAGAAGAGGGGAGATTTAGATTACATGTTAGGAGGAAATTCCTTATTGTAAGGCTGGTGAGGCACTGCAAGAGGATGCCCTGCCCCTGGATGCTGGGATGCCCCATCCCTGGAAATGTTCAAGGCCAGGCTGGATGGGGCTTTAAGCAGCCTGATCTAGTGAAAGTTGTCCCTGTCCTTGGCTGGGGGTTTGGAACCAGGTGATCCTTAAGGTTCCTTCCAACCCAAAGCCTTCTGTGATCTAACTGGCCTGTTCATAGAGCATTTATTCTATGGAAAATGTGCATTTGCTGCAATGGTATCCTCTACAGAGAGAAAAAAGAAGCCATTTACAGACAGACCCCTTTCCTGAGCCAGATCTTCAAAGCTGAGTGTGTAAAGCTGATGCTTTTGGGACAGTGGGGATGAGAATTTCACAGAGGAACTTGCAGATCATCAGGGTGTTACACCAGGTGGGTCACTCTAATGCTGGCCCTTTACTGTAGGAGACCTCATCTCTTGCCCTGCAGGAAACCTTTCTATTCTTTAAACATCACATGAGAACCTGTAAGAGTCACCCCATCCCATCCTATCCCATCCCACCCTAAGAGATTTTATGGACTTGAGCAGAGGGGAGCTGTGCTTGTGTTTCTGTAGGTACCTCTGTGTTGGGGCTGAGCAGAAGGGAGGTGAATGTTGAGGGTGAAATGGAAGCCACACCACAATCACTGCAGCCACCTTCAATGCGGCTGGCATTTCCCTTGCATTGGAAATGGCATCTTTATGAGCATTTGAGATGAAAGGGGATGATGCTTATTGAATAGCTCAGGGGACAGGGCTTCTGCAAAAGGTTCAACTCCAGAAGATTCCTACTTGCTGGGTCCTGTAAAATGTGCCCTTGTGAAACGCACTCAGTGCTTTGTAGTAATGAGTTTTTCCTGTGCACAATAAACACTATCAGGGCCCAGTCCAGCACAACATCCGAACATCTTGGGTGGAGTATGCCCTGGTGGTTACCCTGGAACACAAAACTTGGATGCACATTCTCTGGCTTGGAATCTTATGTGCAAATAGCTCTGCTTCAGTTGTGAGATAAGGGCTGATGGAGACAATTGTACACGGGTGCTCTGCTTTTGCTCCATTATTATCCAGCAGTGAGATGGATGTGAAAGAAAGTAAACAATGGAAATGAAAGTCCTTTATGTATGCACTGGCTTTAGCACATCCCTTGGAAGAGACTTGTGAACAATATGTGCTTGTTTGATAACTCTCCAGTTTCTAGGTTTTCTGCTTCAAGAAGCCCAAAGGAACACTTCAGCAAAGGAAAAAAAGAAAACTCCCAAACAAATGCTTTCAGTATTTCTCACTTTTCTTTAGTGGTTGGTTGGTTGTTTAGTTTTTGATTTAGTTAATAATTAAATAGTTAAATAACTATTAAATAACTATCATAATTAATAGTTAAATAACTTCAAGCTTTTCAAAAAATTGTACCCTGAACTCTGAAAGTGGAATGGACTTGGGAAGAAAATATTTTCCTTTTCTAATAGTGAAAATTTAGAGCACTCATCAGTATTTGCCAAGGCAGCGTTATTGGTGGATTCATGCCTTCCATGGAGCTGTTGAAGTTTGTTAGGCACTGCAGAATGACTATGGACTCAGACAGTAGAACTGTGTTGGGGATAGCATAATTATGTATCTTGTTTTGGCAGCTATTTTTTACTGCTGCCTTGCTGATCAGTTGCAGGAAGGCAGCAAAAAAGTATCACTTGGGGAGGGAGATGTCTAGTAATAATGTTTTGAAAGGTACTTTTTGTTGTTATTTTCCACAGAGAAAATGAGAGTGGTTACTCACTTTTACAGTCATTCATGATCTGTTATCATAGGATAATCCAGATTTGGAGGGATCACAGGAGGCCTGTACTCCAGCCTCCTTCTCAAATAGGTTCAGGTCTGAGCTCAGATTGCTCAGGGCTTTGGTTGGGTCTTGAAAGCCTCCAGTAATGGAGACAGCAGGGCTGCTCCAGAGCTCTGTTTTCCTCATAGTGAAAAGAGCTCTTTTATCCTCATAGTAAAAAAAAAAAAAAAAGACTTTTCCTTATATCAAGTCTCTATGTTCCCTCTCATGTTGTCTCTCATCCCACCAAGAGGAAAACAGCCAAGGAATTTGCTTCAGGTCAGACACTGTGCTACATCAATGGTTTTGTTTTTATGAAAAAAAAAAAAATTAAAAAGTCACAACAGAATGTGGAAACCAATGTCACATCTCTGAAAGGGACGGGGCACACAGGTGTCACTTCAGATCTCACCTGGACATGCTTAGGTTTATAGCATCACTGTGTCAGTCTGTCCTGCAAGCTGCCAGATGTGAAGAAGCTCTTTAGACATATGTAGAGTAATTATTTCTTCTGGAAGTTCTCTTTTCAGGGCTGTGATCTGTTATCTGAGACATCTCCCACATTAGCAATCTCTGCCAGCTCTGTGGAGCTGGATCTGGCACGTGGAGAGCAGCAGAGTGTGTGTAGGTGCACGGAGGTGCAGAGAAATGTGCTCTTGGTTTTCCTAGCCATACCTAGACCTGTCTCTTGTTGCAGTCAGCAAAATAGGAATGTGTGCTTACAATTCTTTGAGAATGTTAGCTGCTTCTACAGTCATGGAATCATTTGGATTGGCAGAGACCTCCAAGATCACGGAGTCCAATCATTAACCTAAAGCAGCCAAGTCAGCCACCACACCATGTCCCTAAGAGCCACATGAATACAATGTGGAGCTAATTCAGTCAAAGCTGGGACTTATTTAGGAGTTAAAATAAGGAGATGGAATTGCAAGTGCAAGCCTAGTAGGAATGTTTGTTTTAAAAAAAAATCTGATGCACAGTTGTGAAAATGGGTCTTAAACTTCAAAGTCATGTAGTAACTTTTGAAAATTTTACCCTTCTCTATTTTATTTCTTTCTTTCCCTGGGGCTTTTCCACCACAAAAAGTGGAAGAAGAATGTGCCAACAAGCCATCATGATATTTTACCAGCATTTTTGCCTGGCAGTGCCCGGGGGTCATATTCTGACAAAGTTTTATGATCAGAAGCTGTACTGGAGCCCCTGGGGCAGAATGGAGGGATGGTTACGGATGGTTACCTGCAGCACACTCCTCCTCATGCTCTGCCCTTTGGGGGCTTCTGCTGGGGCTGGAGAGCCTTGGAAGAGCCAAGAGGCAAGAGCCTCGTTCCTCGCGTTGTTTTGTGCCCAGGTTGCCAAATTCCTGGTTGTGGGCGGACAAGCAGCGCAGCGATGTGGGTTGATTTTCTCTCGGTGTCGCTGTCCTGTCCGGGTGCCCGTGCTGGGAACCCTTGTGCTGCTTTCCATGGCCCTGCGAGCCCCCTCCTGTGCCCGGGGTCGCCCTGGCGGGGAGGAGGTACCAAACCGCATGTGGAAGGGTGGAGGAGGAAGAGCGATTTTCCCCGAGGATTTGGGGGTTTTGGTAGGGCTTTTTCCCCCGCTTTTATTGGCCGTGAGTGCAATGACCGCTTAACCGCAGGGACCGGGCCGGCTCCCTCCCCCACGCTTCCTCTCCCTGGCAAAGCAAAGTCGCTCAGGTTTCCTCCCAGCACGGGCGGATGGCGGCTCTCAGCTCCATTCCTCTCCCTACAAAAGGGAAGGAAAAACTGCTCCCTGCACGGGCAGATGGCCGACTGTTTCCTGGCAGCTCCGCTGCACTGTCCTTTTTCCCATTGTCCCGACACAAACACAGGCACACACGCACGCACACACCCACCGAGAGCGGCTTTCCTTCTGGAAAAATAAATAAATGCAAGCTCTCTTTGCAGAGGTTTATTCCTCCTTGGAGCTGGGTGAGCTTCCTCCTCACGTGCTCCTGGCCCTGCTGTCTGCTCAGGAAGGCTGGGCGAGGGGATGATGTGCTGTGCTGAGGTTGGAAGGTTTCCACACAGAAAAAGGTCTGCCATAAACAAGTTCTGCCTTTGTGGTGGCCAAGATATGCGGGAGATTGAGGGTAGGAGCAAAGAGGAGCTTGGAGGAGACAGAGGGAAGCAGGGTCTGCTGAACCAAAATGCAATCTGTGGGTGACCCTTTGCTTGAGCTCAGAAAGTGATGCTTGATAGGGACAGACTGAAATGGGAGGTCATGGACTTGGGGTGGGTACAGGAAGGTCTCGTGGAGCATGCAGATGGTGCCCCAAGGTTGTGGTGATGGACACTTCAGGAAGCTGTGCTAAATCCACATCAGGAGGGACGAGTCAGCATCCTGCAGGGTGAAGGCCACCGAAGGAGAGATTTGCTGAGGCTCCATTTGTCTCCCTGATGATAACTTATTTTGGAAGAAGCTGAGGTTCTTCTTTTTAATGCTTTCATTTCCTTTCTGAATGTGAGACAATTTGTCTTCCTGCCAGGAAACTCTTTGCAGGGTTGCTCCTCAAAGGGACCTCTTTGGGTCCCATTTATTTTAGAATAGCAGAGATTATCTCACCACATCAAAAATGAATTCCAGTGTGGTTCATGAGCTGAATACTATTTTTTAGTGGCAGGTTGTTTCCTATGCTGTCAAATGTTTGGGTTTCTTATAAGCATAATAACCCTGAATTCTTTCCAATTCTTTTACACTGGAAGTGATTTACTGGTGCAGTAGGACTGGTATGTTTGTAACACAGCACTCCAGTCAAAGGAGAGAAAAGCACCTACATCACCTAGCTGCACTAGTAGAAATGAGTATTTGCCAATTTCTCTTTGACTTTGTCGGGACCTGATGCCAGTTCCACTGCAACTGGTGGAATCCTGTCTGCCTGTGTGGCTGATAGAAGATTCTGCTGGCAAATGTGTGCTTGTGTGAATCTGGTCCAAATTTCTTTTGTTTTATTCTGTACTGGCCACAGTCATCTTCTCTGTGGGTACTTTCAAAACCAAACAAACCAGGTATTGATCACTATCTCCACTGATGTAATCTGCAGGCCAGGGCACACCACCAGTGTCTTCTTCAGCCTTGACTTCAAGTAACTGAATTTTCATTTATTAGGCTGCAAAGCAAAAGCAAATATTATCACCCCTTCAAAGAGGATGAGCCCCACTGTATACACACAAATGCTCACACAAGACCTTAAACACAGGGAGATGATCTAGTAATGCCAGGAACTGTCCCAGAAGGGGTGTCCTCTACTCCTGCCCTCACTTCCCAAGGTATTGGTTTCCTCATCTGGAATTACAGGTTTTTTTCAATGTTTTTTTCATTACTTCCTTGTAGAAAGCATAGCCTGAAACACATAATTCCATTAAGCATTGCAATCATTTTAGCGGCCAGATTGGAAAATACTGAATCATTCTCTTCCTTTCCATGTGAATTTTTTCTTACTATTTGTTAACCTACCTGCAGGAGTTAGGACTCATCATGTCTCTAAGTAGTCATACAAACCATCCTTGCCACCAGGATGAAAAGCAGTAGTTACCTTCTATGCATGCAGGACTAAATCTGTGACTGGGGGCAGTGAGTTAGAAAAAGAGTGTTTCTGGGTATTTTGACAGGGTGGTGAAACATCCCACCGCTAACCCTGAAAATGCTGTGTTTTTCAGCTGAGGGTGTGTCTGCCTGAAGGAAACTGAAGAAATGTTGAATACCCTTTGAGTTGTTTTTTTTTTCTGTCTGTTATGTGTTTAGAGGGAGGAACAAAGAGAAAATAAAACAATGGGAAATGTGAGACAAGCTTAATAATAGTGGGTGCAACGAGCCCCACCTTTAACAGAAGACAATTCATTTTGTGAGACCCTGTTTTTGATTACTGTCTTCAGGTCAAGATTTTATTTTTGTTTCAGTCTGCACTTTTCCATGCTGAGCATTGCCTCTGGCTGAATTACTTTTGAAAGCCTTCAGCCAAAATGGTTCAGCTGTTTTAGCGTGGAGCCTGGGGAGAAAATTGTTGCTGCTTTTCCTGTGTTTGAAAAGAAAATCAGGCTTTTCTTTTGTGAAAACTTATCTTCTGCTTTGAAACAGAAGTGCTGTTTGGATCAGGAGTTTGTCCTTTCCCATTCCTGAGTCATCTCTGACTTTTCCAGGGCTCTTTGAGAAGAAAGTTTCAGCTGGCACAAGGTCAGCAGAGATTTTTAGAGCTACCTTGTTACCAGATGTGCTGTCCTTCCAGCTCCTGGTGTCAGGCAGGTGATGCTGGTGATATCCCTGTGGAGCTTGACCTACAGCTTTCAGCAAATGGTTGGTGGAGGGAAGTAATAGACAAGAGGTGAGAGTTCTTTCTCAAGGGCCCATCTGCTTTTCCATAGAATAAGGATAGTCTCAGGATGAAGTTGAGACCTGGGGTAACCCCCTGATACTGCCCACAGCAGGTCCTGCTGGCTCCCTCTTCTCGTTGCTGAGGGTTAACTTCTTTACAAGCAGAGTCTTGTTGCCAGCCCTGGCAAGGGGGATTGGAATTCAATGATTTTCAAGGCCCCTTCTGACCCAAATCCTTCTATGATTCCTTCCATGTGTTGCAATGCTCATTAGGTTTTCCCAGACAGGTGATTGATGTTGCTATCTGAGCAGAAAACTTTGTGCTTCCCCCCCTTTTATTTCTTTGCTGGTTAGGAGAGCTGAACCAAGCATCTTGTGAGCCCATCCTAGCTTGAAAAGGCTTTACAGACATGGGAGCTGACACAAAGCATGAGCAAGAAGGGAGGAAAAAAAGTGACACACCCTTAGTCAATGGCAGCCATCAGATGAGATCAGGCATGTCTTTTAGCAAGGGCAGGGTTGGCACCACCTTGCTGGCAGCCAAGGGAGGAGCAGGGCAGGCCCTTGAGGCATGGTAATCCTTTCAGTCAGGTTAAAGACATAGAAGCAGGCAGAGTTTGTTCTGTGTGCTTAAAGAGGGAGAAGGTCAGTAGACCGAATTATATCATAAAATTAAAGACATGTCCTAACACCCAGCACAGCTTTGCTGGACACAGCCAGTTCCTGCATTCCTGGCATTGCAGCCTTGTTCCCCTGACATGGGGTGTTGCACAAAGGCAGAGGTACGTCCATTTCACTCGGGGTTTTTGAAAATACAGTTGGTTTGACACATGGGGTTCTCCTGACCCCCTTGTAAGCCTTGTGGTGTAAGATATGATAGATCAAAGGGAAAAGCTAGGATGGAGTGGGGTGAGGGGAATAGGAGGCTGTGTGGGATCTGGCTCTAGAAGACACTGTAGGAGCATGTCACTTCCCAGTCCTTTATCAATATGTTTTGCATAAGTTTATCCTGCTTTTTTCTCTTTAACAAGTGACTTGGCCCTGATTATCTAGAATTATCTACAATTAGGATCCCATTATGAGTGTGATGAACTGAACAATCCTGCTGTTGGTGTCCTCAGTCCTCATGAGATTCACGTGGCCAGGACAATCAGTGTCTGCAGAGAGGTCACCTTGCCCTAAGCAGACTGTGCCCAGCACAGGGTGGCAGAGTAGATGAGGTGGGAAGGCACCTCTGGAGGTGGCAAGTACAGCCCCATGCTATGAGTGTGGTCATGGAGAGCAGCTTGTTTGGGACGTTGTCCTGTTGGGTGCTGGGTATCTCCAAGGGCAGAGCTTCCACCATCTCATTGGTCTTGGTCACCCTCTTGGTAAAAAGGTTTTTCTCCATGAGTAAGCTGATTGATCTTTTCTGAGAAGCCCTGCTGCTGTGGGGGTGGCCTATCTGCAGAACTGACCAGGAGAGGAAAGAAGTGAACTTTGTGTAAGTTGTCTGAGGAGAAGCTGTTGGGGCTGTCAGCTAGGGAGGGCTCATGGCACGTGTGGTGGAGCTCAAGTTTGAGAAAACCCATGCCTTGCTGCTGGGCTGGTGTTGGGCACCTCCAGTCAGGGACTCCTCTACTGTAAGCACCTTGTTTCACCAAGGGAGCCTCTCCTGGGTCCTGGTGCCCATCTCAGCTCTGGCTGCATCCCTGCTTGGCTGTGTCCTCCCTGCTGAGCAGGGGCTCCCTCCTTGAGGTTACACTGTGCAGTGGCCTCGGGAAGGCAGGGAGTTCATGCTGGGGAGGGGGACACTGCCCGGTGCTGGGGCTGTGTGTGTGTGAGCACAGGCACGCACCCTCATGCCTGCTGCTTCCCCCAAAGGAAAACAGGCTCCAAACAGAGCAAGGGCTGGGGGAGGGAGCCTTCAAGGCTTTAACTGTTGGTTTCCCCTTACTCATGTTTTTCCTGTTAGTGTTTTGTCTTCTTGGCATCCTTCCTGTTCTTTATATGTGTATATATGTTATATATTGTTGCCTCCTTGTTGCTGGCTTTATACTGCACCCTTTGTTGTGTAAAGCACCGGAGCAGGGAGATGTGACTTGTAGGCTTTGGCTGCTCAAAGTTACCCAGATTCTGAGCACCAAGGAGAAACACAACATGTCTTTTTTGCTTCATGGAGGAGAGTTGGGCCAGCTGCAGGTTGTTCCTGTTGCTGTGAAGTTTTGCTGTTCATATGCATCAGCAGCATATGTGGACATGGATGAAATTTTTTGGGAGGTGCAAAGTAAACAGAGCAAAGGAAACCATGAGATATGGCCTCCAGCGTGCAGCAAGGGTAATACCCAAAACCACCTTTGGGGTATGCTTGGTTTATTTCCCACAAACAAAACTGCCAAGAAGGGGGGCCTGGGAGGTTTGCTGACCTCAGAGACAAGGCTCCCCGTGTGTGACCTGCGTGCTGGCTGTGTGCCCTGCAGTAACATGGACTGCAGGGCCTTTGTGCTCCCCTGGATTTTGTCGTGGTCTGGTGGCTGCACCAAGTGCAGTGGGCAAAGCTGGTGTCTTCCTCTCCCTGGAGGTGTCCCTCTGGAAGCCTTCTCTGCCCTCTGAGGGTGGGAGCGTGCCTCTCTTTTATTCACTGGTTACTCTGGAAACATCACATGGTATCCCGTGCCCTGAACCAGATGTGCGCGCTGCAAACGCGTTTGGATCGGAAGTGGGGAAGAGGGCACTGGGGAAGGGGGGCGGGAGGAAAACTTAAATTAGAAGAAAGCCAAACAGCTATTGCTGGAGACAGATGATTACAGCTCATGTCAAGGCTGTTTCCTGCATGCCAATGATAGATCAGTAAACAAACGCCTCTCTGCGAACACAAAGCAGGCAGGAACTCTGTTTGGAAGAGAGAGGTCGGGGTAGGTCTCCCTTCATTGGCAGCAGGAAGCCCCTATCACATGGCCCTGGGAATTGTGAGGCCGGGTGCGTGTGGGAGATACGCCGAGAGGCTTCTGCTGGGAGACTTCACATCCTTCCCAGGGCCCAGCCAACAGGTTTGAGAGCTCCCTCCCCTCCCTCTTTCCTCCCGCCTCCTCCCCTGTCCTTCCTTTCCCAGTTTAATTTTGAAACACTATCAGATGACTGCTTTGTTCCCCCAAACAATGGCAGGGACTAAATTGCAGTGGCAAGGTTCTCCAAATGGGGCTCAGTATCTTCTCTCCCCTTTTATGGCCTTGATGTCCAGGATGTACGTGCCAGGTGCGGTGGCCTCAGGCTCTGTATCTGCAGGGCTGTGCCTCCCATTGCTGGTAGAAAGTTCTCGTGTGGGTTTTAGAGAAAGCAGCAACCTGCCAAGAAGTACGAGCTTGTTGGGTGTGTGTTTGTCCTCCTTGGGTCTCCTGCTAACAGAACTCAGCCCTGCTTGTTTCTTCTAGGCAGTTTGTAGGGCCCTGTTCACATTGCTCGTAAGACAGGAAAGCAAAGCATTCCAGATAACACTTCTCAGCCTCTGGCAGGTCTCCCTTCCCCAGCCTTACACATGCTCTTTTGTGCTCTCTCCCCTCTGCCCTCCTGTGCACACAACCTCATTACCTCCCTTGTAGCAGACTGGGTTTGTGCTGGGCCCCTTCCACGTGCTGCTTTGTCAGAAACTCTCAGTGAGCTGTAGCAGGTCACAGAGATGCTCCAAAGGGCCTGAGCCAGCACACAGGGTAGTGTGTAGTTAATTGTAGGAGAGATGTGGGCAGTCAGGAAGGACAAGAATTCCCTTTGCCCTTCACAATGAACTGTCATGTTGGCTCTGGGAGTCCTGTGGAGCCAAAATCTGGAAAACAAAAGTAGATATTCTCTGTCTGCTGGAGGCAATTTTCCATCATTGCCATCACAATTCCTCTGCTTGGGTGTTGACAATGCCTGTGGGTCAGGCCTGTGAGTTATTTCTAGTGATCTTTTTATTGGAAGAGATGATCATATCACCTCTGAAGCTCATCTGGGCTTGTGCTTGGCCCCAGGAAATTATTTGATTGTTGGACTTATTGAGAGGTACCATATTAATTTCTGCTGTCTTATTCCAGAGGTGACTCTTTTTCCCCTCATTGTCTTCTAATGCGTTTGGATAAGTATTTACTCTTTTGAGCAGAACCAGCTAACGTGCTGCAGTGATCCCCCAGGTGGTGCTGGGGGCACCATGTGTGCCCTGCTGCTCAGAGGGAAGGCACAGCTGCCCGTGGATCTCTTAGGGATGGCTTCACTCCCTAAGCAGTGTGTGTTTTCCGTGGGGGTGTTAGTAGGTACCTGCTGTGTCACAGCTTTGGAAGCTCCTGGGCCACCCTTTAATCTGCCTAGTATGGGTGTGCTGCTTTGGTTACTCCAGCCACACTTGCGCCTGGAAGGGACATCTGCCCTTGGTTCCAAGTCATGCTCATCTGCTGCTGGCAGTGGTGCTCCTTTCCCATGAGACCCCTGCAGCACTCAGTGGCTGCTTTGTGGCTCACTTCTGCAAATCAGGGCTGATGGAGTCTGTCCCATCCACCACAGAGGAAGAAACAAGTGCACCTCTTAGTCTGTATCCTCTGCTTTTGGCCTGTCCCACAGGAGGCCTGCCAGGGAGCTGACTGTGCCGAGCATCGGCGCACAGCTGCTGGTACCCAGATGTTCCTTTTCAAACAGGGTTTGTTGGTGGGCTCTTGGAAAAGGCTGAGAGATGGAGTTTCCTGAAGGGGAAACTGGGTGATCTCATGAAGACACAGGAGTGCATCCCCTGGCTCTGCTGAACATCTGATGTTTCAGCAGAGCCACGGGGGTTGTGTGTGTGGACACAAGAAATGTATTTCTCACCGCCAAAGGCAGCGATGAGGAGCTGCAAGGCACCAAATGAGTGCTGAGTGAAGAGACTGTCCCTGCTCTAGGGATGTTGTAAACCAAGTGCCGAGCAGACTGTGTTGCAGCTTTGCAGGAATCTGCTTTGGCTCCCTGGGTGAGTCATTCTTTGGCCAAGGCCATGAGTATGGTTAGTTTTTCATTATTTTCAATCCATAAGAGTTAGCAGATGGATGAATAGATTTTGGTCCTTGGGCTGGTAAATTTTCTTGACAGTGTTGCAAGGCTGCTCTGTGTCTAGAAGTGAAGTGGGTGCTTGTTCCAGTTACTAATGAGGGAGAGAAGCCAAGGGGGTTTATTGTCTGGGAAAAGAGAGTCTGCTAAATGCTTAGCAATGAGCTGCCCCAGTGTGTACACATTGAGTTGACCCAGAGTTCACTCCTAGCCTCAGGAACATTGCCAGTATGGAATAAAAGGAGGGAGAGAAAACTGTGAACAAACAAAACTGATTTCCCTCCCCCTTTTTTCCTTTCTCTGCCCAAAAACTTGAACAGTGGAAACGAGAGCTCCTTTTGTTCTTTCCTGTTTCTGGTGTGGGGGGCTATGTGTTTTTTTAATGACAAGAGGCATTTGGTCTTGTCAAATGCCAGGCATGGCAGGGCAGCCTCTGGCAGAGCAGCTGGTGAAGATACCTGAGAGACTTTCCCAAGTATTGCCTGCAGGATGGTGAGCCTGTTGTCATTGCAATGCTTTAGAGCAGGCAGACCACCCTGGTAAGTGAGCAGAGATGGTGCTGCAGAGTAACAGTACTTCTTCCATTTTCTATTTCTCAAAAAAGAGCATTGCAGCACAATAAAATGGAGATGGAGTCTGTTGCATTGACTGGGTAGCAGTGGCACTCAAAGAGAGGGACAGTCATTTTAAGAGTGCTAGAAATTATGAGGCAAACAGAATGACTCATTTTTGTGAATGATTTATCTTATCCCCACAAGGAGTTGTCCTCTGAAATGAGATCAATAGCAGGCTAACATGGCCCACCAGAGAGAAGACCAGTGGAGTGGTCTCTTCAGGCTAAAATGTTTTCCTAAGATTTTCTTCAGGCTAAGTTTTTTTATCCCAAGCTTCAGATGTTGTGACAGGGTTGTATGTTCAGCAGCCACCTCAGACTTGTGGCCTTAACACAGGTTGTTATAAAATTGTTTTTGGTTTAGTCTTCTGCAAGGGGAAGGAAAATCTAAATCTGATGAGATTTTGACAGCAATAAAAGCCTTCTTGAAATGGTCTCCATATTCAAGGTGCCGCAATTGATGCTGAGTCAAAGACAATTTTTGCCCTCAAAAACTGTCAGCTGCTTGCTGGGCTTCTGAGGGGTGTTGCTGTCACCCCTCTTCCTGTTTGGCAGGGGAGGAAGCCTGGGCTGTCCTCAGACAGCTGTCATGTCTTGCTGCAGCTCCTCTCCTGGATTTCAAGGAGAAATGTGTGTGTCTGTGTGTGGAGAAGGAAAAGAGAAGGATGCTGAGCAGAGAGCAATGCTTCTCCTTTGTGTCTGTCTGCAGGTGACCTGCTGCCCTGCCGTGTGCTGACATGATGACAGCAAGCAAGGCGGCCGATGTGAGCAGCACGTCTGGGGGTGCTCTCTGCAAGTCTGGTGAGAGGTGAGAGCTTTCCATGTTCCAGTGCCACTGTGCTTTGCTTGTCTTTTTTGTCCCCAACACAAGGAAAACCAAAGGAAGGAAACCTTCTCTCTGCTGGGCACTGTCCCTCTCTGCTCCCCCATTAGAACACACCCCATAGGTCCCATCTTGCAATTCTGTGTGTTAAATCCTCCAGTCAGACTGCTGGTATTCCAGACTCACAGCGCTGGAGAAGGTCTGCCCCAAGGCAAGACCACTTGTGCTGATGATATCTCTGCCAATGCCTGCACTGCAAGTCTTTAAGCCTGGAGACTCCTCAGAGGAGCCCCACTGTCCCCACCTGGTGCCTTCTGCTCTGAGGTCCAGCCACCATGGCACTGTGGTGCCCGACTTGGGAAAGCTGGTGGTGCTCACAGCCAAAGCACAGTGACACTGCCCAGCCAGGAGGCTGAGGAAGAGCAGGTGTGTCTCAGGTCCTGTTTCCTCTCAGAAAGCTGTCCCAGGCTCAGTTTGCACCACAACCGAGTCTGCAAAGGCTGCCAGCACTGCTTAGCTGCAGGACAAAGCTCCAGGCCTGACAGCACACAAGGTATCCCCAGGGATGTTCCTCCAAGGCTGCTCAGTTCTGCAAGAGGCACAGTTGACACATTTAAGTTAATGGGGCGATTTCCCAAGTTGAATCTTAATGTTGGGATTGTGATTAAATGGGACTAATTGCATCCCAGTAATTACCTTTTGTTGTCTTGGTGCTCTTTCCCAAGCCCAGGCAAACCTCAAAGACGTAGCCAAGTGCTTCAGTTCAGAAACATTCTGAGTTGGAATAACTGCCTGTTCAGCAGGATATTGACAGAATATCACAGCATTGATACTGTGGTTTCACACACTTGGAAATCTCTACACTAAGTATATTTGGAATTTTTCTTGCACTTTGGACCCAAACAGCTTACTTATTCCACAGAGAAAGGCTCCATTTCCAACCTCATCTTGGTTTTAATGAGAGAAGGGCAGTATGTTCTGGTTAGAAGGACCTTTCCCTGAGCATCCTCTCCTTTAAGCCCATGTCAAGTGCTTGATTTTAGCATCCTCTGCCATCACCTTCATGAGTAAATCTTGAGGAGCTGATGAAGTAAACCAAGGATGAGTAATGGCAGTGAATATTTCTTTCCTTTTTGCCTTTGATATGCAGGATCAAGCTTGCAGATAAAAACAATACAGCAGCTGTGAAGGAATTAGAAAAACCTCTGTGTGGATTTTTGAGTGAGAAATGTTCTGAAGGTTCCTCTGTTGCCCTTGGTTCAACACCTGAAGCTGAACCAGTTTCTTCTGTGGTGAAGAACCCACTGGGAGCCTTGGAGAACTTGATGCTGGATCCAAGGCTCGACTGCTTTCAGCAGAACATGCTTAGTCCTAAAATGATCATCAGTGACCCATCTGTGGATCTGAATGTCAAAGAAAACAATAAAATCATCAGGAGACAGATAGGAGGCGCTCAGAATACACGGTCACCTGGAAAAATTGGCTTGAGGAATAAGTCCTTCAGCATCAAGGACAAAATTTCAGAATGGGAAGGGAAAAAGGAAACGCAGCCTGCTCCCCGCAGGGAGGAGGAGGCAGGAGTTAAAGAGGAGCACAAGGTGCCTTGTGTGACTGAGAAGATGAGTGGGGAAGCACCGGTGACAAGGAAAGCAGAGACCAAGAGACTTATGAGCTGGGAACTGGAGTGCAAAGGGGCAGGCAAAGAGAATGAGCGGAAAGCAGGAGCTCAGAAAGGCACAGGGCAAGCAGCAGAGCGAAAAGGGGAAGCGCAGAAGGATGAGGAAATGGAGTTCAGCCCTGGAAAATGCAAGGAAGGGAAAGGTGGGAAGTGGGAGGTCCAGAAGGAGAATCTTTCAGTGCTTAGTCAGGTCAAGAAGCTAGAGCAGGCTTTGAAAGATGGCTCAGCAGAGCTGCAGCCACAGTTGCCTGGTACTTACTATTCCCCACAGTGCTTGCAGGAGAAGGCAGCCCAAGGGCACGCCGCTCCCGAGGGCCATGAGGGTGTGTGTGGGGCTGAGCTCAACAAAAGGCTTCTTGGCGTGGACTCTGACATCAGTGAGCCGATTTTTGGGACTCTAGAAGAGATAAGAACTTCTCATGTGAAATCCAAGCACTGCACAGTGGAGAATGTGTACACAGAGCCGGGGGTGCCAGAGAAGAAGCCTTTCATCAACCCACTGCCCAAGCCTCGGCGGACTTTCAAACATGAGGGGGAAGAGGACTGGGTGCCAGTAGTTAGGAATAAAAGAAACTTACCCCCTCTGCCATCCATTCCTCCCCCTCCTCTGCCCTCCTCTCCTCCCCCATCAGCTGTCAGCAGAAGGCTCTGGAGCGGGAAGCACAAGAACAACGCTGACCACAGGTACTGGGGCTGTGTTTCATGGTGCTATTGGTCTTCATGGTGGAGTCCCACCTTCCCCTCTTTCTCTGAGAGAGACAAATCTTCCCTTTTTGCTCAGAGTCTCCAGCATAATCATCACTCAGTCATGTCTCTGGGAATGTATGTGTGGCCAGCACTACTCCACAGGGTAACTGTGGAGGGATAAGTCATGGCAGATTTAAGGTCACTGTACTACATGGCTTAACCTTCGAGCCCAGAATTGAGGGAGTTGGGGTTTTGTTTTGTTTTTCTTAGGAGAAACTCCACTTAATTACAAAATGACCACAGCTGGTCTGGAACAGTATTTGGAATGATAATCTCTAGTCTCTACTGCAGCATTTTCACTGTCCACAGTAAACCTCAGTCAATCTGATGTGTATATATTCTTCTGGAGTGCTTGCTTGCCTCTTATCCCCTCCCACATGATTGTCACACATTTTTGGAGTGGAGAACATAAAATAAACAGCTTTTCTAATGCCCTCCGGGTAAATTGTCACTTAAAAGTTCCTGGCTACGTTGCAGAAAGGAAATCAAAGCTTGCTAGGTTTGCTCATAGAGGGCACAGTTTTACCTTTCTTACCATTCCACAAGCAAGTTTTGTTTTTCTCTGCTGCTCAGAGAGCTGATTTTGGGGCCCTCTTACACTTTTTGTGGGTGGGATCTGTTCTGTAAATGGGACCTCTCATGTCCTAAGATTCTGTGCAGTGCTCCAAGATGTGCCATTTCACACTTGCATCTCCACTGTGTGCTATTGCCATAACAACCCAGATTATCTGTGGCACCCCCAAAAGCCTTTATTTGCGTGGCTGATAAGACCAGCCAATCTCAGCATTGCTTTTTCATGCTTTGTTTGGGATGAGGCAGCCAAACGTTCTTAGTGATTTATTTTGCCAGCTGTGTCGCACTTTGGAGAAGTGAATTAGCTGCAATTTGGTTATCAATGCTGGTTAACTGCATCACTCTCCTCTCTGTCCCTCCTCCCCCCTCCATGGTGCAGGAAATCGTATGAGTTTGAAGACTTGCTGCAGTCCTCATCCGAGCACGGCCGGGTGGATTGGTACGCGCAGACCAAGCTGGCCCTGACACGCACTTTATCTGAGGAGAACGTCTATGAAGACATCCTGGGTAGGAACCCTGCACAGGGGAGGGAGCTGCCTGCTAGTCCTGAGCAGCAGGGACTCCTGGTCAACAGGCATTCAGCAGAGGTGCTGAATAAAGTGTGTTCATTATCCAAATGTAAACCAGGACACATTTTGCGCATGTTATTGGCAAGTAATAAGAAAAATGGATGGGGTACTTCAAAGCTCATCAGCTTCAAAGATAAACCTGAGGCATATGGGAAGCAGCTTTTATTTTTTGCTGGCATATCTCCTCTGCCTTCCTTTTGTCCTGTGGATTAGTTCTCACAGCTCTGATCTGTCCATTGTGGTGATTTTTCACTGCTGAGATAATGCGAGCAGTCTGAAAACATGGCCTTGAAGTCAGTTCCACAGCTCAGGAATAGGATCGTGTATGGCTTCAGGTACCATTGCAATTAAGAAACTGGGTCCCACACTCTTTGAAATTGAGTTTTATTTAGTTCTCTAACTTCAGTGTCAGATCAATGCCATTTTAAAGACTATTTCCTGTAACCCTCTCCATTTGTATAGTGTTTTTTAATATTGTGAGTATGTGGCCTTTGATGGAACATAGAAGTGTCCCCCTTGAAAAAGCCTTAATGAGTTTTAGTAGCTGCAGGCTGGTGCTGTGTAAATCTCTTGGCAGAGGTCAGCAGATTAGGAAGGAATAGCTGCATCAACTCTTGCCATGCTGCTGTAATCTTGCAAAGGTGCTCTGTGGTTGTTGGGCATAGGAGGAGCTGCACTTTCTTAGGAGCAGGCCAGGCATTATTATTTTGATAGAATAAAATCTGATCATACTTAATGAGAGAGACTCTGAAAGGAATTGTGTTCCTTTGGGGCTAATGGCAGACAAGGCCACTCCAATCCATCCTTTCTGACATTTTTGAAGGTGTCGGCCTCATTTGTTCAGCTAAGGGCCTTGTGTTTGCTTTTTTCCTTCTCTTCACTTGGGGGGCCAAAGGAACAGGGAGTGTCTAGGCAGCTGCTGTGGGGTTTTTGTGTTGGGCCATGATGGGAGGTCTCAGAAACCACTGAGTAAGGGTCACCTTGTCAGCTGGAATAACATGGATAGCATTACAGAGTGGCTGTGAAGGCAAATCCATCTATTCAAACACAAGCACACCCCCATGTCCCAAGTGTGCAGGGAACTCAAATATCAGTCTGAAGTTCCTGTCCCCTCCAGCTTTTACTTGCAAAGATTAGAAGAAAGCAAAGTTATAGGTAATTGTCAGCTAATAGAGCATGTTTGTTTTTTGTTTTCTTGCTGCATGTTAAGGCCTTGCCTGGAGTCAGTGATCTTTAATTGGTTCCTGCAATCCTGGTGGTGCTTCCATGGAAGGTTGGGAAAAGGGGTGGATGGGGATAACTCAAAATAAAAAGCTGCAGTTTTGTTTTTCACAAGACCACAGACAAGTTTAATCCACAAGACAAACATCATGTGAAAACCTCACCAGTGGAGGGGGAAGCAAGACTTCAGCCACAGGACACTGCTGCTGCCCACAGACAATCACACGTGCCCATCAGGATGTGCAAGCACACACATACACACACTCATCTGTGTGGCTTAGGGGGGTTCAGCTGCTGCTGGGGTAATGGTTCCAATTCCCAGCAAGTCACACAGATTTCCTTCATGCACCCTCTTTTCCCCTGTGCACCATTGCTTACCTGGAAAATTGGAAGCTGGTAGATGGATCACTAGGCTGATTTGTAAAAAAGAGGGAAATTGTGTTCTTTCTTCTAGGCTGAAGCTAATTGGACTTGTTTAGCAGTTTGAGGATGGGACACGCAGCAGAATCCAAGCTTGTTCTTTTTTTCTCCAATCTTCCCAGTTGCATGACAGCTGAAGTACATTTTCAATACTGAAAGGGGCCACTGAAATTAGAAAGTGGAGCCAGTTTCAGGGACAGGAGAATGTTTGCTGACCAAGTGTTAGTGCAGCCCTGCTTTGCTGGTGTCACACCCTCTTGCCTTCTCCGTGGTGAATTTGGGCTCCCTGCTGGAGTGCTGGGTGTCACAGGCTACTGGAGAGGACAGTGCTGGGAAAGACTTGGGTTTCTGTCCTTGTCTGAAGAGCTCAGCTGCACTCCTGCCCCAGCTGGGCAGGCAGGTGGGAGTGCACCAGTGAGACAGATCCCACAGCCATTACTGGTCCTGCTCCAGGGGCGTGCAGCACCCCTGGCTTCAGTCTTTACTCTCAGCCAAGCATTATGTGACAGCAAGAGAAAGGCAGTTGCTTCGAGTCCCAGCTATCCACTGGGATGTGGCATGAAATGAGGGCAGTGAGGAGACAAGGCTCATAACATATCATTGCTTGTGCAGGTGCTTGGGCTAAGCCTTTGTCAGTGGTTTCGTAGCTGCTTGGGTGGAGATGTCACAACCTGCTTTGTCAGAATTGTGCTCTTGTGAACACACTTAGGTTTACATTCCCTAGTACTGCTGAAGAGTGGGATATAAGAAGTTCATTAGATATCATTTTGGGTGTTCAAAACTCAAATTAGTTGTGTGCCTCATCTCCAGAATTACTGGGAAGAAAGGAACCTACATCTACTTCAGAGGTGTGGGCTGTGTGCCGCAGGCCCTCCCTTCCCATCCTTCTCCAGGGGAGGAGCATCTACTTTGAGTGGCTTAATGCTTCTTTCTAAAGTACAGCATGTAAGATTGAGGTCTCCATGATTGGTAGGCATGTTTGAAATCCTGGATTGTGTGACAG
The DNA here is from genome assembly GCF_022539315.1 of Serinus canaria. Lineage (NCBI taxonomy): Eukaryota > Metazoa > Chordata > Aves > Passeriformes > Fringillidae > Serinus > Serinus canaria. The sequence goes on along the minus strand of NC_066314.1, from coordinate 58,247,562 downwards.
ATATCTATGTTCAGAGTGTGGATTAAATCTTCCTGCAGTCAGCCCAAGAGCAGGGCATCACTTCAACCCCAAGTAAGTGGTGATCAGATGTCATCCCCACAAATGTGGGGCTGAAACAGAGAGAGGACCTTCATGCCAGGCTTCAGCTCATAGTTTCATTGAGCAGCTCCAAGCAGAGGACTGGAAAGAAGAAAATGTGGTTATGAGCTAATGTTCATGAGAACATCACAGCTCTTCTGGGTACAGGAAAATGAACTTGAGGGCTCGCAGGGTCTTTTCCATCTGTAGTATCTGTGATATGTTTCTATGGCTGCACTTGTCTGTGTCAGGCTTTGGACACTGCCCAGCAAGCAGCTGGACTTCCAGGGCTATGGAGAGGATGAAGCAATTGCAGGAATGCTTGAGAACAGGTCTTTATGTCTGATGGGGGAGGTGGGAGAAGACCGGCGGATCCCTAAACGCATTTTTATGGCAAACCTCAGAGATTTTCTGCACTTAAAATCTTTTGCTTTTGGCTTTTTGCTGCAGATCCACCCTCAAAGGAAAACCCTTATGAAGACATCGAGACCAACAGCCGCTGTCTGGGGAAGAAATGTGTCCTGACCTTCCCAGCATCCCCCACCTCTTCTGTACCTGGGACTCCCACAAAGGTGCTTGATTCAAGTGGCCACCTCTTCTGCTCCAGAAAGTTTTTGGGTGAAATCCTGGTCCTGTGTGGAAAAAGTGGGCACCTGCATCATGTTAGGGATTTTTCCTTTGTGTCTTTTGCCACAGAGTACAGTGTGATAAGAGGGGAATTACTGCCCTTCAGGGAGGTAAAAAACAAACCAGTATGCCCTTACATAAATGGTTTGTTTGCTTTCACATTTTTTTCACTCCAAGATTGCCTTCCCTGGTGGTGTGGGAAGACCTTTCTCCCCTCAAAGAGGGCATGGAAGTGTTTGGGTAATCATGGCCTGCAGTAGCCTTGTCTCAGTGTCTTGGGCAGTGCAGTCTGCTCATGCTGGTGCCTCTGCAGCACACCCCCCACCCCCCAGGAGCCTTTTCTGCTCTCTCCATGAGACAGTTTGCTGGTAAGTAAGGCAGTGCCAGTCCCCTGGGTGGAGAGCTAGTGCTAGAAGGGTGTCCCCACCACAGCCCAGCTCACAGCTTGGTGCCTTTTTCCTCCTTGTCCATGGAACCAAAAGAGGTAAAGCTTTGATTGGCACCTCTTGCTCAGAGCTCAGGGTTTACCAAGGGCAGCTCTGCTCTCTCAGCCTCCCAAGCTGCTTTGGTTGATTCATGTTGCCTGTTTAGATAATCCAAGCTAGGACAGCAGGGACAGCATGACAGCCAAAGTCATCTTGGCAATAAACATGCCCTGCATCTTGGGTCCAGAGTGGATAGCAGGGATCTAAAAACAGCTTTCCTGGCCAAAGGTTTTTCTCATGCTTTCCAAGTAACAACTATTATTAGAGCTGTTATCCAACATTTTCAGAAGTTTTATGTGCTGCATTCCTTGACATGCTGCTCTTGTCCAACCAGCTTAATCAGCAACTAAGGTGTCTTTGGATAATTCAATGAAAATGATTCTGTGGTTCTCAATGCATTCTCCTTGTTGCTAGTTAGGTCCAGAGCAGCAAGGGGCCATATGTATGAGTGTTGGGATGAGGCTGATCTCCCTCAGAGATTTGCAGTCACCTGTGCACCCAGATTTCCCACATGTGCTGGGGGAAGGGGGCTGCAGTTCTGCACAGGAATGCCTTTCACCAGAGATGCTGTTCCCAGCAGGAGAGCTGAACAGGAGTCATTATGTTACTCTAGTGTGCTTTGGTGTCTAAAAGCCCTGATCTGCATCAGTCAGAACAGAAATGCTGCAGCTCTCTTGGCAGCTAATGGGTTTGCAGCTGCAGCATTCATCCTGTGGAGAGCCTGGCCAGGCTGCAGGGATGGGGAATGGCTCTGGACAGACTTTCAGGACTATTATAGCTGTAGCAGCTCATATGCCTGGTGCAGAATGGGATCCTTCAGTGCAGAGACTCCTTACAGCCTCATTTTTATATGACTTCCCTGTAGGGGGCAAACATTTTTGTGATCTGAGCATCTTCTGCCAAATCTAGAGACACCTGAGCAAATCTGAGTGGATTAATTGGTGTGGCTAATAACTGCTGAGTATGTCTGCTGGTGGAGGCAGATGGTGGTGCTGCCTCAGCTACAGGCACAGTGCTGCTGTGAATTGCTCAGAACTAGGCTGGATAACTCTCCCCCACACTTCTTAGTGCCAGATACATCCCCTGGCAGTGCAAATACTGTTCCCACAAAAGGTGCAATTTACCTTGTCAGAACTACTGGGAAATATTGTAGGAGAAGATAAAAGGTGTTCTTATCTTTCTGGTGAGAAGTAGTTTGCCCCTCTTTATCTGGAGCTTAGCTTTCTACTTCTCTGATCTATTTTTGGTCAGAGACTTTAGGAACTTCACTCTGCTGCTTAAACATCTTCTGTTGTACTCTCACCAAACTTGCTAATGAGTTTGGGAGGAAAGCAGTCTATAATTGTCTAACAGCATCTCTTGTACCCTTTGAACTATCTGATTCTGGCTCCTGTCAAAGGCAGCCATACTGACAGTGCTTTTTGCCTGCTCTCACTGCTTCTCTGTCCCTCCTGCCTAGCTGCTCCTCATCCCAAATGCCTGTGGTTGGTTGGTTAGTCTTGTCCTGTTTACAGTCCCACCCTCTCGATTACCCAAATCCTGGGAGATTTTTTTCCACACTGGAGCAAGACCTTCTTGCCAACCCCTGAGCTTGTGTTGTGTTCTGGAATGAGAATGGGCTGGTTAAGTTGCTGGCCAAGATATAGCCTGGCAGCTGCACGGGTTTCCTGCATGTGCACAAATCCGTGGGCACTCTCAGGCTGTTTTGACAACTGAGTGCTGTGGCTGGATTTGCTGATATGAAGTGTGAGCAGTGGAGTAAAGACCCACGAGGTTCTGTGGTCACTCATTCCTTCTCCTCCATTTCCAGTTGCTTTCCAAACCCCCGTTTTTCCGGCAAAACTCAGAGCGGCGGAGTTTCAAACTGCCAGACATACGGAAACTGAGCCGGGATGGGACTGGCTCACCATCCAGAGTCAGCCCTCCCTCAACCCCCAGCAGTCCAGATGACACCTTCTTCTCCTTGGGAGACTCTCAGAATGGAAAGAGGAGAAGGAAGATTCCCAAGGTAAATCTAGGAGTTTGTTTTTTTGTTTTTTTTTTTGTTTGACTTCTTCCAGGCAGGAATGTGAGTATGAGACCAGGTTTTCCTTAGTTTCCAGTGTGTGGCATCCCTGCAAGGTAGCTGCTGTCCTGGCTGCTGACTTGACTTGTGCCTAACCCCCTTTCTGCCTGAAGGAGAAGGCACACAAACATGTCTGCACCTTTTGAAGAAGTTATTTTTTCCATCTGAGATTTCATAATGAGAAAAAAAAAAAAAGGCATTGTAATTTTGGGATAGAAATTGAAGCGTGTCAGAGAGGAAAGAAGCAGTTCATATTTTGCAGAAGATGTACCTCATCATACTTCCTTCTGTGCTTCCTGAATGGGACAGTCAGAAATTGTCTGTGTGTTGTGTGTTTATTTCCTCCTGGAAATCTGTTGTTCTTTGCTTGTTCTGATTGATGCACTGGCTGTTTATAATTTACGGTATGACTGTAGGTGAGCAAAGAACATAATGACAATTGGGTGACAAAAGGACTTGTCTGCAGTTAGGAGCATTTTCTGCAGCAACATTTCATATTTGTTACTTGGATACACCATTACTCCATTTAAATTTTATTTTCGTTCAGATCTGGCAGGATGTGTATTCAATCCAAATGAGGTTTGGCAGCACTCTATCCATTGAATGTTTCAAAAACACAGTTATAAAAACACAGTTGCTTATCCCGGTCTTTGCAGGACAAGCAGAGACTACCAGGGACAGTCTGTGGTGATTTTTTTCCAAACCCACAGTTTGCATTCGGGGAAAAAGGGATGTGTTTGTGTATCTTCTTTGTTTCCTGGTTGCCAGATCTGTGTTCATGCTTGCATATCTGATTTTTGAATGCCCTCTCTGTGTGCCTCAGCCTTTCAGGAATGAGCCAAGGACTGCAAATGTTTGGGGTTTCTTTCCCAGGACGTCTTCACATCTGTGCATGGGCTTGAGCTCTGTCTGTGTGTTCACATATACTTTTATGTCAATTGAAGAGAGGATTCCAAGTGTTTATTTACCACACAGTGCCACTGAGCAGTCTTGCAGGGCCAGGTCAGAACTGAGGTTTGCTTGTCAAGGGCAGCATCACCTGAGGCTTGAGCTGGGCATCTGGATGAAGGCTGCACTTCCACATCAGAGCATCCTGCCTCCCACTTCAATATTTGTGCTTAGAGTTGCCTGACCAAGTAGGTGGTGGGCCTGTCTTACCTTGAGCTCACAAGACATGTGTGGATGTAAATCTGGAATCTGAATTTATTCCAGTTATTTATGGAATAAATCTGAATGCTGTGGCCATATCCCACTGCTCCTGCCTGGCACCTTGAGAAGGAGGCAGGTCTGCTCAAGCAGGAAGCCTGGCATGGCTCTGCTGCAATTCCCCTTCCCTTCAGGAAGGGACAGGGAAACCAGAGGCACTGAATGAGCCGCTAAGCCCAGCACTGCCCCACACTGAAATGTCCTCTCTCTTGGTCAGCTGGGAGCACAGGGATTACAGGATTTGCAAAGGAAACCACAAGTGTAAAATATTTCAGCATCACTGGCCTCCACCCTTCTCAATTTCTTCAGTTATCCTCCAGTCTTTTCTGCTTCCAAACCTGCAGACCAGGAGAGGTTGCCAGGGGACCCTCTGGTGCTCCCTGGAGCAGGGATCATGGTATGGAGAGGTGGACTCTGTGTGGCTGACACAGCTGCACAGTGTGGAAGTGCATTAAGGCGTGGCCTTTCAGCAGGGTTTTTTCCCCTGGCTCTGCTGTACCGAGTGAGCACAGGCAGTACAGCACAGATCCTGGGAACTGTGCATCCTGCACCATCAAGGGAACAGTTTCACTATGGCCAAGGTTGGGATAAAGAGCACTTTGCATGAAATTCTAACTCAATTTATTGCCTGGGGAAGAAATTAACCTTGTTTGTTTGTGTGTTTGCTGAGCAGCTGGTGTTGAAAATCAATGCCATTTACGAGGCACGGAGGGGAAAGAAACGTGTCAAGAGACTGTCACAGTCTACAGAGAGCAATTCAGGGAAAGGTAAAGGAGCTTCAAATCATCATTCCTCTAAGACTTTCTGAGGACCTGCCCTGGACTTTACACTGCCTTCGTGGTTTATGTGACACTTCTAGCTCTTCTTCCAGTCCAGACTAAGGTTGAGTTGGGGTTTCCACTTTTTTTTTTTTTTTTTTTTTGGTAAGATAAGGGCTGTTCCTCTGCCCTTTGGTTAAAATGGAAGTTTTCTGTTTTTCTTGCTTCATGTTCAGGCCATGGCTTTGCATGATAACCTTACAGGTCACCCCAAACATGTCTCCTCTGTTTGATGTTTATTTCTGGAACATGCTGGAAGCTATGGAGAGGAATGTTCTGTCCAAAAACTCTGATTTGTTGAGATCAAAATATTTTGTGGGAATGTGTCACTTCAGTGAACTGTCCAATGGAAGACAGGAGATTTTGGAACAGCCCTGGTTCTTTCACCATCCCAATAAACAAATAGCCTCAGTTGGGAATCAGGGTTTCTGCAGCTGACTGTAGGACCATCTCCATCATAGCAGGATTGAGACTTTCAGCCTCCCACTGTCAATTAACAACTTGCCCAAAGCATTCAGACACTTCAGAGCAATTGCTTTTAAGCATCTCATCTCAATAAAAATTAAGATTGTGTATTTCCAACACAAGATGTTTTTCCAAAACACTTTAATAACCAGCAGAATGTGACCACCTATATTTGTTTCCCACAATTATTTGTTACTGTTTATCCTATTTCATAAAGCATAGACAGCCACAGGGTGGATGAGTGTGTTTATATGAACTTTCAGGGGAAGCATCCCAGACTTTTGATACCCCTCCCTATAGCATCATTCAGAGAAATAGATCATTGGACCATATAGACCTTGAATCTGATTCAGTCTGACAATTTTTCTTTGTTTGTTTGTTCCTTTTCTTTGTTTTATACCATGTCCCAGAAACTACTGCATATTAATGAGTATTTTACCTTGGTGTTGTGCTTATACAGACTTGGATAAAATACTGTTCTGGCATTTTATTCTTTATGCAGCTCTTCTGGCTGTGCAAAACTGATTTTGGTTGTTGGTTTGGGTGTTTTATCCCTGAGTGAATGGGAAGATACCAGGGCTGGTAAGCTGAATATCTGTGGGTATGTGCACCCTTGAAAAGAACAAGGCCCTTGGGACCTAAACTGCTTCCCCCTGAAGCTGCCAGTCCCAGTTTTCTCATGCAGTGATAAGAAATGCACAGCTATAAATAGACTTTCCTTAATTAATCTTCCCCTTTCTTTCTTTATTTTTTTTCCTAGTTACAGATGAAAACAGTGAATCAGACAGTGACACTGAAGAGAAGCTGAAAGGTAAGGCAAATGTGTGGAGAGAGCAAATGGCTCCTGATGAGCTCTGCTCTGAGCTCCTAAGACAAGATCCCTCCTCTGTGTTCTACCTTTGGAGAAGGATCTTGTTTCTGCATGGAATACAGTGAGAAGATGGAGATCTCAGTGCTGCAGGAGAAAATCCATGGGCAGCGGGCAACAGGAGCCCAAAACAAACATCTCTTCCAGCTCCCATCAAAGCTCCTTGTTGACTGACTTTCCCAGGAGGAGTATTGGACACTGAGGAAATACAGTGAGATTTCTCTAAGTGCAGAGTCAGAAATGTGCGACCAGGCTGGCAGGAGCAGTGTTGCATGGCACTGGATGTCCAGACACCTCACACATGCTTACTATGGGAGAAAAGCCACCAGCCAGACTGGCTAGCTAGGAAAACAGAGTTGCAGTATGTGATTTATTGCTGGTTAAACTCTCCTGCACTGGCTGGGTTGGGATAAAGCACTGCATTTCTTTATTCCCTCTTGTAGAATTATTTGGTGTACTGGTCTCCAAAACACTCCCCTGAAACCTGGTACTGGTAATTAGCCCCTGCACGTTCTGGGGACGTTGCTGTCTTTTGGGAAGTTGTGAGGCATATTTAAAATCCTGGCAGAGTTAGAATGCAAGATGGAAACTCCCTCACTTTCCAAAGTTTCCTGACTCACATGCACATCAGATCTGGATAGCAGGTCAGTTCAGTTCCAAGCTGAAAAGACAGGCATGAGCTGTGTCAGCCACCATGCATTGTGAGTGGGAGTGCTCATGCTCACCCTCTTGCAGGTTTTTAGAAGTGAAAGCTCAGGCTGAGTTCCCTCTTGTGAGCACAGCTTCCCACTCAAGAACTACTGTATGCTCTTGCTTTCATCTGCATTGAAATCTTTTATCTGTATTGCTATGTTAGCAAGAGCAAGCTGAAAATTGCTGCCAGTGCCTACCCTTTGACAGGTTCTAAGCCTAGGCTGGAGAAAGGAGAGAGGGTTTGCACCAAGATGGTGCAGAAATTATATTCACAACCCTCCTGAAGTGTTGTGAAAATACAGAGCATGTTCAGATTTAGCTGAGAAAGACAGTGTAGATGTGGCCAGGAAGATGTGAACTCTTGCCTGCTGCTTGTTGCCATGGTGAATCATGTGCATCATCCTGTGTTTCTCTGTAACTGCAGCTCAGAGCTCCCTAGAGAGAGGATGATGGAGATCATATGAAGTCACCTCAAATCCAGCAGCACTGGGCTCTGGACAATATCCAGATCCAGACCTGGGTCTGTGTGACAATGCAAGTCTGCAGAAGTGTGAACAGGTGCTCTGGCACTTGCTGTTTGCTCTAACTACAGCTGTATTCTGCTTTATGCCTTGGTGAACTGTTGACTTCCCTATTTTTAAATAGGAAAGTGAGATGATTTAGCAAGTCTCTTGTATTTGGGACTGTGTACATTTTGTGTAACACATCAACCACGCCAGCCAGGTACCTCTGCATGCAAGTCACATCATCAGAGACACAGTAAATCATAAGGCTGGATGGCAGAGCTGGAGGTGCTGACCCTCTGAAAGGAAAAATCTTGGAAGACAAACTCTGCCATGATGTCAGCAGTAAAATTCTGGTATCTTTAGAATATAAACAGTGCAGATCTTGAGCAAGCTTTCCAAAAGTACTCAGCATTGCTGTGACACTGCTCCTTTTAAGTCCCCGGTGAAACAGAAAGCACTTCTGAAAGCTTTACAGCCCTAGAACAAATAACATAGTAGGTGACAAGGAAAAGGACTCTAAGCCATCTTTCCAGGGTCTTAACTGCCCAGGGTTTGTTACACTTTCTGATTTGAGAGGCACCTCAAGATTGCCTTAAATTTCATTGTCTGGAATAGTCCGTGAGTGGCACAACTTCAACAGGCGAAAGATCCACAAGTATATCCCATCTCTCAGGAAGTCCTGTCTCCCAAGCAGATATCTTATGTATTGGAGTTCCTATAGTGTCTCTCTGGTGGTTGTTTCCATCAAAAAGTTGCATTGCCACCTACCTTCCCAAAAAGCAAAGCTGTGAGAACGTGCTGTAGTCTCTGCTTGTAGTTAGTTCTTTCTTTCTTTTGTAGCAGGGATAAGGGAGACATCATGGAGATTTAATTTGGGATGCAACTGTAAAATGAAGCAGGGGGTGGTCTCAGGGAATTTCATCTGGTCTCTTCTCAGCAGGCAACTTTTCATTACTTTCCATGCTGGAATGTTTATTGTCCCATGGCTCATGTGTGTGTTGCAGTTACAGCTTGCTTGTTTTCCCATTGTCTTGGTGAACTTGTAGAAGCATGGCACTGAGAGATTCATTTTAGGCACAGGAAGAACCGGCATGAGCCAGCATTTTTCACTGGCACCTCTTTTCTCATGTTTTCTGTTGTTGGCCTACAGCCCAGCCTGTGTGCTGGAGCTGGGAGTCCCCAGCGTTACTCAGACAGCACAGCCCTGGCCTGACCCAGGTGCTGGTCTCCTAAAACCGTGGGGATTGCTGCCCACAGCCTCCTCTGAACAAAGGTGGTCAATCACCTCACTGCGCTAGCTTTGCAAAGTGCATAAATGAGTGCTAGAATGAGTGGCTGGACATTATCTGTTACATCGTGTCCTACATGGATCTCAGCTTGGGCTGTAAAAGCTATCCATGAAATCCTTCTGCTGTCACAGTTCTTCAGGGTGATGGCACAAGATTATGGTCCATCTCTGTCAATATTTGTAGTGCAGCTTCCAAATGGTTCCCACCTCTTAGCCAGCCACTGAGAAAGCTGCTGCAGTGAGGTGATTCCAGGTTTATCCCTCAGTCTGTGCAGAGCCAGACCAAGGCAGGCTCTCCATGTGTTTCTGCAGCTCACAGCCAGCGCCTGGTGCACGTGAAGTCGCGGCTGAAGCAAACGCCGCGGTACCAGACCCTGGAGCGGGACCTGATCGAGTACCAGGAGAGGCAGCTCTTCGAGTACTTTGTCGTGGTGTCGCTGCACAAGAAGCAGGCTGGGGCTGCCTACATCCCTGAGGTCACCCAGCAGTTCCCACTGAAGGTCTGTCTCGGATTGTGTGGGGCACTTGGAGCGCTGGAGGAGCTGCAGCTTCTCTGCTGAGCACATGTTGTGTCAGTGACCCTCTGCTGTGTCAGCATTGAGGGAGACTGAAAATAGCGGGAGGGCTTCAGTCACTGCCTGAGAATTGTCATGGCATTGCTCACTCCTGAAAGAGCAGCTGATTTAGATCTTTTCCTGCCCTTGGCTATGACTTTTATATAGCTATTCCTTTCTCCCCCTTTGCACTTTCAAGATAACTGATGGCTGGGAGAAGATACATGTTCTGAAAGGGAAGGAACAGCTTTTGGTGATAACCTAGCTCAAAATGGGGAAGGAGGAATGGGAGAAACACAGAGCCAGTGTGACAGAGTGTTTGTGAATGGGATGTGACCACAGCTCCCCTCAGACTTCAGTTCTCTTTCCCCTTGCTGGAAGGTGTGTCCCAAATTAGAGACACAATACGGCAGAAGCAGGTGCTGCAGAGAGAGGCCTTGGTGGAATTGGGGGCACAGAGTTACCTTGAGATATCTAAAGATTAGGTGAGCCAGAATCACAGAAATTTTAATGTCTTCCAGGCAGAAGCTTAGCCTCTGTCATCACCTCTTCATTTGTCACAGGAAAAATATTTGAAGTCATTCCATCCCCACATGACTAATTGGAAACATTCCTTCTATCTATTCTGCTAGCTTGAGCGCTCGTTCAAATTCATGCGTGAGGCAGAAGATCAGTTGAAAGCTATTCCCCAGTTTTGCTTCCCTGATGCAAAGGACTGGGCCCCCATCCATCAATTTGCCAGGTAAGTACTGTACTTTGTATCCTGATTCATGAGAAACAGATTTCTATATCCAGCTAATTAAATGCAAGAGCTGTTACGGTAGAAGATTGGGCAGAACTCTGAGAGGGGTGGATAGGAAATTCAGAAATACTGGGGGTTTATTGGATTTGTATGTCTGGGACTGGTAATGAGGCTGATGGGTATCTTGTCATTTTGGTTTCTCTTTCTGCAGTGAGACATTCTCCTTTGTCCTGACGGGGGAAGATGGAAGCAGGCGATTTGGGTATTGTAGGAGGCTGCTGGTAATTATCCCTGAGTTTTTTCCTTTTCCTAGTGGTGCAGCCTTCTGGAGGGGTTGGTGTAACTGGCACCCATTCGGGAAAGTAGAAGGTTGTTGCTCTTGTGTGGAGTGAAAAGAGCGGCAACAGAGCAGCTTTGCTCTCTTCTATCAGTGCCAAGGTCCCTCTCCTTGTCCCATCCTCCACTCCAGACATAGCTTTCTTGCATTTTCCTTGCACCTGCACTTTACCATGGCCATGGACTGGTGTATCACCCCCGAAGCTGAAGACAGGGTTTATCCTCTTTAGGTTTGGATACCTATTAAACAGCTGTCTAAACCTGTGCTGGTCCTGTAGGTTCAGAGTTTTCTCTGTAGATCAGTCTGCTCTGCCTTTGTCATTTGATGTAGGTAAGCTGGGACCACACTGTGGATGTGCCCATTTCTCCTCCCTGTTTCTGGTGTACCAGGGTTTGAGTCAGGCTGTCATCATCACCATACTGTCAAATGCCTGCCAGTTTCTGATCCAGCCAGTGAAATGCACAACTAAGAGACCAGTCACTCTATCTTTGCAGTAGTTGCAACTCTGACATTTCCTTGGTTTCTTTGTGTGTGTGTTTGTCTGGAAAGCCCAGTGGAAAAGGAAAGCGTCTCCCAGAAGTTTACTGCATTGTGAGTCGCCTTGGATGCTTCAATCTCTTCTCTAAGGTGAGGGGGGAGAAAGAGATGGAATTTGTGCTGTAGGTGAAGAGGGACCTGAGAGTGAAGCCAGCACCTGAATGAATGGGGATCGGGGAAGCTGATAGCTGAAGAAAGGATCTGAAAGATTTGGTGAGGCAATCACATGCTAATTCCAGAACCTAGCAAAAGCACAGTTAATAGGAAAACTAGATTGTCAGCTCTTGCCTACACCCTTCAGCACAACTTCCAGAATGCAAGAGGGGTTAAAAGATGGAGTCCTGACTCTGAGTGTAGTGGGGAGTTTGCAAATTTTCAGCTTCACTGGAGCTGTGTTTCTTCAGATAAAAGAACTCCAGGGTCTTCAGTTGCACCTTTTGCCTTCTTTCTTTTGACACACAGCTCCGTGTCTATACTGGATTAAGGAGAGGACATAGATAGATACTGGTGCGCTTCATTCCTGGTGTTATCTCTCTCCTCCTGATTTGCATGGTTTTGTGTCTTCATGCCTTTATTTCAGATCTTGGATGAGGTTGAGAAGAGACGGGGCATTTCCCCAGCCCTGGTGCAGCCTCTCATGAGGAGTGTCATGGAGGCACCTTTCCCAGCTCTGGGCAGGACCATTACAGTCAAGAACTTCTTGCCAGGCTCAGGAACAGAGGTAAAGACACTTCCTAGAGAGAGGGAGACAGGCCAGCAAATGGTGCAGGACTAGCAACTGAAAGTTGGGACCTTAGCATAGCATTGGGGATCTTCAAGAACAGATGATCTGTCAGCTGTGGGGGGAAACTGGGGTGTAAAACAGGGGACCAGAGGGGTTGTATGGAAACTTCAGTGACTCAGAATCAAAATGGAAATCCTATGGTAAAAATGGATGTAAGCACCCAGCCTAATATAGCAAAAGGAGCCAGGACATTGGCCTTGAGGCCAGGAGGCACAGACAGTAGGTCCTGTGCTGCCCAGCATATGGCCTTGGACCTGCTCAAGGGCACCACACTTAACTTCCCAATGACAGGTTTGAACAATGTGCTCCAGCAGCCTTAATACAGAATCTCTGTTTGTGTGGATCAGGTCAAAAAATCCTTGCAACCACACCAGGCTAATGTTGCAGCCTTTGAGAATGGCATCTTCACAGTGTGGAGGCGAGGATCTGTGTTGCATCCCACACAATGTGGTGTGAGGACAGCAGGAGGGTTGTAAGAGTGCAGAACTTTAGGGCATGGCATTGAAGGGCTGTGGGAGGATGAAGGGAGACAAATTGAAGGTAGTTTTGGCCTTACTTGCTGCAGGGCTTGGTATGCCTTGAATGTGAGAGGGAGGAAGGAGAACAAGTTGATAAAGTTGTGTCTGCAGGCTTTCAGCAGAGCACTACACAATGACATTCTCCTCAACCCAACTGGAAACAGTCCCAACTAAATGACATTACTGCAGAGAACATGCAAAGCTGGTTAAAAATGTGTGCTGGAGGAGCAAAGTCCCAGTGGTGTGCTGTGAGAATGTTGTGGCTGGTTTGTGTCTGGGATTCTGTTCATTAATTATCTGATTGATGGCATAAACTCCACATTTACACAGTTCAGCACTGGGATGGGGGCAGGCACTTTGGAGAGAGTAAGGGATTAAAAGTCAAAGTGCCCCACTCCCCTGAATTCAAGAAACATGTTCAAGTTTTCAAGAAATGACTGGATGTGGCACTGTGGATGTCATGGTAGTGATCAGTTGGACTCAATGATCTTAGAGATCTTTTCCAGTCTAAATGATTCTGTGATTCTGTAAATGGAACATCTGGTGGGAAAACCAATATGGACAAGAGCAAAATGCTGGCAGGAAGAAAGGAGCAGTCTAATGCAACATGAAAGTAACTGAGTGAGCAACAGTACTTCAGAGAAGGATCTGGTGGCACAGTGAGCCATAAAGTGAGCAAAGTAACAGTGTGGTATTATTTAGACAAAATCCTTCATTGTGAAAGCAAGTGAAGGGATGAATAATAAAGGAAAGCAGATTTTCTGCTTTCCTGTGTTGATGGAATTTTCTTTGGAGTATCATTTTCCAAAACATGCACCCACTAGGAGAAAGCCCCAGAAGGGTAGTTCTATTTACTAAGTGGTCTAGAAAATACAGGCAAAGCTTGAGAAAATTGTTTATTTAATATAGAAAACAAAGACAAAGGAAGACACGTGATACCCGTTCAATACACAAGAAGTTTCCTACAGAGAAGAATGTGACCAGTTGCTCTCAGTGTATACTGAGAGTAAGACAACAAGTAATTGAAGTAATTTGCCACTGACATGTTTCAGCTGCAGGCTTGGTGTTGGTGAGGGTAGTTCAGAACTAATTTTCTTGTGGGATTTATGAAATGTGTGGTGTTGGAGGCTTTCAAAAATAATTTAGATAAGCATCTGTCTAAGATAAGGAGTATGAAGTGCTAAGGTGCTATGACAGGCATTATTTAAGTAGATATGAACAAAGAAAAATACCCATGTTGCTCTTGTCTGTAACTGATATAAAAAAATTATGGTCAGGAGGTTAGGCATCCAGATTCTTGCAGTTAAAAATAAATAAATCCTAACTGTAAAAGTCAGAGTGTAGATTTGAAAGGCTCCATGACATTCTGCTGCCTGAATACCAGAAAGCCTGAAAACCACTCCTAGCTGGACACAAACTAGTTTTCCCCCTTACGAAGAGCTCGCTGTCCTCAGTCCACTGGGAAGAACTAGTGGTTGATCTCATGCTGTGCCTATTGGAGTGGACTCTGGATCATCTTCATCTGGAAGAAGGATTTATGGGAGGCCTTTGGAAGGACTGTGGTTGAGGACTGACTGCTGTGCGGTGCTCACCAGCAGTCAGTGAGGGCTGCTGGCTGTGAAAAGGCCTCCTGGGTCCTTGCTTGGCAGGCTCTGGGTGGCACCAGGAACTCATCTGTGCTCTTTTTGTCCCCCCAGGTCATCGAGCTGCGGCGGCCCCTGGACTCCAGGCTGGAGCACGTCGATTTCGAGTCCTTGTTCACCTCCCTGAGCGTGCGGCACCTGAGCAGAGTCTTTGCCTCCTTGCTGCTGGAAAGGAGGGTGATCTTTATTGCAGACAAGCTCAGGTACCCTCTTGCATTCCCCTTAAGAAAATGCTGGCAAGGAAGGGAGGCTGGGAAGGCTGCAGTGACAAATCTCTCTGCTTTGTTCTTTTTCTTCTCTGCCCTTTTCAACCTCGTTACGATGTGAATAGGGCTGTTCTTCCCAGGAATTGGGAACTCAGGCCATGAACCATAATTTCATTTTGCAGCTTGCAAAAAGTGCTGCTTCTCGTCCCCAAGGAGAACCAAATTCCACTTCCTCCAGATAATTTCAGATCCCTGGTGCTAAGGAAGCAAAACCCCTCCCTTTTCTCCATCATGCTGCACTGTTCCCTGCTGAGCTGTGCTCGGGTTTGCAGAGATCAAGCCTTGTGCAGAGATCACTGTTCCTTCTGCGTTCCCTGATGTCACAAAGTCTTGATTTTTCTGCTTGTATTTTCATATTGGTTTCCAAAGACTTTTTTTTTCTTTTGGGGATGAAAACAGAGGATGTGGCAAAATGGGGAAATGAGGGAGGGGAAATGAGGAGGGGAAACAAGACAGAGGAGTTCCCCCTTCTATTTTGAATCTGCTCAATTTGCTCTTTTAAAAATGTATTTGTTTGCTCCCCTAAATGATGAAAATGGGTCTGGGTTTCTTTAAGATCTTGTGCAGCTGGTGGCTGGCAGCTCTCCAGCCCTTGAAGCACTTGAGGATTCAGGGAGGAAAGTTCGCCAAGGCTGGGGAAAGGAAAGCTGCCTGGATGAGTAATGACACTGAGGAGCACGCTCAGGTTTCAGGAGTGTACAGTGCCCCTAAGCTGTCTGTTTTCACAACTTCCAGGCAGCAGCCTGCAGCTCTGGGACTGAGCACTGGGGCAGAGAATGGAGAGGCCCCTTCTAGAGGAAAATGAAGGGGGAAAATTCATTCTGCATGGATCCGGGGCTCTCTGTGGGCACAGCTCAGGCAGCCTCATCATAGCAATAGAAAGGCTGGGGAGAGGGAAGCTGCAGCACTGGCTGCTTGCAGATGTCTTGGTTCAGAAAGGGGAAAATTTGCCTCTTTATAATTACTGATATGTTATGTGTGTAGAAACTTGGTATTCTGGATACTTTAACCACACTTTTCATGCAGAACATTTAGATTTGTATTGAAAGTGAGAGAATTCATCCAAACACTACATCTCTATGTAAGATATATGATTTATGACATAATCTATGGTAACAGGCTCTCAAATATTTTTCTCTTCTTTTGTAGGATAAATTTTACATTCTAAGAAAAAATTTTAAGGACACAGATTGACATTGTAATCTCTACATGAGAGCTGGGTGGTATCAGGAAATGGCAGGGAATTTTTTGATGGGGGGGTTGAGACATCACTTCAGAATGAACATTTGTTTAACAAATCTTTTCCTATCCTGTCTTTACATGGCAGCACAACACTCTATTCTGAGCATGGGATGTGATATCTGTAATTGAAAGCACCTTGATGGGTTTTGGTGCTCATTTCCCACCCCTGTATCTTTTGTCAGGATACCTAGGGTCCTTAGGAATTAATCCAGCTGTGCAGGCAGTAAAGAGAGTGGGAGAGAGCTATAGAATCATAGTTTCTAGAATCTCTAAATAACTTATAAACAGCTTTTTTTTTTCCCTGTGAAAAAGGAATTGTCATGTTTAAAAGATCCAGGGTCTGTTAGACCACAGGGCTCAGATTCAAATATTTACCATAGATTTGCCAGCTCTCTGTAAGACTTTAAATATTTGATGTTTCTGAGAAGACCTTGCTCTGAGCAATTTCAGGAGAGTCTTTTTCTTTTCCTCTTACAAAATATGAAGTTTCTCTAGCTTATTCTTGTGGAGCAAAAATTATTATTATTGGAAATTATCCCAAAGGACTGTAAGGATGTGAAATGCCGAAAACAAAGAAAATATCCCTCAAAATTAAATAACTTCTGTATTTTAATCCAGTTCAGTGACTTGAATGGACTGGCACTGTGAGCCTTTCCTATGGTGAACAGTCTCTTCTACTCATAGGTGGACCTTCCATGTTTTAAAAGCTGATGCTATTGTAGATACAGGATCTTCTGTCCAAATTATGTTTTTCTGGGACAGGAATACATTGACCTCAATGAGTATTAAGCAGAATTCACTTTAGGAGTGAAAATGCCAATTTGAGAGGAAAGATAAGAAACACTCTTTGGAAATAGCTGAAGAGAAGGAAAAAAACTATAAAAGCAGCTGTTGGAAACTGCTCAGAGGTTAGGAATGCTAGAAATAATCCAGCTGAGATGGATTAATGGGAAGAGTGCAGGTGACACAGTGAAAGATGCACAATAAATTACATTTATCATTAACGCTTGTAGTTCTTCATGTGGGTACTATCAATAACTATCTGTCCACGTTTGAAAAGGTGTGTCTGGGTGTGAGGGACAGAGAAATGATATGTACAATTTATTTACATCCTTTAATTGCTATAAAATCAGTCTGTGGGAAAAGAAAGCTGAAAGGTCTCCTGCCAAATACTGCATGAACTGTGAAATGTTTTCAAGCTGAGCCAAAAAATGCTTCTAACAAGTGTAGAGCAAGTGAAAAACTTTGTCTTTTCCATCTTTAGAATGAGCATTGAGTGTTTAAATACCTGTCAATCCACAGCTTGGCAGCGGAAAAGGAAAGAATTTGATTTATTAGTTTTTGCGTGGGTTTTTTTCCCTGTCACCATGGATACTGGAGTATACATTGCCTCACAACCCAGGAAAATGACTTTGTTAAAACTGTGTTGGTCTTCCCCCAGCTTTTGTTCATCCCTGCAATGTTAACTTTAGTCCTGGGGCAGTGGACACAGTGGCATGGCTTAGACACTGCACCATGAGAGCTGCTTTTGTTTCAAAGGGATGTTGCCTGGCATGCAGCTCCAGGCACTGCCAAACAACCTTTTAGAAGGCATCCTTCAGCTAAAATCACCTGATGTCACAAGGTACCTCAAGCTGGGCAGTTTTTAGTGGCCTGAGCAGGAGATCTTGTGATTCAGAAGGCTTTTTAAAAAGAAAAGCTTGCACAGCCTTAAAATCAAAACCTCCTTTTTCCAGATCTCAAAAGCTTGTTGTGGATCTGACCAACTCAAGCAATTGCCTCTGTCTCTGCCAGAAACCACAGCTGTATCAACAACACAAAGTGGTCATTGTTATCAAAGGCAGATCTGAAAGAATTAGAGTAGACACTTTAAATGTGGTCATCCCCAGCAAAAGGTAATTAATCATCAGGAAGAGCCCTTTACCATGTGCTACAAAAACAAATCTGGGGCTGTGAATATCAGCCTTGCAGGTTTTTCCCTTTTTGCCCAGTGATTAGGGAGAAGAAGAAACCCAAGGATAAGTTTGATAATAGTGTTGTCTCCTCAGATCATCTTAATACTCATTTCTTCACCTGCACAAACCTGCCACGTTGTGGAGTTAGAGAGGGTCCCCAGAGAGTGCTGGTGGAACTTGGCATCCTCCTGGTGGGATTTGCAGCAGTGCTGTGTGAAGTCATGGGACAATGCTTGGAAGCTCCTGTGCCTGCTAAATGTTGTAAACCAGAACTGTAATTCATCATAAGTAACTCCAGATGTGACACAGTGTCAGAAATCTGAAGGTGTTTGTAAAACAAATCCTACTGTGGCAGATCTTATTAAAAAAAAAAAAATATTCAAATAGTCTTAAATTGCCAAATGCCAGCATATTTTGGGCAGTTTGGTTAGTGCAGGGACCACAGGACTTCCTGGCATTAAACTACAGCTGGATGTTTGATTCAATGGGATTTTTCAGAAATCATGCAGATCCTAAGCCCAAAGAGGGAGTCAGCTTTGGAGGCTTTTTATCACATATGCTTGCCTTTGGAGTGGAAAGCAACCAGGCTGAACAGCCAGTGTCCCTCCACAGAAGCTGTTGCAACTTGTCAAGGTGTCTTTTAGAGCAAGTCAAGCTAGTCTTGGAGCAAGTTTTCCCAGGAGAGGAAAAAGGGTTTCTATGTAGTTTCAGCCGTCTGTATTGGCCACCTGTGTTCAAGGTGGCTCCCAAGAAGAAGCAGGTTCCCAGGGTGCTGTGTGCTGGGCTTGTGCTGCGTGCTGGGAAGTCCCATTAAGCAAACAAGTGTCACAGGTTGCTGCAGTATCATGGCTCTGACCAAGGGAATGCTTACCCAGAGAGATCTGTGTGCCAGTCCCTACCCAAATCAGCCCTTTAGGGAGGGCTCTGAAGCTCCTGTGTACTCAGTGCTTTTTAGCCTCAGTACTAGCCTTGACATCTCAGTCTCAACTGTGAGCAACATGCAGCTCTACCGTGTTCCCTGCAGAAGGCTGAATGAACGCCTGAAAATGTGCTCAGTGTCTTGAAAGTGTTCTTCAAAGACCTGCAGCATTTTAAAGGCTACTCATGAAACCAAAAGCCTTAGAAAGTGGTGCCTGTGTCCTGTTTGAACAGCTGGACTGAACCTGTGTGGCCTGAGGGTGGCTCCTGACACACAGCACACTGCAGTCACGTGGCTGCTGGCTGAAGAGACACACAGGTGGCATAAAAGAGATTTATCAAGCTGGATTCTTTTGCAAGGCTCATCAGCCTGGTGTGAGTCAGCAGTCCCTTAGTGCTTGTTGCAGTGCCAAATGCAAGAGAAAGAGAGATGTTAGGCTTGAGTCACTCTAGATGGCCACAGTTCTCCTGGGCTCCTGGCAACCTGCAGCTCCCTGAGACTCCATGCAGAGCAAGTCTGATATGTGAAAATGGTACCTCAGTGATACCTCCTCTGTGTCCATGCCTGAACTGCTCTGCTTACAAGAGAGGCACACAGACCTCAACCCTACCAGTATTGTTCCCTGGAAAGGTCTTCCAGTGAGAAATGTTTGGGAGCAGAGATCAGTGGGTTTCACCCTGGAGGTGTTGAGTCATGCACAGATGGAAGGGTGGAAGGGGAAGTTATCTTTACTTCCCACTGCCTGGTGTGTACAATTTCAGACTTAACACAGCCCTGCCTTTGACTTGCACTCACTGGAGCTCAGCCATCTCTCCTCCCACTCGATCTCTCACGTACCATGTGTACTCACTGGGCTGAGGCAAGAACAAGGCACCATAAATATAGCAGGAGACAGCTTGCCATAATATCTCACCATGCCATAAATAACCACGTACTTCAGCTGCTCACTGTTCCTCTGTGGAGCTACCTGGGCTCAGAGATGTTCTCCATGGGTTTTCACATGCTGTCTGTAAATTCAGGTCCCATGTTTAGGCAGAAAATTTGGATACACCTTCAAAATAGAGGATTGGTGACAAATTAAAACTTCTAACACTTCCACATTCACCTTCTGCTCAAAGAAGAGGAATGGTGGGTGGTGATAATGCCCTACTGCTGTGCACAAGTGATGAGAGGTGCAGTTCTTTGAGCTTTCACTATGCTGCTGCTGCTATTACCAGCTCTATTATCAGTCAGAAACGAGGAGTGGAAAATATGCTCTGCAGTAATGGAGAGGAAGAGAAACCCCTGCTTTTGTATCTGCTAACATGACCTGAAATGTATGAGTAGCACAGCTTTGAAGGAGATGGTCTTTAAAGGATTTCATTAGCTTGGAGTGCACTTCTGAGATGACACAATTCACTTTTGTTGCAGTTCCTTTCAAGATTAAGTTGTATGAAAGATACAACAAAAATCATCTACTTTGATATTATTCCCAGATTTTTTTCTGGGTGCGTTTTTTTGGGTTTTTTTGGTGGTTTTTTTTGTGGGTTTTTTTTTGTTTTTTTTTTTTTTTTTTGTTTGTTTGTTTGGTTTTTTTTTTTTTTTTTTGTTGTTGTTGTTTTTTAAATGTTTGTGTTTCTTGCTAGGTCCATGTTTTCTCATTTTTTAAATTTTGCTTTTCTCAGATTCATTATCTACCTTGCATTTGTGATAGACATGGCAAGGTGTGGGCTAGCTGATGACAGAAGGACACAGCTGGAGAGCAGCAACAGAGGGGCAGCCTGGAGGAGTCAATGCTGGGAGGGGGATACACTCACACCTTCCCAAAAAACAATGTGGAACTGAAGTTTTTTTTCCCATTTAAAGTTACCACTCTGTAACAGAGCCTTTGGAAGGTCTTCTCTGTTTTTACAGAGTACCGCCTTAGAAAAGACAGTCCTCTGGGAGTGAAGAGAGAGGAAACTGTCCCCATTTTGTGAAGACTTTCTCAGAACACACATCTAGTGCTAGTTCCCTACCAGTCGCAGTCCCAGATAAAATTTTCAGGTTAAGCAGATTCCAGCCTCTCCCCTGGGATCTCCTCATCTCCAAAAAGCATAATGAGTTTAACAATGTTTGTTGCCTGATTGCTTCATACTGTCACACTGATGTCCCAGCAACCACAATTTTGTTCTGCTAACCTGACCTTACATGATGGAAACCAGCCAGCTGTCCCCCAGCCATGTCACTCTGTTCAGTGTGCCCTAGTGACACAGCACAGGGATGCACATCCACCAAACTTAACTGGAGTGGGGAGGGAAAGGAGGCTGCACTTTTCAGAGCAAGCTCAAGTCCACACCCGTTAAACCCCTTCCCTCTCAAGTCAGCAATAAACCCAGCTTGCTGAATGTAAATTCTCCCATGGAGTCTAATGGGAGCCAGCTGGGCATCCTTCTCAACCCACGTGGCTCCTGCATGCTGCACCAGGCTCCTTCCTCTCCTTTCCTGGATGCTGGTAAAACCAAATAAAGTTATATATACAAGATTTATAGCAACATATACATATATACATATGATGTACATATGTACATAAGATACTTATGTACATAAGATATACAAGATATACATATATACACAGGATTTATAGCAGCTAGCCTTCCCCCTCTCTTGACACATAAAAATCCTTCCAGACTCAGAAAAGATGAATAACTGGTGCCCTGTGGCAAGCTCTGCCATGGCTAACTGGATATCCTGCCTGACTCCTGCCAGAGAGCCGTCGCAGAATGAACTCATTTCTTTAAGGAGAGGTAGTAACATAGAAGATGCAGTGTTTGTCTGATATTTTCCATCAGGACACTGGAGCAGCAGATCCCTGATTCAGTGGATTCCATCTCTTGTCATAAGAATGTGGGCTGGGGTCATATTTCAGAAGTCATTGCTTCTGAAGTTGAAAAATGGGGTCGGAAATGTGGGAAAGCTCCTAGTAATTAGAGAGATCAATCAGGGAGCAGTTGATTTCTAGGAAGCACCCCTCATTCCCTGACTGATCAGCTGTTGCCCTGGGTTGTGTTTTGTCTTCCAGCACTCTCTCCAAGTGTTGCCACGCCACGGTGGCTCTACTGTACCCCTTCACCTGGCAGCACACCTACATCCCCGTGCTGCCGCCGTCCATGATTGACATCGTGTGCTCGCCCACCCCCTTCCTCATCGGCCTGCTCTCCAGCTCCCTGCCCCGCCTGAAGGAGCTGCCCGTGGAGGAGGTGAGTCCTGCATCCCACTGTGAGTGAGTCCTGCATCCCCACTGTGAGTGAGTCCTGCATCCCACTGTGAGTGAATCCTGCATCCCACTGTGAGTGAATCCTGCATCCCCACTGTGAGTGAATCCTGCATCCCACTGTGAGTGAGTCCTGCATCCCACTGTGAGTGAATCCTGCATCCCCCTGTGAGTGAGTCCTGCATCCCCACTGTGAGTGAGTCCTGCATCCCCCCTGTGAGTGAGTCCTGCATCCCCCCTGTGAGTGAATCCTGCATCCCCACTGTGAGTCCTGCATCCCCCCTGTGAGTGAGTCCTGCATCCCACTGTGAGTGAGTCCTGCATCCCCACTGTGAATGAGTCCTGCATCCCCCCTGTGAGTCCTGCATCCCACTGTGAGTGAGTCCTGCATCCCCCCTGTGAGTGAATCCTGCATCCCCACTGTGAGTGAATCCTGCATCCCACTGTGAGGGAGTCCTGCATCCCCACTGTGAGTCCTGCATCCACACCACGCTGTACTCGAGGTGGTTCCCTGTGGGCTGAGCTGTTTTCTGTCAGCTGGCAGTGCCAGGGAGCAGAGCTCTCATCCTCTGGCTCCCGTGAGCGTGGGGTAAGGGCAGAGGTGGGTGTTCCCCCAGGCAGACAAAGGTCTGTGCTCTGCCTTGGCCACAGCTTGGGAAGGCAGGGGACTGGAATCTCCCACTGTGGGGCTGCTGTGGCTAGGAGATAGTTTTATTACAGTTCATACTTGTTTCTGCATAGTGCTGTCCAGGGGCTGCATGCAAATCCTGTCAGTCCTAAGTGTGATTGCTACAGCCTGGCCCCTTGGATTAACACAGGAGCCTCACAAAGGCAATAAATAATTAAGAATTGGATTCCTGAGGCACAAGGGTGAGCACAGCAAGACTGAATGTGCTGAGGGAGGGTCTTCTCTCCCTCTCTCTCTGCCTCCTAGGAGACAGCAGTGCAGCACATGGGGAGAAAGGATGAAGCTCTGACCCTGCTGGGTGGTAAAAGAGCAGAGGGCCAGGCCTGGAGCACAGTTCCTGCTGTCCAAGCTGAGCTGTGGTTTGCAGTGGCATCCCTAGAAAGCCACAACATGGGCTGTGCTCCTGGGTCATGCTGGGTGCCTCCTCCAGCTGCAGTGGAGGGTAGGAGGAGCAGGGAAGTGTTTCCTCCAGAGCAGTTACAGATTAGGATAAACTCTGATGGTGGAAATAATTGTTTCCCCTTTTGATTCTTGCTCTTTCATTCTTAGGTCCTCGTCGTTGACCTTGTAAATAATCGGTTTCTGAGACAGGTGAGCAGAGCTAATTCACATCCTTTTCTCCCCTTTTTCCTCCATAACTTACCTCCATCTCTATTTGCTGACCTGCCTGGATGGATCACATTCTCCCCACTCAAAAACCAAGGCAGGGCTTGCAGTGGGCAGCGTTATAGGGGTTGCTGTGTATATATGTGACATCAAACCACAGCTGTTGAGGACTAAATCATTGGGAATTACCTCTTTCTCTTTTTTTTTTTTTTTTTTTTTTTTTTAGAGGGGAAAATGGCTGCACTTGGACACTATAGGTCCTCAAGTGTCATCCTGTAAGGCAGAGGACAAAGCCAGAAAGCTTTGGCTCAGCACTGTCTGCTGGGAAGCAGTGTGGGTTCTTCCAGCCTGTGTCTGTCAGTTCATCTCCCATCACACACTCTGCCCTGAGTGGGAGGGGAGCCTTGATAGTTTTTTGAAATCCTTACTACCTCAGGAGCTTGTGGTTCCTCAATCCAGTCCTTGCACTGGATGGGTCAGAGGCGGGAAGGTGGTACATGGGAATCTGTGTGTTGCTCTGCAGGCAATATTGCCTGCTGATTTTCATTTCCCTTTGCTGTGGAGAGGAGTGGGAAGGGAAGGAGGAAGGGAAGAGGATAAATGAGCCAACATACTCCTGGCCCAGGAGGCTCTTTTTTCCCAGAGCTCTTTGGCAGATCGCTGAGCAGCGCTGGCAGCGTGGGTCTGTGCTGGGGCTCAGCCCTGTGACTCAGATGGGCTGAGTGCTCCTCCTGCTGCTCCCCCTGACTCAGATGGGATGAGTGCTCCTCCTGCTGCTCCCCTGACTCAGATGGGCTGAGTGCTCCTCCTGCTGCATGGAGCAACATGTGGGAGAAGGCCAAGCCCTCCCACAGTCCTCACTTGCCAGCTGCCTTAGCTCTGGGATAATGCTTTGCACCTTTCTTCTGAAGGCTTCAGCTGAATCAGCCGACTCAGCCAGGGCTGGTAGGAGCTCTGCACAGTCACTGACAGCTCCTTGGCTCCCATGCTCCCTGGGAATTCCTTATGCCTGTGTAAGAGGTTTGGTGCCTGAGCAGAGGCTCTGCTCACCTGGACATGTGCCAGCATTGTTCACACACGTCCTCTTTGTGGTGGTGCCAGTGCTCGTGGGCAGATGGTGAGGCCAGGGGTGAGCCCTGCCCAGTAACCTCCAGGGTCAGACATGTAAAATTCCTCCAGAATAGGGGAATATTTAGGAAAAGACGCCCCCTTTCTCCTTCCTCTTGTGCTTCTTGATACTACTGCGCTGGGTGGTGCTGGGAATGTGCCAAATTCATTACAGTTACGCCTTCTCCCTCTCCTCATTTCTAGTGCTCCCCCTGCTGTGCTGGGGACAGGGTAGGAGATGTTTTTGTCCCAGCCTCAGTCCCTGAGGAAGTGGCTCTGTCTTACAGATGGAAGATGAGGACTCCATCCTGCCCCGCAAGCTGCAGGCTGCCCTAGAGCACATTTTGGAGCAGAGGAATGAGCTGGCAAGCGACAAGGAGGAGGGCCCTGCCAATGGCAAGCAGGGTAAAGCACAGTGCCTTGCAGCTGAAAACCATGTCTTTTCCTGCCCCTTTCTTGTCTGTCACTTCTTAGAGGAGAACTAGGCTTGTACTGAATTTAACACCACAGGTATTGGAGGTAGATCAGGATTTTGGTTAAGCTATATGAAGTATTCCAGAACACAGGGGCAGTTCTCTGTGAGAAGAGCAACAGTACTTATCTCTTCCCAGCTCTGGCCATGCTTCCCTTACAATTCCAGTGAGCACCTGTACTCCTTTTCAGAGGGATTTCATAGGCTTTCATTCTACTCTGCTGCTGGCCATGAGTGAGGCAGACTCCTCCAGGAGACAGTCACCTGCAGACTCGGCGATGACCACGTGGCTTATGGGGACTGGGCTGGGGCAGCTCTCTTGGGGGACAGCATGGGCATCTCCTTGGTGCAGAGGAGTCTGGAGAATGTGCTGGTTTTGGCTGGGACAGAGTTAATTTTCTCCATAGCTGGTATGGGGCTGTGCTTTGGATTTGTGCTAGAAATGGTGTTGATGATGCAGGGATGTTTTAGCTGCTGCTGAGCAGAGCTCATAGTGAGCCAAAGCCTTTCTGCCTCTCATCCCACCCCACCAGTGAGTAGGCTAAGGGTGCACAAGGAGTGGGGAGGGGACAGAGCCAGCTGACACCAAAAAACCAATGGGTTCCACATGGAGTCATGCTCATGCCCAATAGTTCCACATGGAGTCATGCTCAGCATATAAAGCTGCAGGAAGAAGAAGGAAGTGGGGAGACATTTGGAAATAGGGTATTTTGTCTTCCCATGGTGTGTGTGCTGGAGCCCTGTTTTCCTGGGCAGGGCTGAACACCTATCTGCCCATGGGAGCTGCTGAATAAAACAATTACTTTCCTTTGCTTCCATGCAGTTTTATATTCATCCATTAAACTCTCTTTATCTTAGCCCATAAGTTTTCTCACTTTTACTTTTCTGATTCTCTCCCCCATCCCACCAGAGGAAAGTGAGCACCAAAATAAAGCTGGGTGTCTTTCAAAGTAGTAACAATTTGGTCTACTTCCATGACAAGCACTTCCTAGGATGCTCTCTCTCTCTTGAGCAGTTTTTTCTTCTCAGGCTGGATCTGAAAAAAACCAGGGAATTTTCATCCAGAGATTTTCCTAGCACATTCTTACAGCACTGTCCTGAGCACTGCCTCTTTATTTTTTCCTTAGAAACCAGCCCTTTGAATGAGGTGGTGTCCGAGGCCTTTGTCCGTTTCTTTGTGGAGATTGTGGGCCACTACTCCCTGTTCCTGACGCCCACGGAGCGCGAGGAGCGGGCCCTGCAGCGCGAGGCTTTCCGCAAATCCGTCTCCTCCAAGAGCCTCCGGCGCTTCCTGGAGGTCTTCATGGAGACGCAGATGTTCGGGGGCTTCATTCAGGAGCGGGAGCTGCGGAAGCAGGGGGTCAGAGGTGAGGGGCTCCAGCTGGGCTCTGGAAGCTGCTGTTGCTCCTACAAGAGCAGGGAGATGCTCCCCAGCCACCACCTGCATCCCCGGTTCTGTGGCTGGAGGCTGCAGTGTCTGTACAGGAGCACCAGAAGGCAAGCTGCTGGATTCTGGATGGGGTTGGGATTGCAGGCGTCTTTCACTCTTGCAGTATCCTCCACATGGGCCTCTTCCATTCCACATTGAATTCCACTGCTGGAATGACATTTATTCTTGCAGTCCCTCATGCCTTCTTCCTGTGTCTAGAGGAAAAATGAGCTG
This sequence comes from Serinus canaria, assembly GCF_022539315.1. Lineage (NCBI taxonomy): Eukaryota > Metazoa > Chordata > Aves > Passeriformes > Fringillidae > Serinus > Serinus canaria. The sequence goes on along the minus strand of NC_066314.1, from coordinate 58,221,198 downwards.
GCTTGGTCATGGTTCTTTTGTCTAGTAGAAAGCTTGGATGCTCATCTCCTTCCCAGAGCTGCTACTGCAGCTTCACTCCTGTTATCCCACAGTCCCAAGGGCTCTACTGGCAGCTGAAATTTCTTATCCCTGCTGCTACTGGTGCTGGCTTAGCAGCTTCCTGACGAGCGTTAATAAGCAGGGAATGCTTGAATAGGTGGCTGAGTAAAAGAGGTAAATTCTGCATGATGATTCCCCAGATGATGTCACTCCATGGGCTTAGCTGTGTTCGTAGCAGAATGAAGGGAGGTACATTCTGTACCTTCAGTGAGGTACAGCAGCCCAGTCAGCCTTGCAGTGGGAAGGGAGGGGGCAGACCAAAGCTTCTGTGCCAAATCTGGCCTCAGCTGGTGGAGGAGATGGGGTGAGTTGTTCTCTCTCCTGTGCAATAATGTGTGGGTAAGCTGAGACAGTACATTTTCAGGTGGGCATTCTTACTTGGATTTATAAAAACATAGAATAAAAGCTGTTGATTTCGTCTTTCTGCAGGTCTGTTTGAGGTACGGGCTCAGGAGTACCTGGAAACACTTCCCAGTGGGGAGCAGAGTGGAGTCAATAGGTTCCTGAAAGGCCTAGGTAAGGAACCAGCAAAACCCTTGGCTTCCTAAGGGCTGGGCTTCTTGTCACCTTCAGGTTGGGCAGCACAGAAGCTGCCCAAGGGTGACAGCGCTAGTGACTATGTGTGGCATCCAGTGCCTGGCCATGCATCCCTGTGCTGGCACGCTGCTGGCTCTGGCCCTGGTCAGTCACTGTCTGGTGGAGAATCAAAGGCTGGGCCATGAGCTGTATCCAGGTCTTCTAAAGGAGACAGGGGGGTCTGAGGAGGCAATGGAGCAGCCAGAGATGTGGGGATGGTGGATGCAGGTCCTGATGGGGGGATTGACAGAGTTTTCATTGCTTTCAGGTTTGCCCTTAGGGATCAGCAGTGGGAACTGCCTGGGGGTATTCTAAGATTCAATCTATTTTCCGCTATAAGGGGAACTATCCAAGAGCTCCAGACTGAGGTTAGAAGTCTTTGATAAGTCATGGACACTGTGGCTGAGTCTGATCAGGTGTTAAGATCACATCCCTGGTCCTCTTGTCTGTTCTTGGCCATTTAAAAGCAGCAGTGCCGGAGGGGCTGCTGTGCCCTGAACAAATGGGCTCTGGAGGGGGTGCCTGGGAGCTTGCAAGGTCTCAGCCTGCAGTACTGCTCCCAGGAATGGGCAGACCTCTGTAGGCCCCTGCTTCCAGCTTTGCAGAGCAGCTGGCTGTGGACAAGGAGCCAGGAACAGCAGCAGGGTCGGTGCATGGCACAGGACAGAGGCGGTGGGAAATGACACTTGTTTTGCTTGTTGCTGTGGAAAGTCCATTTTCTTTTCTCTGTCTCTTCAGGCAGCAAAATGAAATTCCTACACAAAAAGTAAGAGCGAAGCACATCCTCATTCCACAGAAGAGAATGGCTTTACCACTTTAGCAGCAATAAATCAGACTCATCAACCATTCCCATTGAGCCTGCTCCCAGGAGCCAGCAGCCTTGGGCACGCTGGCCACAGCTGCACAGAGCTGTGGTGCTGCAGGAAGGTAGGGTGGCTGCAGCTGCCCAGACAGGCTTCTGGATGTCTACAGTAGCAAGCACTGGACCAAGCACTCTCTCTGAACTCTGCACTAGCACGTTGCAGGCATCCCCGTGGATTGGATCTCTTAGCTAGTCAATTCTTTATTTGGTTGTACTTTTCTATTTATATTGAGGTTAGAACAGTTATTAACCGATGACTCTTGCCCTGCCTCCTCTCTGCCTGGTGCTGCAGGAGCCGAAGGGGGATTCCCATAGGACTGAGCAGGCAAAGAGGGCGTGGAGGGGAAGAACAGGGATGTCTGAAAGTAGGTCTCTGCACAGCAAGGACACTGCGGGCTGCAGGGATGATGTGGACTGACCAGGAGGAGCTTCCAAGCAAGGGAAAAGGGTGAGGGAGAACCACTAAACCTACTGAGGATTTGATGGGCCAGCCAGCTCCCTGGGTGGCTGTACCAGGGAGTCTTGGCACGAGGAGATGCCTTTCCTCATGCAGTGTAATTAAAAGTGAATTGTGTAAAGGCACATGGATCCATGGTGTTTTCATGGAAAGGGATGAGCTGTGTGCTCCCACTGTCCCACCTAGCACCAAGCATGAGCCAGAGGGGACATCAAACAGCTGGACCCTTGCCTTGGCCAGGCCCTCAGCTCCCCTGTGAGTTTCAGAGGCCAGGTGCCCTCGATCCCTCACCTGGCAGCTTGCCAGGAGAGCCCAAGGTGGAGCTCACCTGCAGGATCTTGTCTGGGAGAGCTTCCCAAAAGTCAGATGGGCTCTCCTCTGCTCTCGTGGGTGTTGCTGCTGGAAGCACAGCTGGGAACAGGCAAGGGCAGTGTGTCTGCCGCTGCCTTCTGTGCTCCTGCCCGGCAGGAGGTGGGACCTCCTGCTCCCCCCTCCTCTGCCTATGGGGACCTCCTTCGGTGAGGAGGGGTCAGGAGAGTTGAGAGGAGGTTGAGGCAGGGTGAGGGCTTTCTTCCAGCTGGTGTGGAGGCTGTTATTACACTTGCACTGCTTGTGAGGGCAAGAGCACCTGGAGCATCCTTGAGTCTGCTCTTTGGAGGAGAGTCTCTTCCCAGCTGCTGTGGGGTTGCAGGCTGAAAGCTGCATATGTGTACCTTAGCTGCAGCTGTGCTATGCTGGGCTGCACAGGACCCCCAGAGGCTTTGAAAATGATCCCTGTGGTCCATGGGCCTTGCCAGGTGAGATGACCTTTCTAACCAGCAGTGGGGTTCAGAAGACCTCACCTGCACTCCACACCAGAGCAGAGCAGTGGGTCCAGTGCAGCTCTGTGAAGCTTTTGAAGCCATGCAAACAGGTTAGTTGGGCAAATGGCTCTGGGTAGCCCTGCTTGAGCAGAGACATGGCCCAGGTGACCCCCATAGGTCCCTTCCCACCTCATCCTCTCTGTGGTTCTGTGGTGAGCACAGTAAATGCCTGACAGCCGTGGTGTCACACCAGGCAGGAGGCAGCAGGCAGCACCTGCAGCTTGTGCCCCCCAAACCTCTGTGCAGGGACAGAGGAAGAAACAATAGAGGGGCTCAGAGAAGCCAGCAGCATTTACTCCCCATCCCCACCCAGGGTCAGGCTCCCTCAGAGGTGAGCAGGGGTGGGGGCTGCCCCTTGGGTGTGCTGAACAAAACTGGTGCCACTTCACAGTCACAGGAGCTGGTGGTGGCTCATTGAAGGGAACTGCAGTGGGGTTGGAGGTGAATCAGTGCTGTGCTTTGGTTCTTGTTTTAGAAGGAGCTTTTAATGGAAACATTATGAAGCTTTGCAAAGCTGGGGTCACCCCCACATGTGTAAAGGTGGCCAGGATGCCTGCAAAGCTCTGTGGGATGCTAAATAAAGCTGATCTGTGGCTCAGCTCCAACCTTCAGAAGCAGGTCTCCTACATGGTCCCACACTGCCAAGCCTGCTCCTGGGGACTCCACATTCCTCTCCTTAAGTGATGTTTTCAGCAGCGTGGGACTTGGCCTTCCTTGGCAGGAGCTGTGGTAAGGAGCAGGGCAGGATCCCAGGCTGCCCAACACTTAGCTCAGCTTGAACTGGTGTGTGAGCGTGCTGAGATGCTGGCAGCTTTTACTGCAATATTCGAATGGCTCAAATTAAAAAGGGCTGTGAAATTGCCCTGTTTGTCTCACTGGGCAGCTCCAAGGGGGCTCTGCCAGCACAGGGCTCCATGACCACTCAGTGCCTTTATTGGCTGCTCTCAGGAAAGTGGGAATCAAGCCTACATAGTGTACAAAACCCAAAGGGGGTGTTAAAAAGCAGCAGCACGAGAAGTACAATGAAAGAAACATTTACAACTGTGTCATTAAGGATTTAAAATAAAACTTGGACAGGAAGTGTTGATTTCCAGCTGTGGGACAACCTCTTCAGCTTTAGTTTGAGCTGTGCTGCTCCGAGATGAACTTGACTCTCCATCTAAGGGGTCTGTATGCTTTGGAGGAAGCCACCTGTAAGGAAAAGCCATAAGACCATCTGTGCTGGGTATGACCATGGGTCTGTGTGTCCTCCTGTGGAGGCTGCCAGCAGCAGGTGAGCAGAGACTATGAACAGAGCACATACACTGGGGATGCCCTATATGCTACACACACACACTGTACTGTACACAAACATTAAACTTGCCTATTCCACCTGCCAGGGGTTTCCTGCACCAGAGCTGGGTCTCTGTGTTTAGTAGCCTTGGGTGAGTTTCTGCTCCATGAGCATGTGTACATGGGTGTAGGCAAACGTGCTGGGGCAAGAGGCTGATCTAGGGGCAGTATGGATTTACCAAAGCGTGCTTGAGAATCAGAACACTGGTTAAACATTAAAAGCTGTGATCTCTGCTCCCTGACAGCTCCTGCCTAATTAAACAGCTTTCACACACCAATGTGAGCAGCTCTGCAGGGTTGGTGATGTGGGGGACTGCATTTGTTGACTCCCAAGCTACTGGCTAAGTCCCAGGCTCTGTACCCCTCCTTGTTTTTCCAGCACGGGCTGTTGGTGTCCTGCAACTCAGCCCTCCCTGAAACCTTTGGGAATGTCCCATCCACCATGCAGTTGTTAATTCTGTAGCTACTGCTGGCAGGACAGACAGCCCTGGGCAGTCGAGAGACCAGACCCAGCCCTGCACGGAGCAGTCAGACTTGGGCTTGGAGTGTTGTTGCAGCCAAGGGGGTGTGTTTGCACTTTGCTGCACGTGGGGATCCCTGCTGCCAGTTGCCAGGAGACCTAGAACTCACCTCTCTGCCTGGAGACAGATTTCAGGTCGCAGGTGGCAGCAGGCAGCTTGCAGGTGTAGAGCCCCAGGCAGCCGCTGCAGTCAGAGGGCTTCCGGCAGGGCCGGGACTGGATGCTGTGGCAGGAGTGCTGCAGGGAGAAGGAAGAGGTGGCTGCAATGTCCGTGGCAGCCAGGACCAGCCCAGTCACAGCTGCATCATCACTCTGCAGTAGCAGCAGGAGCAGCTCATCAGGGTCTAGAGCAGCAGCTTCACTGCAAGGAGCTGGAGAAGCTGGGGCCCAAGGAAGTGCTTCCAGGGGCAGTTCATTACTGGTTTTAGCTGGAAGCACTCTCAGCTGGCCACCATAGCCACAACACACCCCTCCAGTGCCTCTGCTCTTTTGCTGTGGTGGCACCCGCCCCAGCTGAGTGGCATCTGGCACGGTGTCACCTGGCACTTTGTGGTTAAGGCAAGGACTACTTGTGTGCCACCAAAGTGTGGTTTGGGTTTGCTAAAGGAGAAGTTGGTTATTTGTGGGATGCTGTGCTGAGCCTGTGGAGCAGATTTCCCATGGGCAGAGAAAGGCTGTGCCTCCCTCAGGGCAGTGCTGAGAAGAGCTGTCCCCAGCAGGGCATCAGGGCATGGTGCCCCCACTGCAGAGGTGGGAGAGCTTTGTTAGCACTGCTAACAAAGGAGGAGTGAACACTGTGGGGAGTGTTCCCCTACTGTTCCTGAACCCTCTAGGGGCTGGGGCTGGAGCAGGACTGTCCCTGCAGCTCTGAGGGCAGCACATGGGGACAACTGCAGCCAGACCTGCACTCTCCTCCTGAGCTGCTCAGAGCCATCAGCTCTGCTCTAAGCCTTGCCAGGTACCAGCTGGGGATCTGGGGGTGGCCCTGCCCCACTCCCTTCTCAGCACCCAGACCCACGCTGTGTTGAGAGGCCATGTTGTGACTGGCACCTTTACATGCATCTTCAGAGGAATGGCCTTAAAAACACCTTTTCTACTTGGTGTTTGCAGGATCATGGCATGCTCAGCATGTCCTGCTCCTGCTGTCCTGTCTGATCCTGACTGGTACCCCACCCATCCAGCAACCCCCCAGCACAAACCCTCTCCCAGGGGTGCTGTGCTTACCGTGTCGCTGTTGAACCTGCCGTAGTCCTTCAGGTGGTGGCTCAGCCTGGCCATCCTGCTGCGGGAGGGCTGCAGTGGCAGCCTCCAGGCCTTGCCAGGGGCAACCCTCTCCCCACTGCCCAGGAGAGCCTTGGCCGTGGCCTTGCTGAGGGACCTGGAGCTGCGGTGTGCCTCTCTCATCACTTTCCATGCACTGGCCAGAGGGTGGGTCCTCTCTGAGCCCTGCCCAGGCAGCTTGTCCCCTCCATCTCCAGGAGGCCAAGGGGCTTCTTCAGGGAAGCCAGCCACTCTCTGACTCTGCAGATTGCTGGCCTGGCTCCCCAGTACCCCAGACAGTGCTGGGACTGAGCAGAGCAGCACCAGGAGGAGCGTGGTGACTGCCAGTGCCTGGACATTCATCCTCAGGTCCTGCCTTCGCTCAGGGTCCTTCTGCCTGGACAAGGCTGTTGGAGTCAGTAGCAGAGGTGGAAGCTGCTTTTTCCCCCTGACTCTGGATCCAGCCAAAGTAATTTTTATAGTGCAGGGACATACCTTGGGGGCACAGCCCTTTTCCCCCGCCCCTGCTGTGTCCCACCTCCCAGCTTGCCAGCAAATCCAGCTGCTTACGTGGGCCCCAATCCCCCTCCCTTGTGTTCCCAAATATCCCAGCACCCTTCTGCCACAGCCAGCCTGTCCCTGCTTGGGGTACACACATGGGTGCGTGGCATCTTAGCCCAGAATCCTTCAGCTGAACCACAGTTGCAAACAAGGTTTTAGTAAAGGAGAGCTGATGGTAAATGTTTGTGTGTCTGATGGAAAGGTGGTGGGCTCAGTGGGAAGGAGTTGCTATGAGACTGGGGGAAGTAGCCTCAGGTGGAGGAAATGTACCCAGTTAATGCCTCCATCCATGCCAGTGAGAGCTCACTGGTTAAACAGCAGAGCCCACCCAGGAGAGTGCTGTTAGAGCTGCCCTGATCAAGCTTTGGTTGACCTCAGTGCTGTGTCAGACACCAGGGAGCTGCTCCTCAGCCAAGGGGTCTGACCATGGTCTGTGGATGAAACGGAGGGTGGGTCTGTACTCCAGGTTACTATCAGTCAGGTTTAGGAACCAGCCAGCTCTGAGACCCAACTCTACTGGAAATCAGTTTTAATGAGTTTCAGTGTTCACCGATCTCTTGGCACCTGCAGTTGCATCCTGTGCACATTTCAGGCTTAGAGAGAGAACGTGACTTTTCCTCATGGCTTCCACGGGAGATGCCTTGGCTCCCATTGATCTCTTTTGCTTCTGACTTGATACTCAGGACTAAAGAAGGAGGAAGGCATGTGGAACAAGGGGCTGTCATCTGACCAGCCACCAGCTGGTCCCTGGTCACTCTTCTTTACTTTGTCTTGCCTACTTTCTCCAGGGGCACTGGACTTTAGAATAAGTCCAATGGTGTGTGCTGGCTGGCTTGGGAAGATGGATGAAGTTATCCTACAGTGTCATGTTCCTGCCAGCTGCACCCTGACACAGGTTGTGATTCATGGGACCTCTTGGATAGGAAAGAATAAGCAGCAAGAGCAGATGTTGCTGCTGGGCCCAGCTGAAGAGACATGGTCCTGAAGATCCAGGAGTCAATGACAGAGGAGCTACCGTGATAATGGACAACAGTGACACAAGGTGGAGGAAGAGAAAATTCCCTCAAGAGAAAATCTAGAAGGCCTGGAGGTCAGAAAACCAGGAGGTCTGGAAGACCAGAAATCAGCTTTTCATTCCACAGAAGTTCCCTGGGTAGGGGCCTCCTTTCTTGAGGGTTTACTCAGGACCAAAGCAGATAAATGTTCTCAAGGCTTAAAACACAGTCCAGTTCCTGAAAATAGCATTGCTGCAAGTGCAATGAGGTGATAGATGAGAAAGGCACGGTGTTCTAGTCCATCTTCCATACCTTTGCCTCTGGCCAGCTCCTGCTCTTGACTTGCTCCTGGCTGACACTGGAAGTGCTGATTTCTGGGGAAATGGGCTCATAGGAACGGAGAGACAAGCTGGCAGCCAGCAGACCCATTCGCACACATGTGCCAGTGTCATGTTTAGCAAGCACCCCTGCAAGGATTCCTGCCATTAAGCTGTGGAGGGAAAGAAAGATGGTTTTGAACAAGGGGAGAAAAGCTTTGAACCCAGGAATGTGTTCATTTGTGAGAGCTTTCATTTGGATCCCAACCAGCACTTACAGCAGCAGAATGTGTCACACAGGAACGCTGAGGTTACAGTGAATGGGTTTTGCTTTTTCTCTATCTATTTTAGAGTACCAAATAGTGTCATTTATTTGCTTTTTTTGCTCTTCTCATCTGAGAAGTTGAGGTACTTCCTCTTGTACCACATCTTCTCTTCTCCTCAGTTTTCCAAGTGAGGCAGGAGAAAAGAAAAGAGCCTAAGAAAGGAAGAATCTAATTTTCCCCTGCTCTCTAGTTATTTTGTCACTTATCTGCTCTTTGTTAGTGCCTCATTATGTCCTCATTATATTGATGCCTCCTCTCCCCAAAGGGTTGGATGGGGTGAGAGACAAAGTTTCTGTATCTATGTGAGAGGGACAAGAGGCACAGCTGGAAAAAGAAATCCAAAGCTGAAATTACATTGGAAAGTCAGATTTTTGGGAAACATTTGCTATGGTTTTTCATTTGAGATTTCCCAGTAAAGGTGATGTAAGTGCAGTGTTTGGGATAGATTGGGAGCAACTACTCTGTTCACAGCAACTACTGCAAAAATGTTCAGAAGCTAGGAGAGGACAGAGAAGGGAAAGAGAACTGACAAGGCAATCACATTTTAGAGGAAGAAGCAAGGACAGGAAAATGTGATGGCAGGGAGGATTAATAAGTAAATCTATGGGCAAGGTAAAAAGAGCCCTTATTTTGCACTCCACCTAATTACATCAACATCTTCTTATCTATAACAAAGGCACAGAAGATTATGATTTCACAAAGTGTTCACTCTCTCAACAGCTCCAGGAGCTGAGAGTAAATATTTGGGGGAGCATCCCCTAGCAATGCCATGTGTGGGCATGTGGTGTTAGGTTGTCATGGCAGCTGGGGGCAAGGAGCAAACAGACACTGCACACATGCTCAGCTCATAGGTAGAGCTCTGGAGCTGTAGAGGAGCCATAGGGTGGAGGGGAGGCATGAAGTGCCCTGGGTCACTGTTTCTGGGTTGCATTATCCCCTGACCAGTGCTTCTAAAGTGTGAAGGTTCATGGGGGTCTAAGCTGAGAAAGTGTTACATTTTAGATATTAGGAAAAAATTCTTTACAATGAGAATGGTGAAACATGAACAGAGAGGTGGTGGATGCCCCATTCCTGGTTGGATGGGGCTCTGGGCAACCTGATCAACTGCAGCTGTCCCTGCTCATTGCAGAACGGTATAAGCTAGATGACCACTAAAGGTCCCTTCCAAACCAAACCATTCTGTGCTTCTACAATAGTCCTTGGAAAGTGCCACCAGGCTGGGCTTGGGACACATAACCAGTTTATATGCTGTGGAGATGGCTTGTATGGCATTGCAGTGTCCTGGCATTTCCAGTCTGTTTTGGCACTCTTGGTCTGTAGAGCAGGGATTTCCAGAGTTCAGGGGAGCAGTTGGGGTTATTAGGAAGTAAAACCCTGAATGAACAAGGAGGCTTTGAAAATTCCCCCACATGGCCTTGGGGGCTCTGTGGAGAGGAATTTCCAGATCAATATTACTTCAGGAATGGGAGCACTAATGGGGCCTCAAGCTTTCAGATAGGTTTGGAAGGAAAAACAAGCTTCCAGGTTCCCTAGTGTAACTCAGTGGAGGTGGTTGGGAGTGGTGCATTTTATCTCACCTTTGGTCTTCCCTTGAATTTTAAAACAGAAAAGGAACCCTAAGAAGGACGTTTCATTACATTAGCCTCTAGAAAACACCTTGTCCTGCAGTAAGGAGTACTTGTGTTTCAAGCAGATGGTGCAGAGGGGAGGCTGTGTCCCTGGAGGGGCTGGCTGGGGACACCTGCCCAAGGTAATGAGCAAAGCTGAGCTTTCCTTAGGTCAAGCTGACCCTACGATGTTCCTCCAGCCCCCATTCCTCTACTGTTATGACACCTATTGCTCCAAACAACCATTTGGTCTTCTCCAAAGAAGATCAGCTTGCAGTTGAGTCAGCTCACCTCAGAGGTGATCTGGGACACAAACTGCACATCCTGGTGTTAATTGGGCTCACCAGCTTGGAAAGAAGTTATTGATTGATTTTAAGAAAAATATTGAGGACTCTCTATGTTTAAAAAAAAACACAAAAACCTTTTCATTCTGGACACTGACCAGAAAAAAAAGTGTTGCTATGTTGAGTAATTTCTAGGTAAGAGTAGAAAGGGAAAAGGAAATATCTATCGCATACAGACTCTTGGTCTAGCCCAAGGCAATGAAAGGACAGGATCAACTATTGCAACACATGAAGCAAGAAGAAAAAAAACAACCTGACTGCTACATATAGTTTGTCAAGTTAACAAGGAGCATAATAAAATATTACTCTGACAGACTGAGAGTTGATCACTGGGGCTGGAATAATAGCTGTCATTTCCCACTTCTATGTATGGCATTGTGTGAACAGCCAGGCGAATTATACAGCAGACTCTTTTGAAGCAAGAGCTTCAAAATTGCCAGAGGCAAATGCAGAACCTGATAAAATGCTTTTACAAGGCCATTTTAGCTCTTGAGTGGCAGTTCCACTTCCATTGGAGAAGTGTGGAAGCAAGGCAGTTAGTAAGACAGCTTTGATGTAAGGTGGTTTACTTTGCTTTCAGCAGCTCAGCCCAGAGTAATTCAGAATTCTTAGATTGCCAGGAAAGGCTTGGATCTTGAAGAAAAGCAAAACTAATAATGGCAAGCCTAGCTTTCAAGATGCTTCAGGGGACAATTTTAGCAAGCTTTGCAAGGAATCACTGTAACCAGCCCTGGTCTCATCCTTAGTGTCTCTTCCTCAAGCAGCAGTGGTTTTTCCAGTAGAATTTCAAATGAATTTTTTTTCCAGTAGAATTTCAAACGAATCCAATTATGGCCCTTTCACATGCAACTGGAGAGGACAAAGCAGCGAGGATATACCTGTCACCAGCTCCTGAGACGTTGACTATCTCCTCCCTGCTGATGGGGATGGCGGGGTAGTGGGCAGCACAGAGCCTGGCAGCAGGATCCTGTGGGGGAGGGAAGGGAAGTTAGTGGGAATTGCCCAAGCTGGTGAGGCCTGATGTGCCTGATGCCAGATCCGCAGGGATGGCAAAAAAAGAAAAGGCTGGAAAAAAGGCAATAATCTTTTTTCACACTTTGATCATTAAAATGAAGCTTCCTGCAAATGAAGCTCGCACTCATGAATATTCACATAGCACATTTAATTCTAGCTGACTCTAAACACTGCTGCTAGGAGCCAGCAGTACACAGACAGACAACTTGATTTGCTTTCAGAGCTGTGTATTCCACCCCCCCAAACTCATACATTTTCCAGCAGTGATGCCATGTTTCCCAGGACTGCTGCCATGACACCAGAAATAGCAACCGTGCCATATGGTCCAAAAAGGAAGCAACTGAGAGCTCAGAGTTAGTTTTCCATGCCCTTACCTGTTTGTGAGCTCCTGGATAAAGGGAGATGCTCCCTCCCAGGCTCCTGCTGCACAGGAGGACGCCGTGAGCACCGAGGGTCACCACCACGCAGTGCAGGTGGGCCAGCAAAGGGCAGGCCAGGGCCACTGCAGCCTGGACAACATCCTCCAACCTGGATGGCAGCTCTTCAGAGAGAGGGGAGGGAAAAACGTGCTCAAACTGTAAAGGTCCTCAATCAGCCTGTCTGTGGGCTGACAGCCTATTTATGAGCCCATCTACTACTATTTATAGGCACTTCTACTACTATTTATGGGCACTTCTGAAATGTGGTTGTTAACATTTTTTTTCCTTATATTATGGGAAACATGGAATTCTCCAGAGTTAGACTTCCACACTGTACTTCTATACTGAGGAACCCTATTCTCGAGGCACTAAGCATGTGTCTGAAGAGATCAAAAAGCTGTCTTGAAGCATGACTTCCTTATTTCAATTCTGTTGGATTTCCATCTGCATTTGGTGGGGTGTGTCTCTTCTGCAAAGGGTAGTATTGCTGGGACAGGTGCCCTCTGAGCATCATGCTTCAGGGACACGTTGACAAACCAGATATTACTCCTGTTTAGGTGATGAAGTGAGGCAAATGGGACCTCTGGTTTTGGGCAAGGAGCCCTCCCAGGCCTACTGTGATCTCTGATGGGTCATCAGTCCATACAGCCCAGACAGAGATGGCAGTAAGATGCAAGATACCACGAGCACTCATGAGTGCCCACTATGCTATAACCCAATCTGCCTGTATTAGAGGCTGAAGCAGAAAATGCTCTTCTCCAGGATCTAGGTTATCTAAAAGTCTGACTGACCCTTCTGAGTATTCAATACCTGCAGGCAGAGGGTTCCCGAGGGTCCGATTTATTGCTCTCAGCTCTTGCAGGTTGGGGGAAATGTATGTGAGTGCTTTCCAGCTGTCTGAGAGGAATGGCTTAGAGGCTTTGTTCTCATCTGTTGGCTCATAGCACACTTCAAAACAACAATGCAATTGGTTAGTTAATTAATAAATTAGTGGTTCATCTCTGTGTCAGAGCAGGATGCAGTGGAGAACACTTAGCATAATCTTCACAACTAGAGTTACACCTTCAAATTATGAGACACTCCCCCAAACTTGGGACAAGGTCTCCCAAGGTTTCCTTCTCAGTTTCCAGCAATGCTTCTGGCTCTGGATGATATGACCACACCCCAATTTTGTTCCTCCAATTAGCTGGTTTTGGAGCCTCTGCCAGGTTTTTAGATCACTGTGTCCTTCTTTGGGCTTTGCTTTTAAAAAGGAAGGCGTAACTCCAAAGGTTTAGGAAGCTTTGTGAAAGGTCCCCAGCATACCAGTGGAGGGGGGAACTTATGGGAATGGAAGAGAATTCCTCTCAAAAGATGCTTTAGTGCTTTTTCTGAGAAGCAAACTATATTGCTGCTCAAACTGGCAGAAGTGCTCAAATTGCCACTCGCACTGAGATTAAAAGCTCAGAGAGCAGCATTCCCTGGCCTTCTGGCAGTGCTCAAGGGCTTTACCAACTATGCCTCAGGAAATGTGGTTCAGCTGCAGAGAGGAAAACTGCAGAGAAATCCAAAATGTTTTTCACATCTGAAGCAGAGTGGCAGAGTACAGAGAGAGGTGCTGAATAACCTGGCATGGCAGACAGTAAGTGGTTATCTCCAGCAAACAGCAGGGATGTGCCTGGACTGCCTTGGCACACATGCTGTGAGGGCAAGTTCTCCTTACCTGCTAGCTGGTGCTCTCGGGCTAGTTGGCAGACATACTGAATGGTAGAGAGAGGCACATTTCCATCAATGCAAACAAGTGGGGCCTGACACAGGCTCTCCTTGAACTGGGACACCTAGTTAAAATCCAGGACACATGGGAAAGACAGCCTGAGTCATTGCAGAGGGACAAAACCATTGCTAGTCAGACTTCATGTAGGATTTTGACTTGTATTCCAGCCTTTAGGTGCAGGCATGAACCTAAAAGAGTGATTCCCTAAGGAAAAATGATTTTTCCATTTGCCTCATCTCCTCCCCTTCTCCTTTCCCTGTTCCTGGTCATTAAGGGCTGGACTCAACTGGAGAGCCCCTCCAGCAGGGGAAGATAATTGCTGGTCCTGGCTGGAGCACTACAGGGAAATGGAATGCTGCTGTTTAATGCCACTGTAGGATTCCCTGGGCCATGCCTAGCTTGACCGCACCTTTGCTTGCTGTGAGTGCCATTTGGATGTCCTCTCTGCACAGTGTCTCCTAAGACAGGCTGTTCAGCAGAGTGTTTGACTCCTGGGTCCCACTGAATCCCACAGGGATGGGGTTCAGTGGAGCAGTGGAGTAGGGAGCTGCTGGTCTCTCCTTTGGCTCTCTGAGGTTGCAAAACCACTTGCTGGGATGCCAGGTCAGTGCTATGGGCACTCGATCAGCATCCCCCCGTGTCTCTGCCAGCCCTGGGGGGAAGAGGGGCTGCCAAAATGCACTTTGCAGCACAAGACTGCTTCAGAATTTCCACTGATCACAGCTGTTTTGTAAAGCTCAGGAGAATTAATCCCCCATGTAATGGTTTTCTGTGCCAAGGCTTTGGGAAGGCAGGGTGAGGATGGAAGTGGGAGTAATAACCAGATTTTTCCCTAGGAAAGCTCCACCTCATGGAGATGCCACTGGTGAGTAAATTGCACTTAACTTCCATGTTGCTGTCAGTCATGAAGCACAAGCTTTTGTTCTGTCAATAAAAGAAGGAGGGTGCAGGGATGGGGCTTTCACTGAATCACTCTTTAATCACTGCTGCCATTATGCTTCCCCGATGTTTTTGAATGTTTGGATCTGCTGAGCAACAGTTTCTGTTGATACAACTCAGCATGTAGAAACAACAGGGATGGTAGGGAGGGGATGGAACAGAAAAATTTGCTTTAACCAGTGTTCTGTCCACTTTTTTTTCTGCTTTTCTCTAAAGGAAGGAATATGGGTTAGGGTTAGGTTTATAATCAGGTTGATTTCTTGCTGACTTTAAGATGCAAAATTATAAGCTATCTTGGACAAGTTAATGAAGAGGATTCTGGCCTACATATCATGGATGATGGTAGTGTTGATATTTATAAACCAGAAACAGATAGAAACTCCATCTGGATCAGCAGTAATAGAGGGCTCTGGTGGCTTGTTATGCTGCCATGCCAGTGGCCAGTGACCAGGGTTAACCTCAGCATGTCCCATGCCCTCTGCACACCCATTCCCTCCCGGTACAAACATCACCAGTGGCCTTTTGGCACATGCCCACACTCTTTCTCATAAGAAAACTCATAACTCTGAGGGAATGCATACATATTGCTCTGTTATCTGGTGGTGGATGTCCATGTCTCCCAAGCCAAGGCTGAGCTCCCCAGCACTGCTGATCACGGCACAGTAGGTGGCTGTGCTCTTCCCCTCCAGCTGAAGGACGCGCTCATGTCCTGAAACAGGCAGGACAGGTACACACTGAGCACATTCCTCTTCCCTGCCACACTCAGCTCACTCTTTCTGTGCCCACCTGGTCTCCAGCCCAGCTTACTGCTCTCCCTTGGGATAAGCAGCCTGCCAGGGGTATCTCAGTCTAGGCAATGCTGGCCCCTGGCTATTTGTTAATATTTGCAATGCAACAAATGCTGCAGGTTAAAGCAATCCTTTAGTAAATGAGTGGCAGGTCTCTTGTGCAGTTCCACAGGCTGTGTCTCCTGTAAGAGAAGAGTGGTCTACAGCCCTGCCTCCTCGTCACCCATTCTCACAGCTTGTGTGGGATGGCATCTCTTGGTGGCACTCTGCAGACAGCAGTGACTTGTGTTGGCTGCCTCACTGACTGCCCAGCCTGGTTCTGAGCACACCCTGGAGCCATTCCTGCAGCAGTGGGGCAGAGAGCTGAGGGGTGTCCTTCCTTGGTGGCTCCTGGCAATGATCTGCTTAGGGAATGCAGGGCATATCTTGGAAAGAACATGTGGATGGAGAAATGTATCTATCTCGGGAGCTGACAGGGAAGCTGGAGATTTTAGGAAAAGGTTCCTCTCCAGCACTGGTGGGAATGTATTTTATTACAGGCAAGGATTGCTTGGTGGCTGGCCAGCAAGTCCACTTTCCCTTGGGACACTGCTTTCTTGCTGTGTAGAGAAGAGATTAGAGACACGGTGAAGCCTTTATAACCCAAAATAGAGTTCATATTCTCATTTCTTCATTTGCCAAGTTGCTCAAGCAGCCAGAATCAAGGCCCCATGGGCTCTGTTTGGACCCCAGGACCATGAGGGCACTAATAATAGTCAGTGACCCTGACCAGCCTCACCTGGGGACTGCACTCACAACCTGCCTTGCCCTTAGTCCTGCCTTTTCTCCATGAAGTTGCCTGATGGCCTAGGTGAGAGCCGCCTGCTGGGGTGGTGATATTCTGCCTTGCTGTCCTGGGGAGCTCCTGCTGCTCTAGCTCCCTGACCTGTGGACAAGCTGCTGCTGAAGTCAAGCATTCCCTTATGCACAGGTAAGTGGTGAATGCAGCTCTGTAGAGGATCCTGTCCTCTGAGCTGGGGAGGTGTCCAACCTGCAATTCCAGTGTCACATTTTTCTCTGTCTTGCGCTTTAACTAAACCAGGCTGGTTTTGGCAATGCTTTGTGTGTCCTCGGGTTCAATGTTTGCATATTTCTTGCTATGATTAGCCTTCTCTAGAATTGTAAGTTGTTGCTCCTGATTTACCTCTGCCTCCTCCAAGCACCACTTTCTGGAGCTGAATTCAGAGCCCATGGCTCAGTCTCCAAAACACACCCAGCCTGTGTTTTGGAGGTGGTTCCTTGCCTTCTAATTGTCTGTAGCTAAAGAAGCATTGAATTATTCCCACTCTTAGCCTGATGGAAGGTGGCTCTCATGTCTGCCAGGGTTGGAAAGAATTTTCCCTCTGTGTATTGTCATCTCTTCCAAGTTTCTGAGGTGCTACTTCTGTGACACATACCATGTGGTGGCAGTAGTGCAGGACAGACTCCAAATGCTCATCCTTCCCCACAGCTGATAAAAGGAGAGGAGCTTGTCCAAGACGGCTTAAACAGTCTAAAAAGCAAATGGAAACAAAAGCTGTTAACAAATCCACCAGAGTACTGTGAGCACACTGACAGCTGGTGCAGCATGGGTGTCTCTAGGAAAGCCCTCTCCTGAAAAACTTAATGCTCATTAGTCCTTGCCTAGAAGGATGTTCAAGATTAAATTGAGCTGTAGCTGCAGTAAATGACTGCTTAGGGCTGAGTGAGGTGTCCTACAGAGAGCTGAACCAGCACCCTGAAATTTAGGATCATTTGGAACATCTGGGAGTGGAGGAAAAGAGGGGGAAGCAAATTATGTTCTTTTCTGGCATCATGTCCTTTACCATCACAGGCATGTGGGTTTTCCCACACTGCTTCTGAGCACAGTGTTTTCTGGTGCTGGCCCTCCCACACTGCTGTTCCCACCATGATATCTTACTAAAACCAGTGAATCTGAATGTATTAATGGGAAACCCTTCCTCTTCTCCTTTCAAGTTACCACGCATTGTACCTCCGTGGGTGGCGTGGGTATTTTGGAGGATTTTTTCCGCTCAAGCTTCTTCATTAGTGATCTGAAGTGACAGTAGATATGTGTTAGGAGATTGGAAATGTCTAAAAGCTGGAATAGTCCTAAAATCTTTTTGTAATCTGTCCCTGTTAACTTCAATACAAGAATACTGCTCTGCTGCTGCTTGTGGTGGAGCCAGAGGTACTGTGTGCTCCTTTCCCATGGATAGGACTGTAGCCTTTCTTCTTCTGCAGTAACTCCTGTATAAGAATGTGGCTTTTGTTGATAGAGTGACAAAACTATTTTTTGGTTTTTTAAAGAAGAAAAAAGCTTAAAAGTTTTTTTTATCAATTAAGTAAAAAAAACACCTCATAGAACCTAAAAAATTTTACTTCAAACTTAAAGATAGCAAATTAAACAAAAGCTAAAAAGTCTCGCCTCAGCAATTTACTAGAAAAAAAAGAGAACAAAGAAACTAATTGCTTTTGTAGAGTGCTTTACCAAGAGCAAAAATCTCTGCACCTAACTCAGTTTTTCTTTGTAAAAAGTTTTGTTATTTTGCCTTTTATTAAAACTTTTATGTTTCTAACACTACCACAAATGCCATCCTGATAATTTCATGCTTTCTAAAGTAGCAAAGCTATCTTAAATGTAATATAAATCTCCAAGAGCTTATAAGACTTAGCTCAAAAAAACCATATATTACTCCTGTACCCCAGTTCCTTTTCTCCATGGGATGTGGAACTGTGAAACATCAGTTTGTAACTGTGATTATTCCTTTCATCTTGCTCTAAGCATACTTCTATTGTGTCTATATCCTAGCATGAATTAAATCTGAGGCTGCCCAGCAGTCATTGGAGATAGTGATGCTTATTTACTTTGATTCAGGGTTACTGCACCATGTGCTAGTTAACTTCATATTTGTGGACCTTCCTTTTCTTGATCTCAACTCCCTCCACTCTTATTTCTTGGAAAGGGTTCTGCCTTTTCCAGGCAGTCTGCCCACTAGTATATTGCCTAATGTGTCCCAAATCTTGTCAACATTCACCCTCTCCTCCTGTGGAAGGAGTACCAAAGGACACATCACAGCTGGTATGCACCAGCAGGCAAACCCAAGCACCAGGCACCTGCCAAGTTCCTTCCAACACCGCCAAAGGTTCGTCTCACTCTTCCAGGATTTGTTTGCCCACCGCCCTGGAAGAAAGAACAGCTCATTGGCAAAACTGCTTGGCATAGTTGCTAAGTCTCCATTATCATCTGAAGTTGATATTGCTGAAACATAGGTCAGCAATCAGAGGGAGCACAGGGCATCCAGCTCACAAACTGAGGGCAATACAAATTTCTAGAGCCATCTATGGACTTCTGTTTGATGACAAAGGCCTGCTTTCAAGGAGGGGAGACCCACTTGATCTCCCCATGAATTGCTAGTTTGGTCTTACTTGCTAAGACCTCCTAGAATGGCTAATGAGTGTTTCAAAGAGTATGAGTAGCCTTCTGAATTCACCTGCCCACAACAACCTGTGACTCCAAAGTTGCTGAGGCTCTGCCTTCAAGGCCACTTAGCTCCCACCTTAAGCAGTTTGAGTGAGTTATTTATTTATTTATTTCCCCTCTTTAACTGTAAAATGAGATTTGTTATCTTTGCCTGTACTGCCTCTGTACTTTATTCATGGAAGGATCTGTTTCAGAGACTGAAGAGTTTTTCACTGACCCATTGCTTCCCAAACATCTCCCTCATTAAGAATACCCTTCTTTCCCACATGTGCAGCTACCAAATTCTTTTCTCTTGCCTCTGCCTTCCACTCCTCTGTTCATCTGCCTTTCTGACACAGACAAATTGTCAGAACACAGGCAGTCTCTCACCCATCTCATTCTAATTCTTCTGCCAGAAAAATGACATCAGTTAGTATTCAGATCAATTTGGGCTTCATCTGACTCTCAAATGGTTTTAGAGCTCTTGTTTCATAAAATCCTGAAAACTATTTTCCATCTCTGAAGACAGCTTCCTCTGGCAGTCCTAATGCCTGTAAGCAGAAGCTCCTGGCCCAGTCCCTCTGCTCTAGACCAACCCAGGTGCACAGGAACACCCCTGCACATAACATTTTCCTTGCTTGTAAACACCACTATCTACTCTAACCAAGAACATGTCCTGCCATCTCACTGTAAGGAATATTCTGCTCCCAACAATCCCTGTGCTTGGGCATTCTCAAAATTCATTCTGAAACTCCCCAAGGATTCTTCTTCCCCTGTGTGAAGCAGCTCATCTGCTCTTGGCACACAATGCTTTCTCCTGCATCCAGCCCTGTGAGAGGCTGCTCTCCCATCTAAATATGATCTTCTATTTCTCTCATCTGACCTTCAGACTCTTTTTTTTAGCTCTGACTCTCCCCAGTGCTGTAAAATCTGGTGCTAATTTTTGATACCTTTGCTCTTCTCTCTGGCAGTTCTCCAAGCCCTAAACTGTTCAGGCCACCTGAGTAGAACTGCCTCTGTATAAGCAACCAACTGATGGCCTTTGTTCATCTTTGCCCTGCTTGTCACTCCTCATCAAATGCAAATGTCACTCCTCGCCAAATGCCCCTCCCTTGCCTTTGCTTGTGCTCCCTGGGAATTGCCACTGGTACTGTTGGAAGCGAGGATATTTCCATCTGCAACTGTATCCTGTTGAGAGTTGCAGATTTCAAAAGCAAAGTGAGTTTGGCTATTTTAATTCTGAAGCTCACTCTCTGTAATACAGGCAGCTAAGGGGAAAAATCCCCAAACCTCAGCACCCCAAAATACAAAGCAAGGGTGCTTTTTTAGGCAAGTCAAACAACCTGGCTTTGAACATTGGTCCCTATTTTAGTCTTTAAAGAAGGTGCTAGCTGCCATCAGCAATAAGTGGTTTACGTAGTTCCATTATCTGTGGTTTAAAACAGATGCCTGCAGGAATGGAGAAAATACTCATTAGCTCCTTTTGCTGCCTGGCATGCTGATCCTCTCTCTTAGTTCCCCATATATCCCAGAGGCCGAGCTTCTGGGTGTCTTTTTTATGCCAAGTCTTGCCCTAAGAGCAGATGCAGTCTCCTGCTCAGGGGTCGAGCTGTGGGTGACCTCTCCTGTTGTGGAATCCCACAGGGCCTAAAAAAATGAAGATGCTAAATCTCTCTTTAAAGTAGCAGGTGAGTACAGTGAGAGAGAAACCAGCAGCTGGATCTTAAAGAAAAATAAATGAGTGGCTCTCATCACACCTTGCCAACTCAATTGTAACTCTGAGTGGTATCCAAATATCTCTTCTTGGGTTTGGCTGGGGCTGGCCCAGATTAAAGAATTTAGGTGGAAATGGGCTTGCTAAAAATGATCTGAAATGAGGCTGGGCTGATGCTTTCTGGCAAAGTATCAGAGAATTGAGGAAGTCTCTGGAACCTTCTTCCATGTCCTAAGAGGTTTGAATTCTTAATATGAAAATGAGACTCTGCTCAGCTTCTTGGTATCCTGAGAGAATGATAACCGTAATGGTTTTTGAAGCAACTTTCTCTGAGCTAAATTGTTCATCCTTCTCAGCAGGTCAGTTACATATTAAGCATTCAACTTCTGGGTAGCCTTGAAAGCCATGTGGGAATTACAATCAGGTCAGATTACAGCTGCTTTCCTGCTGAGACAGCACAAGGAGGGAGTGGTACCCAGTGTTCGGCAACAAATCCAGCAGGCATAAAGGTGGGATCTGCTGGGTGTGGAGCCCTTTGAAAAAAATCTGTCTTTAAAAAGCCAAAACAGTGATACTGAGAGGAGCTTTTCCTCTGTACCTAACCACAGCAGCTGTCAGCTGGAGCTTTTTGGCTGGCAGTTCCCAAATCCTCCTGAGGCTTGGCAGCCACAGTGGACCATGAGCTCTGGGGCTCGCTGAAGGCAGAAGGGTGGCTAAGGCCTCACTTTTTTATGCAACATTAAAAGCCCCCTTTTTCCCTTGTCAGCTGTTCCCAGCAGGACCTACACTGGTCCTTGGCCCCCTCACCATGATAGAGGTGGTCCATAAATCTGCACTCATGTCTGACATGCCAAGGAATGTCTATCTTTCCTTGGACACAGCTCAGCTCCTTGTCCTGATGGCTGAGTGTAGGCTGTGTATGGTATTGGTTACATCACAGCTGAACTCTTGCTTCTGCAAGCTTTCATAACTGATGCCACAGCATATTTCACCCTTGACCATTGTAACATTGTTTGGCCCCTGCATCATTAAATAGCCAAATTCCTTACAGACAGCTTCCCCAGCACATTTCCCCTATCTGACTGAGAGGTCTTCACAGGCTGTTCCATCTGATGGCAGAAGCTTCCTGCCTTGGCTATCATCACAGAGTAATTTGAGACACCAAAGAAGTTTTGAGCAAGCTTCACCCCCTCAATCTGCAGTATTTTGTACAGCTTGACAAAAATTGCACAGGCCATGCAAATAGCTGTCATTTGCATGGGGGACTCCCAGGTTTGGTCCCCTTTAGCTTCTTGTTTGCTTCTTGTTCAACCCAAACTGAGACAAAGGGAGTCTGGTAGCATTTAAAATGTTCTAATTTTTAAAGCCACCTTTGGGGTTTTTTTTCCTTTTTTTGTTGGTTTTTGTGTGCTCGTATGAGACTCAAATCCTTTATGAGTACTCTGCACAGAGGCTCTTGCTCCTATTCGTGCTACTTCCCATAGTTAAGACAGTCTCAGACAGGGTTGGGTTACCTGGTGGTTTCCCTGCTCTGTGGAGGTTGTATGAGTGATGCATTGCTTTGTCCCTCTCTTGAGTGGTGATGGTGATTTTCACCTTGGGGACAGAGCAGGTCAGTATTTATCACTCCATTATCCATCTAAACAACACACCAAGCATGCAGCACTCCCAAGTGTGTGCATGCACACAAGTGGTTATCATCCAGGGCTAGCACCTTCCCCCCAACCCTTTTGGCTTGGCACTCCTGTAAAATCAGCTGGAAATATATTGGTGCTGAGAAAACTGCTACAGATACAGTACCAGGATCTCAGGGTTCTGTGCCTTGGCTATAAAGTCAACGTTGATACCGCCAATCACCACCTTCAAGAGGGAAGAAAGAGGTAAAAAGTGGTTGGAAGGACTTCAGGAAAAAGTTTCCAAATCTTCTTTGCTTTGCCTAGTCACTTTTCCCACCCTCTTGAAAGCTCTCTCATTTACAGTGTAAGGACCAGTGCTTTTTTTGAATAGTTAGATGCAGGTTTGTACTGTCCCAATCAGAAAGAATCAAACCCTCTTCTCTTTGTTGTTTGCTGAATTATGCCTGCCGACAGCCAGCCCCAGCATGGCAGGTGGGATGTTGCAGTGAACACACAGGGATGCTGATGGTTTCTCTGTGTGATACACCAGGCCTCAGAAACATTCAAGCACTGGTGTGTAAAAAAGCAAAGAAAATGGGAAAAAGTGGGCAGGAAAATGCAGTAATTTCTTGCAAGCTCCCAGGAGAAATTGCCATACCCATTGACACTTTACAGATCACTTCTTTTATTGCTCTACAAAGCCAGAATAAGCAGTTTAGCTCCACAAACAGGAAGTTTCCAGATTCTTTGGGGACATACAGATGTTTTTTCTCATCAAATGCTGGGTTATTGCCTCTGTAGTCACTGCCCTCTTTTATGTTGACAAATCTTAATGCAAATGGGTTTTAGAAAACCTTTCATGTCTCTAAAAACCACCTAAAAAGATTTCCTGCAAGTTACATGGCATAGACAAAATCCTAGAGAGTGAATAGAATATTAGGGTTATAGTAGATCTTGTTTGAGATGTGCTGTAACTCTTGTGATTTTGTCAGTCATGAGCAGGAGGCCAGCAAAAAGATATATTTATGGCTCAGCAGCTCAAAATATCTCTCCCCACCCTCTTCCAGGTCTATTCCTGTAGTCACAAGTTCCCTGGTACTAAGAGCTGTAGCGATCTGTACATAAGGGCTCAGTAAAAGGTGAAAAGGTGATTAAAGTTTTAATGGCCCTGATGGTCTAAGACTTAATGAGATTAGGCCATTGTCAGTGTCCATTTCTTGTAAATGTGGATAAGGGGAGGAGGAGAAGACACTTCTCTTTCAAGAATAACAAGGGAAGCTAAAGGGAGAATGCTGACAGAGTGAAGGAGAATGATTGGTCCCTGGCTGAGTCATCTTTCACTTTTGGGAACAGATATAAATTTATCTTGTGCTGTCAGCAGAGAGACATCATGTGGAGGCCAGCAGAGGACTCACTGGTTGGGGTGCAGTTATGTCCTTTTGCCCAGGCTGTATCCTCTTCCTTCTGGCTTTCTGTAGTTTGCTGAGGGCCACTGCAATGCAGCTGCCCACTCTGGCATTGTTCTGGATCAGTGCAAGGTCTGTTGAGCATTTCTTTGAGGAAAATAAAAAATAGCAGCGAGTCTGACCTGTTAGAAGCTTATGTAGGAACTGCTTAGAGGGAGAAAGCAGGAAAGACACGCTGGGACTTGATAGGTTTGATCCCCCATACCATAATCCTTTGAAGACAAGTATAGAGGAAGCCTGACTTTGATAGGTGGGGAATAGAAGCAAAGACTTCACAGAGAAAAGAGAAGCTGAAGTACTTAAATTACAGCAGAGAGCCTAAAAACCTTAGAGGATCTTGGTCAGCTTTTTGAGAAAGAGATACCTACTGAGATTTTGCCAAGTCACTATAAGCATTTTTTTTTTTTTTAGCAAATTGCACTGGGAGCAGAGTATCAGAGTCTCTGAAAGCCCTACTTTGTGGCTGCATATAGGTCTTACATCCAAAAATGCCTTTGCCATTCTGCCCTGATTGGTCAGGTCTCCTAGAGGGCTGGCAGCAGAGCCTGGATGTGAATCTTGCTCTCCCAGATCCTACACTGGCATCCCAGCCAGGACCTCTGCTTTCTCTTGGCTGTGCAGTAGGATTCCTGCTCACCCAGAGGTGTTTGTCCTCCAAGTCTCTCTTTCTCTGTACCCCCAAGGAAGGTTGGATAAGGCAGCACAGTGTGGATAATGTACAGCACAGTGCTCTGGGAAGCCCAGGGACCTTCCAATGTGCAACCCCAGCACAGACAACAGCATCCAGAGATTCCATCACAGAGCAGGCAAGCTCCAGGGTCAGATGTGAGGGATTTCCTTGGGCTCTGGACTAGCTGCCATCTGTGCTGCCCTCCAGTTTTTAATGTAAAAGGGGATGAAGGCAGTAAGGATGTGCCTGAAAAATCAGGATAGAGGTGCTAAACTCTCATCTGTTTGGAGGCACTGAAGTGTTTGCTCCTTGCAAGACCGTCAATAAAGTGACAGTGTTTGCTTCCAGGCATTATCAGAAGAGATAGAAAATACACTGGAGGACTTTCTTTTTTCCCCCCATTTAGTAAGAGGATACTAGAGTCCAACGATTTCCCATCAGTTAATTCTGTGAGCTTCTGTAACAAAAAGGGGGTCACTTCTTTGCCTGTGATTCCTTTGGACCTGCAAGTATAAAGAAAATGCCCACAGACGAGCTGAAATGGCATCAGAGGAGAAGCACTGTTGCCAGCAGATACTTTATCTCTATAACCACATACCATAACAAGTCCTGTAAACAAGCTTTGGGCTAGATAAAGATACAGTTGAAAATAAGTTCTGGGCTCACTCGTGCCCAAGGTTAAGCTGTGCTTAACCTAGCAGTGTCCCTGAATGTTTACTCCCCCAAGCCCATGGGCTGAGCAAAGGCAAAGGCTGAGGTTGCCTCTCACCTGGCTTGGCTGAGAGCTTGCTGGATGGCCTCTTCAATGGCCTGGCCCTGGACAGCTCGCTCCTGGGGACAGGGCACTGCTATCAGCACCCCGCTGCTCAGGCCCAGCCCCAGAGCGCTGTCTGCAAGAGGATGGCAATATTGTTAGTGGCACTCCTTGGAGGGAGAAATCAGGTGATAAAGAAAATGGACAGAGGAGAGTGGGCACAAGATGTAGGAAGCCTCAGAGCTCAAGCTCCAGTTCTTAGCTGACCCAAGATCAGGATCTTTTCCAGCTACTCAACCAATTCACCTCCGCCTATTTCTTTTGAGTCTGTCTGCACAGTAAAAGGGGCAAAGGCTTTTTTTTTTTTTAAACTGATTCCCCTCCTAAAGGCCCAGATGCTTTTTCTGTCCACATATTATTACATGCTGCTTCACTTTTATTATTCACATATTATTCACATATTATTACATTCCACTTCACCAGGTGGAATAAAACATGAATGAGCATGCCAAGCTGGCTGCAGCTGGCTTGCAGTTTCACTTGCTATAAAGACTGGACTTCTCTGCTGCTGTATTTTCAAAGCACTTTTGAATGTGCTTTTAAATGGGGAGGTGGGAATGGCACAGTTTTTCAGGGCAAATTTTTCTGCAGACTTAGAGAAAGTGCCTCATCCAGGGTAATTCTTGTGTCCCTCCTTTTCAGGGCCTTACATGACCTTTGCCATCTGAAACACACCAATGAGTTTAGCTGCCTCCTCTTCATCCCGGACATGGTATGGTGCTTGGAAGCCACTCTGGCGGGAGAAGAAGGCTGGGAACTCCCTTGATTCTCCAAAGGCAGCCACACACACACCCTGAGTCTCCTGCAGCAGTGGAGGTGAGACAAGCAGGTGATCAGTGGAAGGAAACTAAAGAATGGGACATTTTTCTTCTACCCAGAAAGAAAGAGGTCATGGTTATTTTTGTACATCCCATTCTACACTATCCTCTCTCCAAGAGCCAGACATGGTAAGTAGCTAGATCAGATCTGGCTCACTGAGACAGAGGAGGCATGTGCATCCTTTGTGTGTGCTTGGAGCTGATCCAAAGCCATGCAGCTGTCATTGGCACCATCCTGAGTCCAAGACAACACCCTGGGACCTGAAGACATGTAATGAACTGACAGGATATAAATGAGTTCTGCTTGCTATTGAGAAATATCAATGTTGACTGTCATCTAAAGTGCTGGCCCTGGTGGTTTCCAACATGCCAAACCTTAAAAGGTGACTGCTGAAAAACATCTGAGTCCCTTTTTAATTCTGATTTTATTTTAGTGTTTGAAGGATCTAGCTTTCCTGATCCATCAGTTTCTGGGAGCATCATCCTGGAAAAGCAAATCTAATACCAAAGAAAAAGGACATGGATAGCACTACCTTTGACCTCAGTTGGAGTAGCTGCTGAAACAGTCCCTTGGACATGGATGGATTTATGTTAGGGAGCAGCCAAGTGCTTGTACAGCCCTAGGACTACAGAACTGTAAATATGGCTTCACATCTTCTCAGTAGCAATTTCTGAAAATCTTTGGCTTAGGACCCATCCTAATGCCACTGTGCACTCTGTGCACAGAGTGCACATCTGCTTTGACACCACAGCCCATGCTACCTACCAGATATTCCAGTGTCCTGCCAATATCAAGGATAGACTTGGCTCCTGCAGATACAACAGCCACCGGTGTTCGTCCTAGCTCTGTCAAGTCAGCACTCACATCCAGAGCTGCCAAGGGACAAGCAGCACTGAGTTGGTGATTGTGCTGTACTCCAAGCTGGTGAGCTCTGACCTCCTAAAAAGTCACATAGGCCCAGGATGCCACTGCCTGACTTTAAAACTGCTGCAATCCACAAGCAAATATTAAAGGTTTAGATAATGACTTTTAGGTGTTGAGATTGAAAGAGGTATTGACAAAAAGAAGTCACATGGCTAAGGGCAGAGGTGCAGCCTTGTACTCTATCTCTTGGCTCTTCGATCACATTGATAAAGAGCATGCAAAATTTGGTAGAAAAGAAAGAAAAAGGTGTATGGCAAGGGTGAGGTTCAAGGAGATGCAATATCATTGAAGCAGATTTTGAGTTTGGAACTGACAGTGCTTGCAAAAAAAAAAAGAAAGTACCACAGGAGAACCTCAGGAAACTCCCTGGTCTGGAATTTATATCACATCTGAAAGGGATGGCACACAACAGGGCACTGCACTTGGGCTGTGCTGGAAATATATATGGCTGAGAAGAGAGGAAGCACCTAAAAGCCACAAACTGTACAGCCAAGACCAGGCCATCTCCCAGAGAGGAGAACACACCTCTAACACAGAGCACACTCTTTTGTGGCAAGGCTCTTCCTCTCCTCAGCTGAGAGAGCTGATAACAACACTGTGCTTGGCAGCCAGTATCAGGTTATCCAGACACTACAAAGAGGCAGAGGTGCAGTCAGCTCCTGTTGCACCAAACAATATCAACATAACCCTGCGTGAGCAAAGGATAAAGAGAAACTTCCACCCTCTTGACAACTGTGCAGGGCTCAAGAGGAATATTTGGAAGCTTCTGGAAAGGGGACATCAGGGAGAAAGCAAGCCTATTAGGATCAAGAAAAATGTTAACTTTATTCTTCTGAACAGACAATTACTGTAGGACAGGCTGAAAAAAATGAAAAAGAAGGAATTGAATGAAACTGTAGCAACACAGTGAAAAGTAGAATGAATTGTTGTTCTTACTGTTCTCCCCATGCCGATGGACACCTCCTATGCCACCAGTGACAAACACAGGGATTCCTGCTTTGTGTGCCACGATCATTGTTCCAGACACGGTAGTGCCACCAGACAAGCCCTGTTGGGGAACAACCAGTCATGGTCAGCACCCAGGGTGACATGGGGGAGCAGCTACAGCTGTGGTCTGTGAGCAGCTCTGCAGTGAAATTCTAACACAAACACTCTTTTAGCCAAAAGGCAGAAGAATTCACTTAGGAGCTGGACTTTATAATCCTTGTGGGTCCTTTCCAACTCAGAATATTCTGTGATTCTGTGAATCATCTGTCATCCCTGCCACAGAAGCTGTTCTTGCCCTGACAGCAGCGGCCTTTGCTGTACAGAGTGTTCCACAGGCAGCTAGTGGCACCTTTAGCTGCCACTTTAAGCCTGGGATAGCCTAAGTGTCACATAGTTTATATGCAATGAGAGAATGTCCTATCATGCCAGTAAGATTATTTTTAGCCAAATTCCCATGGCTTGCCAGCACAACCAGAATGACTTTTCAGGAGCCCTTTTTAATGTATGTCATTCCCTTACCCTGCTGTATCTTGAGTCTAGTTAGGGCCACTTTTGTGCTCACCATAGGATTCCACTTTCCATGATATTTTTGAGAGGTTTAAAAGCTACCTGGCATCAAGCTGGAGAGCGCTATACTGTTGCTAGAAAAGCAGCTATACTTTACTAGGAAAGACCACACTAGAAAGTTTGCACACCATACCTGGCTGAGGACGAAAGGAAAATCTCTGCGAGACACTTTAACTGCATTTTTACTGCTTGCCAAGAACTCCAGTTCCTCGTCTGTGAGTCCCACGTGGATCTGGCCCCTTAAAATACCTACAGTGGCTGGCACTGCTCCATTTGTTCTTACAATTTCTTCCACCTCTCTGGCCATGCTGAAATATGACAAACAAGACAATAATCACAAAATTATGGATGGAAACAATCAGGCAAGAAAACTGTCATGTTTGATGGGCATCATTCACAGTTCTACAGTTCTTGTGGTTTCAGCTACATCCTGTTCTTCTTGTTTCTGCCTCATGGCAGAAATGTTTGCCCTTGACCTTGAAGAAGTGAAGAGCTCTCATTTTCAAGGATGGCAATGCCCAAGCTTTGTGCTTCATTTTTGAGAAAAAGCACTTGATTTACAAGCAAATCTGGTTGTACAATATACTACTGAAAATACAGATCTTCTCAAAATAGGACTTTTGTTTATCTTTTACCTGTTATTTCTCTGACATAATAGACCTTCACAGAAACCCCAGGTAGTTCAACTCCTGCTCAAATGACCATGATATATTTTTCATAATACAGTCAGTGAGATACAGAGTAACAACAGTGCCAAAAATCTGCTGCCTTAGGGTACTCCTGGGCTGCAGACTAAGCCTAAGTTTAGCAGATTTTGTACTTGATCATTCATACAGTATCTTTTTTAGGAGCAGCTTCTTCTCCCTTTCTGAGTTATCTGTACATATGCTTGGCAATCTTTAACTACTGAAACTACCTCTACCCAAAAATCGAGTTTTTAGAGCTTCATTTTAAGAGAGAGTGTCAGGCAGAATAATGGCCAGGTAAAAAGCAAGATGGAAAATCAATACCAAAACCTTTCTGTGCTTTCTGGAAGCAAGGATGGAGGGGAGAGTGCAATGATTTCTGGCACTGTAACTCAATGAAACACGAGTCTACTGAAAACTGATAAATAAAGAGGTGGGGGGTTCCATGCAGAGTACAGAAGACAGTGAGAAGGAACCAGGAGCTCTCACAGTAGCTGCTCTGAGTGGGCTAAGGAACAGATTTCTTTATTGTGTTTCAATCCTTTTTGCATTACAAAAGATACAGGAAAAGAAATTGCAGAGTATTTTCAAT
The DNA here is from genome assembly GCF_022539315.1 of Serinus canaria. Taxonomy (NCBI): domain Eukaryota; kingdom Metazoa; phylum Chordata; class Aves; order Passeriformes; family Fringillidae; genus Serinus; species Serinus canaria. Next base: position 58,191,830 of record NC_066314.1, on the reverse strand, counting down.
GTCTGTACAAACTATGCAGCTGAAAAGGCTGATAGCTTTCTTTTAGAGCAAGTGGTGACATGATCTGCTGCTCTATTTTAAAGGAAGCCAGAAATTTAAGGTGTTGGATAAAGAGATCACTAGGCTCTCCATATTTGTCCTTAAAATTCCAAATACAATTGTTTTACACTTGAGCTCACAGCCTGCATGCCTAACAACCTGATATTTCCATTTGCTCTTGCAACAGCTTTGGCTTGACCAAGAATACTGATACCAATCCAGTAAGTTATGTGCTTCATTCTTACAACTTCACTGAATGAGGAACATCAACATCCACCACCTCAAATTCAGAGGATAGGCCATGCCATGTGTAATGATGGTGCTTTCCAAGGCTACAACGGGTCTCCCCTCCACCAGAGCTTCCTGTACAGAGGGATGAATCCTGACATAACCACCTGGGGATAAACACAGAAGAGTGAGTTATTTGTGTGGGTATTTGCAGTAACTACTGAGCTGTTTTATAAAAAGCAAATTGTCGTCATCACAACAAATTTATCCCCCTCTTCAGCTGTTCTTTGGGGTCAATTTACAAATAACTTCAGGAAAACTAGAGCTGTGTTTTATGTAAGTGAAATGAGTGCAAAACATCTCTACGGTTAATATGAATAACAATCCTCATCACCATCACTGAAGGATCCTCTGCCACCATTTTTGCTGTCGCATGGTTACTGTTATTCCACTTGAACATTACTGTGAACAAACCGAGCCCTGCAACCATGCCTAAAGATGGAAATATGTTTTAGAAGAGTGGAAGCACCAAGGATACCATAGGAACTCTGCACTACTCACCATGCAGAAGTCTTCTCACCTGGGTGGCCCCACATGCCATGGAGGACACGTGTCTTCCCAGGCTGAGGGTTATCTTCCTAATCATCTTGTGCATATGGATGCTCCTGAGATAACAGAGGTCAGGTGAAAAGGAAAGATGTAATTTAGCAATGATGTGACCCTAAGAAGCTAAACATATCAGTTCTTGCCTTGACCTTGGAAGATAGACAGCCCTTTGCCTAAGAGATGGCCTGGAATCTCCTGGTGTTTCGAGCATGAGCCGGAGTGGCAAAACAAAATGTTAGGCTGTAGAAATAGAGTTGGAAGGGGTCACCTGGCCCATTAATGCTGGGCTGAAATCATGATGGAGCAGAGGAAAGGATGAGAAGTAACAAACTGGGGAGAATTCTGAAGCAGAAAACCTTTTAAATTCCAAAGTGACCTGCTCATGATAGATGTCAGGCCCAGTCACAGCCACCTCCCACGTGAAAGGTCACAAGGACGAATCTACAAGGCAGAATAGTGCTATAGGGATAGGAACCTGTTTTTTTGCCAGTGTCTAGGAGAAAAAAAGGAGCTCAAAATGAAGCTGAGAACTGACAAACCAGACTGGAACTGCAAGGAGGAGAGAGCAGCTTTCCCTAGAGCTGGGAGTGCTTTATGCAGGCTCATGTTACATCATCCTTTTTAGCAGAGTGCCTTGGAAGCAGAGAGGCAATTCAGCCCCAGCAACAAACTCCAGAACTCCTCTGGTCTCTTAGCAACTCCTTTTCACTCTAATTAAATTCATTCCCAAACAGAGAAAGAGGGGGAGAGAGCTGTAAATGTTAAGAGTGGTCTGGTCTGGGCCTCAGGGCAGTTTCACTCAATGCCTGGCTGCTTCACATACTTTCCCTGGGCTTTTGGCCATATCCCTCCAGTCTCCCTGTTCCTCACCCCTTCACTGGGAGGAAAGGATTCCCTTCCTCAGTCCTTTGTGCCTATTGTTAATTCAGATGGCAAATTAATTAAAAAGCAGTACTGTGTTCATGTTACAGTTAGCAGAACATGGCCCTGCTCTCAGTACAGTGTGTGGCACTTCAGCTATATATAGAAAATTCTTGTACCCAGGGAGACTATATTTGCCCAAATCTAAAGACTTCAACTATACATGACAGCTTGGGCTGTGCTATTTAAGAAATGTGGGACTGGATCAACTAGACACAATACACACCTGACTGAAACACTAAGATTTTCCACTTTCCAAATCCTTTTCGTGATAAGCTCAGCAGCTTGAGCTGTTCATGGGTTCATGCAAATGTTCTGGCATGGCTCTGTGTGCCTACTCACCCCTCACTCTCTGGGGCAAAGTCAGCTTCAGAATAAATTCATTAGGCCAACAGGCCTACACCAGGGATCGGCTGAGCTGCTCGAGTTGTGCT